>NC_057750.1:7029473-7072561 GCF_004010195.1 Chiloscyllium plagiosum | reverse complement strand
GAGTCCCCCAGCTCTCCTCCTCCTTCCCCCCCCCCGACCCCGTACAAACCCTCACTCTTCACTCCATGTGGAGCTGCTCCAGGTCAGAAAGGGCTAAGCCTTCGATGAAGCTGTTCACAGGGTTACCTTGCGGCCCAAGAACCCAGTCCTCCATTGCATTGCCATCGTCACCCCCCCTGCCACAACGCACCCTGGCTCAAAACTGCACAGTCAGTGGCCATTCGGCCCCAGAGCCCCCTGCATGCCCTTTCAGGCGCTGTGTTCTAGGCACAGAGTTCTGTGTGAGTCAGACTCAGCAATGAGGTGATACACAGGTGACAGGGAAGGGACTATGGGGGCAGGGTACAGTAACTGCTGGCTGGCCATAGACTCCACACGAGAGTGCACACGGCAAAACCGTCTCTCCTACTCGTCACACCCAGAATATCAACAGTGGCCAGTCCCTGAGCCTGGGCAAATGTGGACATATGTATACAGCTCCCATAGTCCAGACACACACACACAGCGAGGGATAGACACAGAGACCATGCTGCTCAGTAAGTGCTGACAGTTGCTTGATCTCTATCACTGCGATGCATTTCCAATTCCGATTTGTTGATGGAATTTTAATCCTGGCAGCTGGTTAGGTGGGATTTGAACCAGTGTCCCTGAATAACCAGGTCAGTGATGTCACAGTGACAGTACCAGCCTCCCCACGGCAGATAGCTTCACAAACAGAGGTACTACAACAGGGAGTGACCCTGAACCCTTAAAAAAGTAAGACCCCCCCCCCCCCAGTAATCCTGGGCACTGCCTTCAGGAAGACTGTCTCAGGGAGATTTACCCAAACAGTTCCTGGGCTGAGGGATTTTAGTGACAAAGTCAAAGGTCACAGAAGTTGGGGTCAGTCTCCTCAGAGCAATGGAAGTCGAAGGGAGCTGTGATCACGACTGAAAAGGATAAATGGTGGGTTTAGAGAAGGGAACAGGGCAAAGCTGTTACCATGAGCTCATGAAGAAAGGACCAGGGAGAGGCAGATTTAAGGTTTGGTTAAGAAATGGCAGCACGGTGGCTCAGTGGTTAGTGCTGCTGCCTCACAGCACCAGGGACCCAGGTTCGATTCCAGCCTCAGGCGAATGACTGTGTGGAGTTTGCACATTCTCCCCGTGTCTGTGTGGGTTTCCTCCCACAGTCCAAAGATGTGCAGGTTAGAGTGGACTGGCCGTGCTAAACTGCCCCATAGTGTCAGGTATGTGCGGGCTGGGTGGGTTAGCCATGGGAAATGCAGCGTTACAGGGATAGGGTAGGAGGGTGCGTCCAGCTGGGATGCTCTTCAGAGCATCTGTGCAGACTTAATGGGCCTGTTTCCACACACTGTAGGGACTCGGTGGGGTGGGGTGGGGTTTGCAGGGCAAAATGTGAGGAAGAGCTTTTGTTTCCCCCTGCCCTCCAAACACAGGCAACAGCCTGAAACTCTCTCGTGGCAGAGAGAATGAATAATCTGCGAGAGGAATAAAAGCAGATGCTGGAAAATTGGAAACGAAACAAAGGACACAGAGTTAACATTTGAGTCTGCCAAGAATCACTTTCAGAACTGTGCTGTAAGTAGTGCACTCAAAACATTAACTCAGTTTCTCTCTGCGCAGAGCTACGGAGTTCCTCCAGCAATCTTTAAGAGGAAATTGGATGGGGAGCTGGGGTAAAAGGACGGGGGGGGAGTGGGGCGGCATGAATAGGAAGGGTGCGTGAAATTTGAGTCATGCAGGCAGCAGACAGGGATTTGAAAGTCAAATCGACAAATACCTGGGCCCATTCGATGCACAGAAAACAGCCAAGTTTGGGATCAGCCGAGGTCCTTCTGAATAACAGAGCAGGCTTGAAGGGCCGAATGGCTTGATCCTCTCTCTCTCTACTTGGAGGAGGGTCCAGCCAAAAACATGAGGGGGGGATAGGCGGGGCAGGTCAGGAGATAAAGAAAACACTCCTGTTTATTGTGTACGGTTCTGGTCACCACATGACCAGAAGGACATGGAGGCTTTGGAGATGGCACAGAAACGCTTTACCGGGATGTTGCCTGGTTTGGAGGGAATGAGCTGTGAGGAGAGCTGAGACAAACTTGGGCTGCTTTCATTTGAAGGACGAGGGATGTCTTGACAGAAGTTTACAAAACTGAACAGACTCGATAGTTGGCGTCTTTATCCCAGGGTAGAAATGTCAATTACTAGGGGTAAATTGAGGGGAGATGTGAGAGGCAGGGTTTTTTTTTAAAAAGAGAGAGGGTGGTAAGTGCCTGGAATGTACTGTCAGAGGTAGTGGTGGAGGCAGATACAATAACGTTTAAAAGGCACTTTTACAGATACAGGAATAGGCAGGGAATAGAGATCTCTCATGGAGATCGTGAACATCATGAAATTTCTTGATGTCCGCCTGGCAGAGAATCTCACCTCGCCCCCCCAACACCACCTCCATAGCCAAGAAAGCCCAGCAGCGTCTCTACTTTCTGAGCAAGTTGAGGAAAGCCTACACCTCATCCTCACCACATTCTACAGAGGGTTCATCGAGAGTACCCCGAGCAGCTTCATCACTGCCTGGCTTGGGAATTGCACCGTCTTGGATCCGGAGACCCTACAACAGATAGGGAAGAGAGCTGAGGAGACCATCGGGATCGCTCTTCCCTCCATTACAGGGATTTACACCACATGCTGCATCCGCAAGGCTAACAGAATGGTGGACAACCCCACACACCCCTCACTCCAATTCCTCCCCCTCCTGCCATCTGGTAGAAGGTACCGGAGCATTTGGGCTCTCACGGCCAGACTGCGCAAGAGTTTCTTCCCCCAAGCCATCAGGCTCCTTAACACAGTAAATTTCTTGATGTCCGCCTGGCGGAGAATCTCACCTGGCCCCCCCAACACCACCTCCATAGTCAAGAAAGCCCAGCAGCAGCGTCTCCACTTTCTGAGCAAGTTGAGGAAAGCCTAATCCATTTGCACTTTTTGGACAATTTTTGAATTACAGCTAGGACAATGTTTTATTAATGATGATCATTCACTGTCACATTGTAATTTCATCCACCACTGTGAATATTGTCTTGTCTTGCCAGGAATTACTGTGCTGTCTTGCATGTTTTACACTTCTCTATGCACTTTATGCTGCCCTGTGTATGACTGTCCTCTCGTGTAGTCTGTGTGTTCATATAGCACTCCGGTCATAGAGATGTACAGCACGGAAACAGACCCTTCGGTCCATGCCGACCAGATATCCCAACCCAATCTAGTCCCACCTGCCAGCACCCGGCCCATATCCCTCCAAACCCTTCCTGTTCATAAACCCATCCAGATGCCTCTAAAATGTTGCAATTGTACCAGCCTCCACCACATCCTCTGACAGCTCATTCCATACACATACCATCCTCTGCATGAAAAAGTTGCCCCTTAGTCTCTTTTATATCTTTCCCCTCTCACCCTAAACCTATGCCCTCTAGTTCTGGACTCCCCCACCCCAGGGAAAAGACTTTGTCTATTTATCTTATCCATGCCCCTCATGATTTGTAAACCTCTATAAGGTCACCCCCTCAGCCTCCGACGCTCCAGGGAAAACAGCCCCAGCCTGTTCAGCCTCTCCCTGTAGCTCAAATCCTCTAACCCTGGCAACCTCCTTGTACATCTTTTCTGAACCCTTTCAAGTTTCACAACATCTTTCCGATAGGAACTGGAGGAACGCTGTTGGGCTTTGATTGTACCAGCTGTATTGGAGAAACAACAAATAAAAAGTTACTCGACTCTGCCAGGGGGATATGGAGCACGTAGAGGCAAAACGTTTTTACTTTAGAAAGGTATTGTGTATTAGCGCAGTCTTGGTGGGGTGAAGAGCCCATTCCCTGCGCTGTACTGTTCTTAATTTGCTCTCAATCCTTCCATCAACAGGAAGGATTTTCGCCTCCTGAACCTTCACCACACCCACCCCCTGCCATTTTACTCTGCCCAGACCCTACCAAGCACAGTTCTGAACACCTCACTCTATCTCCCAGGACAACAATCCCCATTTCTCAACAATAGTTACTCACTCCCTCCATAAATCATGATGGAATCTGACTGCTTATTCCACCCGCGAACAGAGTCTTTTGAGAAACCAACGGCCAAAATATTTTACCTCTTCCCTAAGCGCTGCACACGGCAAACTAAAATTCGGATTTTCACACACACAAAAAAAGTAGGATTCTTGTCTGGAGGAGAATTGTTTGTTGGTTATGCACTTGGAGATCATGTCAATGTTTTTCACTCAGTCAACATCAGTAAAATCAAATAATGGGATCTTGCTGCACACCACTGGCTGCTTTCTTCCCCCTCTATTTCAGCAGGGACTGTACTACAAAAAAGGTACTGAACTCAAAAAAGGTCAACTCAGCTTCTCTCTACCAATACTGTTTCCACCCCCCCCCCCTCCCCCTCTGTTACACGGGAGCAGACCTATCCCCCAGCGTTACACAGGGAGTTCTTCTAGAACACAACGGTTGCATTCTTATACGACCACAAGGTATAGAGAAATCGCTCTTTAGAAACAGTGATTAAAGTGTCAGCGATGTAATCAGGTTACAGCCAACACACGTTTTAAAAGCTTGCACTTTAGCAACAGTGTCCCCAATTCATCAATGTTATAGTTAATTTGCATTAACAAAACGAGTGTTACACAGAGACAGACCAGTTCCCCACCAGTACTGTACCCCAGTGTTACACAGAGACAGACCTGTCCCCACCAGTACTGTACCCCAGTGTTATACAGGGACAGACCTGTCCCCACCTGTACTGTACCCCAGTGTTATACAGGGACAGACCTGACCCCACCAGTACTGTACCCCAGTGTTACACAGAGACAGACCTGTCCCCACCAGTACTGTACCCCAGTGTTACACAGAGACAGACCTGTCCCCACCAGTACTGTACCCCAGTGTTGTACAGGGACAGACCTGTCCCCACCAGTACTGTATCCCAGTGTTACACAGCGACAGACCGGTCTCCAGCGTTATGCACACACTTGATAGATTTCGACCAATTGGCCGAGCAATTGTGCTGGTTTCTAGGCAGCAGCACCACGGCAAAACCCCCTCTCTGATCGAACCCTTGCCCCATCACGTTGTTAATGCCAGTTGGAAATACAGTCAGGTATATCAGAGCGGGCACGGGATTCATTGCAGTCGCTGAAAATCACAGAGCCTTATAATTTTACATTTCACACCAAGTACCAGAACGTCTGCCTCAGGGAGCGGTCAACATTGTGATGGGGAGTTAGGTAAGGAGCAATATTCTCAGCAGGCAGAAACACACCGAGAATACTTCATCACCAACATCATCTCCAAAACAAGGAGATAACACTGCCAAAAAGACCATTAAAACAAAAAAACCCTTTCAGTAGAGCTACCCAGCGAGGTGTACAGTCCTTGCATAGATTCATCCCTAATTGCCCCCTTGAGAAGGTGGGGGTGAGCTGCCTTCTTGAATCGCTGCAGTCCGTGTGCTGTGGGTTGACCCACAATGCTCTTAGGGGGAAAATTCCAGGATTTTGACTCTGTGACACTGAAGGAACGGTGAAGTATTTCCAAGTCAGGATGGGGAGTGGCTGTGAGTCAGTCATAGTCATGTATCTGCTGTGCTTGTTCTTGTATGGAAAAGGCAGGGGTCGTCATGCAGAGTCCTGGGCCAAGCCTCTGGTGGGTCAGAGGAAACACAGGGACAGGTAGATCAGGAGGACAAGTGGCCATTCGTTTGGTTTATGGTTATTGGGTTGGAGGTGCCATCACCACATGCCTGCTGCATATACCCATGCTCCACATACCCATGCTCCACACCCCTCTGCCAACCTGCCCCTCTCTCCACACACCTCCACCTTAGCCCCAGATGATCTGCATACCCCCTCCGACACAAAACCACCCTCTCCCCATTCCTCTCTCTCTCTCACACACCCCCTACCTACCAAACCTACCACACGCCCAGACGCTCTCCTGCTAGCCTGTACCCTCTCGATACCCCTACTTCCCCAGTGAAACTCCCCTCTTCCTTGCCTGGCCTCTCCCTTCTCCTCGTCTTCCAACCTCTCCCTGCCTTCCCTGTCTCTGCCCCTGCCTCTGGGGCAACTAGGGATGGGCAATAAATGCTGGGCCTGTCCAGTGACTGCCTCATCCTGTGAATGAAATCTTTTACAAGTGCCCCCATCCCCATTCCCCTCCCAACTATCCCCCCACCCAGACGTATACAAACAGGCATGGGAACCCTTGTGGCGTAGTCCGAGCTCTGACCCAGGAGGCCCAGGTGAAAGTTCCAGAAGGCGCTGATTAGAAAATACTTACCATCAGGTAAGAACAGCCAAACCATTATGGCCCTTGGACTTGTAACCCAGCCGGAGCCATGGGTAACCATGGCACTACCATTGATTGGGACAAAGTGAGGGCTGCAGACACCGGAGATCAGAGTGTGCCGGTGGAAAAGTACAGCAGATCAGGCAGCATCTGAGGAGAGGAGTCGATATTTCGAGCGTAAGCTCTTCATTCCTGATAAAAAGGAGGTGACAGGCAGCGAAAGCAAGAGCTGTCATCAAACTAGAACAGTTGGGCTAAACGGAAGATGGTAGGGCAGAGGAATCTGGTCACATGGGCGCTGGCTGTGCACATTTGTTTAAACCAAGTTTCCTAAGTTGCAGGACAGAAGCACACTTCAAGTGTAGGTCATTGGCAGCAAAGCACTTTTGAGGAGGGGAGGATGCCGGAGGACGTGCAAGGCGCTACATAAATGCGAACTTTGCAATCTGTCACGAACACAGTTGGTTTGCAGAAAGCAGATTAATTACAGAGAGGTAGAGCAATGTCTTTGAGAATGGAATGAGACCCCCCCCCCCATTACGAGCAGAAATATTACTCTGAGGGGAGTTGAGGGGTAGGCCCCAAGCAGAGTTGTCCATTGGATAAGAATGCCAGTTCACTGACCTATTGTGGAAGGGAGCTGACTAACCGCAGCTCAATAACTGACAGTACGTGAGATGCTCACTCTACTTGGAAGTGTCAGGCTTCCTGATAACGTCACGTTACCCTCCCCCACAGACATGCCAGACCAGGACTCCTGGGATCAAACTCCAAACACAGCCTTCCATTCACGTGGTCATTTCTCTCCATCAGCTCAGTGGCTCAGTGGTTAGCACTGCTGCCTCACAGCACCAGGGACCCGGGTTCGATTCCATGCTCTGGCAACCGTGTGGAGTTTGCACATCCTCCCAGTGTCTGCGTGGGTTTCCTCCGGTTTCCTTCCATCGTCCAAAGATGGACAGATGAGGGTGGATTGGCCGTGCTAAATTGCCCATAGTGCCCAGGGATGTGCAGGTTAGGGTGGATTGGCCGTGCTAAATTGCCCCATAGTGTCCAGGGATGTGCAGGCTAGGTGGTTTAGCTATGGGAAATACAGGGTTACAGGGGTAGGTTGGAATGCTGTTCAGAGGACTGGTGTGGACTTGATGGGCTGAATCGCCTGCTTTCACACAATTCTTATGGAGACAAAATATTTTAAAAACAGGAGGTCCCTGAACTGTCTACACTTGCATCCAGGGATGTGCAGTCTGGGTGGGTTAGCTATGGGAAATGTGGGGTTGCAGGGATAGGGTAGGAGGGTGGGCTGCTCTTCCGAGGATCAGTGCAGACTCAATGGGCTGAACACCCTCTTTCTGCACTGTAGGGATTCTACAAGTTACACCTCGTGCTCCAACAACAGAAAGCCTCTCCTTTGAAACACTGAGCAACAAAAACAGAACGGCTGTCTCCCAGATAGTCTCGGCAGGTAGGGACTGTCAATTGGCTTGGAGTCTCCAGCAAAGCATGGGGTCGTGGAAGCCACAAGGAAAATATTAGAGAGAATATTATAAGATATTAAAATTACTTCTGAACTTTTGAGAGATAGAGAGATGGGGAAACGCCACAAGGGTGTAGAAGGATGGATTAGTAAATTTGCGGATGACACCAAGGTCGGTGGAGTTATAGATTATAGATTAGATTAGATTAGATTAGTGTGGAAACAGGCCCTTCGGCCCAACAAGTCCACACAGACCCGCCGAAGCGAAACCCACCCCATACCCCTACATTTACCCCTTACCTAACACTACGGGCAATTTAGCATGGCCAATTCACCTGACCCTGCACATCTTTGGACTGTGGGAGGAAACCGGAGCACCCGGAGGAAACCCACGCAGACACGGGGAGAACGTGCAAACTCCACACAGACAGTCGCCTGAGGCGGGAATTGAACGCGGGTCTCTGGCGCTGTGAGGCAGCAGTGCTAACCACTGTGCCACTGTGGAGTTGTGGACAGTGCGAAAGGATGTTGCAGGTTACAGAGGGACGTAGATAAGCTGCAGAGCTGGGCTGAGAGGGGGCAAATGGGAGTTTAATGCAGAAAAGTGAGGTTGTTCATTTTGGAAGGAGTAACAGGAATACAGAGTACGGGGCTATTGGTAGGATCCTTGCTAGTGTAGATGAGCAGAGAGATCTCCGTGTCCACTTACACAGATCCCTGAAAGTTGCCACCCAGGTTGACAGGATTGTTAAAAGAGTAAAGGCAGAGAGCCTGATTCTTGTAGAGAGAGGAGAAAAACTTCTTCAAGGCAGGCATCCTTGCAAGAGGATTCGCAGTAGGGTTAAAATCAACGAGGTAAAAACAATGACTGCAGATGCTGGAAACCAGATTCTGGATCAGGCTCTCTGCCTTTATTCCTGATGAAGGGCTTTTGCCCGAAACGTCGATTTTGCCTGTCCTCGGATGCTGCCTGAATTGCTGTGCTCTTCCAGCACCACTGATCCAGAATCTGGTTTCCAGCATCTGCAGTCATTGTTTTTACCCAGGATTGTTAAGAGGGCATACGGTGTGTTAGCTTTTATTGGTAGAGGGATTGAGTTTCAGAGCCACGAGGTCATGTTGCAGCTGTACAAAACTCTGGTGCGGCTGAACCTGGAGTATCGCGTACAGTTCTGGTTCAGAGGAGATTTACTAGGATGTTGCCTGGTATGTAGGGAAGGTCTTATGAGGAAAGGTCGAGGGACTGAAGGCTGTTTTCATTAAAGAAAGTTGAGATATCACTTAATAGAGACATACAAGATCATGGAGTTAGATAGGGTGGACAGTGAGCCTTTTTCCTCGGATGGTGATGGCTAGCACGAGGGGACATAGCTTTAAATTGAGGGGTGATAGATATAGGAGAGATGTCAGAGGTAGGTTCTTTACTCAGAATAGTAAAGGCGTGGAATGCCCGGCCTGCAACAATAGTGGACTCGCCAACTTTAAGGGCATTTAAATGGGTATTGGATAAACATATGGATAAGAATGGAATAGTGTAGATTCGATGGGCTTCAGATGGGTGTGCCGACGTATGGAACCATTGAGAGCCAAAGGACCTGCACTGCGCTGTAATGTGTTATAGTCTATGAAAGCTGCCATTAACATATTCAGGTATTATATCTATATATTCCCCATGTTGAAAACCCAACATGGTGCCCGTGAATTTTTTTAAAAATTAATTCACCGGACGAGGCAGTCACTGAGCAGGCCAATGTTTATTGCCTGTCCCTATTTGCCCAGAGAGCGGTTATGAGTCAACACCATTGCTGTGGGTCTGGAGTTGCACGCAGGTCAGACCAGGTAAGGATGGCAGATTTCCTTCCCTTAAAAAAAAAGGATATTAGTGAACCAGATGGCTTTTCCCAACAAATCAGTGATGGTTTCATGGTTACTATAGGTTTGCAACTTCAGATTATTACTGCTGTTGAAAAGACGACTTATTTTGTCAAAGATTTTTATCTTAACTCATCAGGACAACTTGCAAGAAAACCAACTTGGAGGTAAAACAGACTTTTAGATTGTATCACAGGAGAGTGCTGATTGGTTGGCAAGTGGACTCTGATTGGTAGGGGTGTTGCCCTGTTGATTATGCCCGTTAACTGACAGTTAACAGCTGCACAGTGACCCACTCCTGCTCCTTGTTTACATACCACAGCACTGCGGAGCGTTCTGGGAACACCCAGAGGTCACGACAGGCGCTATGCAAATGAAAGTTCCATCCTTTATAAAGAAAACATAGGCTGTGTCCGCGAATAAGCAACAAGAAAGATTTGTTGACAAAGCAGATGTCGCAATGCATACACCAAAAAAAAAATGACTGTTTCTCTTTTAAATATAAACCCGATGAAGGGAAGGGTCAGATATAATTGTAACTGAAGGAACCTTTTTGGTCACGGGTATCCAACAGGAACTTCTCAAACCTACCTCCTCCTCCCCAGGTTCTCTCCTGGTCAGGGGTGTGCGCTAAAGGAGATGTAAACTGCTCAGACAAACAGAAGCAGGCATGTTCATGACTTAAAAAGAACTTATTTTCTTTAAAAAATGTTGCTTATTCAGAGTTGAGCAATGTTGCAGTTCTGTACTTGCCCTTCAGTAACGACTAGTCCGCATGTACGATCATGTCAGACCCAGGCCAGAGCGCCGTCTCAATATCACTGCGGTTTCCTGGGCACCACCCTCTCGCCTACCACTCAAACTCACAGATTACTCTCTCACAAGTTCCAATTCTTAAACACATCACCTAGAGACTCAGCACAGAGAGAATCTCACCAGCCCTCACTTTGATTCAGTGACTCTCCCAAGACACAGTACGAGGGTATTCTGCCTGGGTTATGTGGCTCAATGGTTTTCTCAACAGCAGCCCTGTGTAATCTCACTTTGCTGCTCATCCCCTTCAATACTTTTTAACCTTTCGAGCAGACCTCCCATTCCTTTTCTGAAAGATGTCACGGGCTTGGCTTCAAACAGCAGCTGAGAGTTAAAGTCTCCAGATTCTCCGCCTCATACAGAGTCATAGATACACTGAGTTAACCTGTCAGACAGAACATTCCGAACCGATGACCACATCCATCCAGAAGGACAAGGGGCAGCAGACACATGGGAACACCGCCCCCCTGCAAGTTCCCCTCCACTCACCACCCTGACTGGGAAATATATCGCCGTTCCATTCCTGTCGCTGGGTCAAAACCCTTGAATTCCCTCACTAAGGGAATCGTGAGTATTCCTACAGCACACGGACTGCAGCGGTTCAATAAGTCAGCTACCACCACCTTCTGAAGGGGGCAATAAGGGATGGACAATAAAGGCTGGCCGAGCCAGGGATATCTGAATCCTTCCTCTTCCCCCTCCCCATCTCTCCTGACCGCTGTAAAAGTTGGTAACACACATTTTAGCCTAACATTGGATGGGTCTTGACGAGACCTGTACCAACAGGTTTTTCTGACTTAAATGGCCCACGCTTGCCCTTGAAGAGGCCAGCGAAAACCGCAGCCGGGGACCCATATCAACACTATTCATGGGATCTTACTGTGCTCCAGTGGACACTGCTTTCTGCTACGTAAGTCACGGGAGCGAAAGTCAAAGGCAAATTCCTCTGGGATGAGTCAGAATCATGCACACCAGGACGTTGTTCAGCCCAGTAAGACCACAGCGCAACCTCGATTATCCAAACGACACGGGCAGCGAATATTGGGCTTGGGCAACACAGCGTACCCAAGCAACGGGACCTTGAGGTCTTGTTCGGATAATCTGAAAGTCGGACAACCAAGGTTGCCCTGTACACACACAACAATCTAGTCAGTCAACTGAGAGGGGAGCAGCTAAAAAGGATGCTCTGAGGGAGGAAGATCTTTACTGAAATGGCTTCATATGTTTGTGCGGCTGAGAGCAGAGACTGAGAGAGTGCATGATGCTGTGGTTCCTTTTAC
Source organism: Chiloscyllium plagiosum (assembly GCF_004010195.1). Taxonomy (NCBI): domain Eukaryota; kingdom Metazoa; phylum Chordata; class Chondrichthyes; order Orectolobiformes; family Hemiscylliidae; genus Chiloscyllium; species Chiloscyllium plagiosum. The sequence goes on along the minus strand of NC_057750.1, from coordinate 7,060,788 downwards.
TTTAACACAAAACAGAGGAAATGGCCAATGCTGAGTCTGTCAAATCCAACCCCGCCTGAACTCAGGAGACACAACTTCGATCCTTCCCCACTGTTCAGCACATTTTTAATTCAATGGATTCAAATAAAATTTCACGGATTCAGTGAATGTAACAAAGTCAGATCCTCCAGAAAGCTCCATGCTGGTGAATTTAATCACAGAGTCAGATAACGAGGATGAGCGAAGCTCTTTGATCCAGGCTTCGAGGTGAGGAGAGGCCGAGGGAGGGTGCAGGCAGCTCCGAGCTGAGAGGGGAACCATTAAAATCAGGAACATTTGAGGCCACAATAAAGAGAAGCTCAAATATAACACAGCTGGGGTGGGGGGAAAGAGAGAGACACACAGAGGAATGGAGGAGCAGAGGGAAACCAATTATCAATACCATCTCTTTCGATTTTGTGTCTGTCCAGTCGTTCCTTAATTGCAGATCTATAACAGCCTTGGGCTGTGCTCTGTTCTGACCCCACCAATCGCGGTCTCCGATAACTGCTACAGGAGAGCTTGCATTTACAAAGCACCTTTCACCACCTCAGCCCATTCCAAAGTGCTTTACAGCCAGGTACCGCGGTCGCTGTTACAACGCGGTGAACACGACAGCCAATGCGCGCACAGCAAGCTCCCACCAACAGCAAAGCAACAATCATCATCATCCCTTTGTGAAGCCGATCAAGGGGTAAATGTCAATCGGGGAACACCAGGGCGGGGATCCTCTGGTCTGTTTCAGAACCTTGGCCATGGGATCCTTCACAACCCACCGGGGCTGGAAGGGGTGGGGGATGGGGTCCCTGTTCAAACACCACTTCCAAAAATATCATGGCATTCATCACCACTGGGACTATTCCCTGGGTCCTGAAGATCTCACTGGTAGAGGCTTGGCTCCAAGGAGGACAGTTGGGAATGTCGGAACGGGTGGGCAAGCATGGAAGGGCGGGGGTTCATGCTCAGTAGTAACCAGATCAGATACAAAGCTTAAAATGGTCTCCCTCTGCTCCAACAGTTCACTTTAACCTCCGTGGAGGAACTCCTCACTGTGCCAGAGCAGCACTGTCCAGTGCGAGTGAGTGATTGATGCAGTGTCGTCTGTCAACACCATTGCAGCCACATTATCTCAAAGGACAAGGGGCAGCAGATACACGGGAACGCCACCCCCTGCAAGTTCCCCTCCACTCACCATCCTGATTTGGAAATACATCGCCGATCCTTCAATAGTTGACACCCACAAGTGAATAAACAGAAAAATCATACAACTAACTTGAGCAGAAAATGCTGCGCGCGCGCGCACACACACACTCGGTTCAGGTAAATACATGCCACGTTGTACAGAAGTCACTGAGTCACCAAGGGTGCATGCATCAAAAAAAAAGTTAAAAATCGCACGACACCAGGTTATAGTCCAACAGGTTTATTTGGAAGCACTAGCTTTCGGAGCGCTGGCCACAACCATGTGATGAAGGGGCAGCACTCAGAAAGCTAGTGCTTCCAATTTAAACCTGTTGGACTATAACCTGGTATTGTGTGATTTTTAACTTTGTCCACCCCAGTCCAACACCGACATCTTCAAGTCAAAAAGAAACACAGCTAACTGAAACAGTGCCCATGCACTGTGCGGCTGTGAACCTTCTGATTAGAGAGGCCTGTTCCTTGATGTTTTCTGAGTTAATCACACATGAATTTCACTCAGAAAGTGGTGAATCACAGGAATTCTTTGCGCAAGGACTGGGGGAGCTCAGCATTTAAGTTCAAGTCTGAGATTGATGGTTTTGAGACAGATGATTAGAGTCCCACTGGCTGGGTCAGCAGTCATTGTTCATCATTAATAGCCCAGGGGGCAGCTAAGAGTCAGTCACATTCCTGTGGGTCTGGAGTTGTGTGTAGGCCAGAGTGGGTAAGGATGGCAGATTCCAGATGGGGTTTACCCCCTCTCCCCCCCAACAAAAGGCATTAATCTCACCAGCAGACTCCGAGTCCCAGATTTTTGTTGAACTGAAGCTCTACTGTCTGGTGGTACTTGGACCCAGTTCCCAAAACATTCCCCGGGTCGCGGGATTAATTGTCCGGCGAGATCACTAGACGCACTGGCACGCGGTGGACTCTTAACTGCCCTCTGAAACAGCCCCAAAAAAGTACTTGGGGCCAAGGGCAATTTGGGATAGGCAGCCAACAGCCACACCCAGTCCAGTAGTGTGAGAGAGCAACCTATAATCCAGTCAAACAGCAGTCTGGAGGAATGCTGTGTCTGACTAATTGACAGACAGTCAGACACAACGTGAGGGCTGCAGATGCTGGAGACCAGAGTTGAAAAGTGTGGTGCTGGAAAAGCACTGCAGGTCAGGCAGCATCTGATTAAGCTCTCCTTGAAACGTCGACTCTCCTGCTCCTCGGATGCTGCCTGACCGGCTGTGCTTTTCCAGCGCCACACGTTTGACTCAGATACACACACACACACAGAGTAACATTACACCAAACCATGTGCTGGCTGACAGCATCGGCACGTCAGAGACAGGAAGTGCAGAGCTCAAACCCCACTCCAGACAGCCCCTGCAGTGTGGTTACCCAAATACCAATTGGCAGAAGGAGAGCTCCCGGTGGTGAACTATTTTGGCTCCTCCCTCACAACAAAGTGGCCAATCGATGCACGACATGAAAGTCAGGTGCCAACTCCAGGAGCTTCAAAAGGCAAGGGACAGAGTCATCAAGCTCAGAAACAGGCCCTTCGGCCCAACTCGTCCATGCCGACCACGTGTTCTAAATTAATCTAGTCCCATTTGCCAGCACTTGGTCCCTATCCCTTTAAGCCCTTCCTATTCATATACCCATCCAGATGCCTCTTAAATGTTGTAATTGTACCAGCCTCCACCACTTCCTCTGGCAGTTCGTTCCATACACGTACCACCCTCTGTGTGAAAAAGTTGCCCCTCAGGCGCCTTTTAAATTTTTTCTCCTCTCACCTTAAACCTGTGCCCTCTGGACTCCCCGACCCTTGGGGAAAAAGGCCTTGCCTATTCACCTTAGCCATGCCCCTCATGATTCTAAAGAACACAGGCAGCATACACATGAGGTAAATTGGAAGGACATAAATAACATTCAAATGCCAAGGAGAGTCAATGAGACTAGGCCGAAAAGGAACATGCGCACACGAAGATCAATCAATCCAGGAGCAGCTTAATGAGAAAGACACAGATGGCAACATTGACAGAGTCCAAGAAACGACAGGCAGACATAGAATTTCATGCACAGGAAGAATATAGGCTTGTGGGTCTAATGGCCTCATTTCTTTGAGTCAATTCAAAGACCACAAAAACAACAGATCACTCAAGTTGCTGTGTTCCACTGCAATTATGTTGCAGTGTTATCAGCAGATTTTAACATTGGCCTGCCAAGCTCTTTGCAAACCAGATACTTTATAAACAAATGTTATCACCAAGGCTCCTCAGACAGCACCTTCCAAACCCACGACCACTTCCATCTAGAAGGACAAGGGCAGCAGATACATGGGAACACCACCCCTTGCAAGTTTCCCTCTGAGCCACTCACCATCCTGACTTGGAAATATATCGCCGTCCCCTCAGTGTCACTGGGTCAGAATCCTGGAATTCCCTCACCAAGGGACATTGTGAGTGCCCTGACAGCTCGTGGACTGCAGAGGTTCAAGAAGGCAGCTCACCCCCACCTTTGGGGGTAATAAATACTGGCCTAGTCACTGACACCCAGATCCCATGTATTAGAGATATACAGCACAGAAACAGACCCTTCAGTCCAGCTTGTCCATGCCGACCAGATATCCCAACTTAATTTAGTCCCACCTGCCAGCCCTGGCCCATTTCCCTTCAAACCCTTCCTATTTATATACCCATCCAAATGCCTTTTATATGTTGCAATTGTGAATAATTGTTTTTTTAAAAAAAAAGCTTTTGCAATGTAATTTGGGACAGACAAGTCCAGCTTAGGCCAGGAGAGGGCGAGAGATTGGGTGGTGGGGGGAAATGACTACCAACAAAGCAATACCTTGCTAACTGGGAGCCAGGGAAACCTGATGTCACATTGAGTTGCAACGTGTGGTCAGTTACAGGTCATTCTGCTATAACGCACGTCTCATCAACCCGAATTCGCTGATTGACGAATTGGGGACCTTTAAAACGTGCGTTGGCTGTAACGGGACTACATCGCCAGCACTTCAAGCGCTGTTTCTGAAGTGAGATTTTTCTATAAAGAAGGGCTGCACATGAATGCAACCATCGCATTACAGAAGAACTGACCGCATTGGAGATAAAAATACCCTCAATTGCTAATGTAGGGCTGTTGTCGCTTGTTGGCATTAATACCGTGGTGGAGAAAGTGAGGTCTGCAGATGCTGGAGATCAAAGTTGAAACTTTATTGCTGGAACAGCACAGCAGGTCAGGCAGCATCCAGGGAACAGGAGATACGACATTTCGGGCACAGGCCCTTCTTAACACCGTGGTGCCAAGGAAATTAAAGCTGCTGAGCTCCAGTCAGCATAGAGTTCATTTTGGAGAATCAATAATGATGGGGATACTGACGAATGATTCTAATTCTGCTTTGGGAGTGAATTTAAAACCCCGTAGGGTGCCCCAAAATGACAGCATTGTCCCGAAAAAAGGAGAGAGTGAGAAGGAAAATGTAGCCCTCAAAGTTTGAAGAAAAGCCCTTGGGGGGGAAAAAAAAAGAAAAATTATCTTGATCCATGCAGACCATTTGGCCCATCAAGTCCACACTGACCCTCCGATAAGCATCCTAACCACCCAGCCCCTACACGATCCCTGTAACCCTAGATTTCCCATGGCACATCCCTGGACACTACAGGGCCAATTTAGCATGGCCAATCCACCCTAACCTGCACATCTTCAGGTTCAGAGAGGAAGTTGACCCAACTGATTCCTGGGATGAGAGAGCTCTCTTTCTCTGTCCTCACTGCAGTTCAGGAGAATGGGGGGAGCTGGGCTGGTCGCGCTGAGACATGTAAATCCTAAGGGAGCTCTTGGTGGGGGTGTTTAGATGCTAAATGGTTGTTACCCTCCTGGGGTGGGAAATTTAGAATGGTGGGGGCAGGTATAACTTCAAAAGGAGTTTGCAATTTAGGGTGGAAAATGCGGCGCATTTAGTCAGGAGGGATTTGGAATTCTCTTCCCGAGAGCTGTGAGAGGCTGAATCATTAAAAAGAGAGGTTAGATAAAGACTTGATATGACTTCACGGCAAGTGGGAGCAAGCAAAGTGAAGGTCATCGTTAGAATGATCTTACTGAATGGAAAAGCTGTGCCAGTCTACCACTACCCACTATAGTGTAAGCTCACTCCACAGGAAAACATTCAGCAAATATCACACTGTGACAACTCACACCAACTCACACGGTCATTCCAGTTTCTCCATCTGTGCTTGTTCCCCCCCGTCTCATTTCACTGAAGAGCATTGGGAACTAGAAGGACCACCTCCAACATTTCAACTTTACAATAAAGCACACAGAGGTCATACTGGGGTCATCCAGAGGAGCGGGCAATACTTGAGACTTTGGCTCAAATCTGAGGGGTGACCTTTTAGAGTTTTATAATACCATGAGGGGCATGAATAGGGTGAATAGTCAAGGTCTTTTCCTGGGGTTGGGGAATCCAGAACTAGAGGGCATAGGTTTAGGGTGGGGGGTGGGGGAGATTTAAAAGGGACCTAAGGGGCAACTTTTTCAGACAGAGGGTAGCGTGTGTATGAGAATGAGCTGCCAGAGGAAGTGGTGGAGGCTGGTACAATTACAGCATTTAAAAGGCATCTGGTGTGTATGTGAATAGGAAGGGTCGAGAGGGATATGGGCCAAGTGCTGGCAAATGGGAATAGATTAACTCAGGATATCTGGTCAGCATGGACAAGTTGAACCATAGGGTCTGTTTCCATGCTGTACATCTCTATAACTCTATAAGTCACTATGATGGAATTCAAATTCACATACAATCCCTACAGTGTAGGAGCAGGCTATTTGGCCCATCGAATCCACACTGACCCTCCGATAAGCATCCCAACCAGACCCAGCCCCTACACAATCCCTCTAACCCTACATTTTCCATGGCACATCACTGGACGCTATGGAACAATTTTGCACAGCCATTCCCATGGCACATCACTGGACGCTATGGAACAATTTTGCACAGCCATTCCACCCTAACCAACACATCTTCAAGTTCAGTGCACACATTCACGGTTAGTTTGCTTTCTCCAAGAATTATTACACAGTGGTTAGCACTGTTGCCTCACAGCGGCAGAGACCCAGGTTCAATTCCCACCTCAGGCGACTGACTGTGTGGAGTTTGCACATTCTCCCCGTGTCTGCGTGGGTTTCCTCCCACAATCCAAAAATGTGCAGGTTAGGTGGATTGGCCATGCTATAGTGCCCGTAGTGTTAGGTGAAGGAGTAAAATGTAGGGGAATGGGTTTGGGTGCGTTATGCTTCGGAGGGTCGGTGTGGACCTGTTGGCGGGGGATACGGACACACACACACACCACAGTCAGTGGTGCACAAATATAATCATTCTTTATTTCCTCAGTTCCATTGTTTCTGGTGCAATGTCTGTGTTGAAATCGATTGACTCAAAAACGTTAAAGCAACTTGCACCCACCAGCTGTGTGGTGATGAAAACTTATTGTGCCTTTCACAACCATGGGGGCATTTCCAAAGAGCTTCGCAGCTGTTTTAAATGGTTCAGAAATGGAATGGGTCCCTGTAACGTTAAAACAGGGATTCACAAACGGAGATCCACGGAGCCTTGGAGACAGTTCAGGAGACTCCCAGAACAAGAGAAGGCGTTCAGTACAAACAAAGTTCTGCGTAGCACCAAACAATTTACTTATTTTGTTTTAACAGCATCTCAATTCTTTAATTTCTTTCATGGGACGTATGCATTCTTGGCAGAGCCAGTGTTTGCTGTCCATTCCTAACTGCCCCCGAATCAACTGGCTTGCTTGGGCCATTTCAGAGGGCAGTTTTTTTTTTAAGATTACATTACAGTGTGGAAACAGGCCCTTCGGCCCAACAAGTCCACACCGACCCGCCGAAGCGAAACCCACCCATACCCCTAAATTTACCCCTTACCTAACACTACAGGCAATTTAGTGTGGCCAATTCACCTGACTTGCACATCTTTGGACTGTGGGAGGAAACCGGAGCACCCAGAGGAAACCCACGCAGACACGGGGAGAACGTGCAAACTCCACACAGTCAGTCGCCTGAGGCGGGAATTGAACCCGGGTCTCTGGCGCTGTGAGGCAGCAGTGCTAACCACTGTGCCACCGTACCGCAGTTGTAGAGTCTGGAGTCACACATTGGCCCAGACTGGGCCAGATTTCCCCTTTCTAAAGAGGACATTACTGAAGCAGATGGGTTTTTCCCAACAATAATCCCATTGCTTCTTGGTGACTATCACCGAGACCAGCTTTCAATTCCCGACTTTATTAACAGAAGGAGTGGCGTGGTGGTTCAGTGGTTGGCACTGCTGCCTCCCAGCACCAGGGACCTGGGTCCAATTTCACCTTCAGCTGACTGTGCAAACTCCACACAGACATTCTCCCCGTGTCAGCGTGGGTTTCCTCCTACAGTCCAAAGATGTGCAGGTTAGAGTGGATTGACCATGCTAAATTGCCCACACAGTGTCCAAGGATGTGCAGGTTAGGTGGGTTGCCCCATAGGAGATGTAGGGTGATGGGGATAAGGTAGTAGGGTGTGTCTGGATTGACTCAAATGGGTCAAGTGGCCTGCTTCCACACTGTTGAGATTCTACGATAGATTGACAATTACAATTCTGAGCACGTCACTCTTAAAATGAAGAAAAGACACTAAGGGTTGCAGACAGGTTGAGAGGAACCTCAATGTTTTGATGGCAGGAGACAGTAATTGCGTAGATAGATTGGTGAAAATGGGGATTAACCCATTATAAGGGAGATCTGATGGAGATGTCTAAAATCACAAGGCTCTTGGACAGAGTAGATTGGCAAAGGGGACACTAACTTAAGATCAGTGGGGGCAGCACAGTGGCTCAATGGTTGGCACTGTTGCCTCACAGCACCATGGTCCTGGGTTCGATTCTAGCTCCAGATGACTGCTTTTGTGAATTCTGCATGTTCTCCTCGTGTCTGCGTGGGTTTCCTCCCACAATCCAAAGATGTGAAGGTCAGGTGACTTGGCCATGCTAAGTTCCCCATAATGTTAAGTGCATTAGTCAGGGGTAAATATAGGGTAGGGGAATGGGTCTGGATGGGTTACTCTTCAAAAGGGTTGGTGTGGACTTGTTGGGCCGAAGGGCCCATTTTCATACGCTGTAGGGAATCTAATCTAAATCATCACCAGGAAAACAACGAAGAGCATCACAAGAAAGGAGTTCTTTTGCACAGCAAGTGGTTAGACTCTGGAATGCGCAGCCCGAGTGTGCAGATTATTTGGGGCTTTCAAAAAAGAGAATTTAACCGTTCCCAGAGGAGAACAAATTTGCAGACCGCGAGGAGAAGGCAGGTGAGTGGGACTAGCTCGGAGAGAACCAGCCTCAGTACCATCAGCCTCCTATTCTGCTGAACGTTAGGAGCATCTTTCCCCTATTGTCAGCTGCCTCTGCGCCAAGCTCTAGAATTTTCTTCCTAAACCTTGCCAAGTGGGCATTAATTGGGTGCCTGTATTCATATTCAATTCCCAAACAAATGGCGCTGTTGCGTTTGGAGGTGCAAGCTGGCACAGTGAGTTTCTGCCACCAAAGGCTAGTAAAGCACGTACAAACTCGGCTCTGGTTGTATCCTGCATCAGCTCTCTCCACTGGGTGAAGCAAAGCTCTGCCTCTCCACCACAATCTCCTGCTTTACTAAAGCCAACTGCATCGTCCCAATACCTCAGTGACAGTCTACAGCCAGTTCTGCTTTAACACGGTAACATTCTGTTCTCATGCAACCCTGTGCTATAAGAAAATTATCCCTTTGGGCCCTTCGGCCCAAAAAGTTAGTGTCCCCTTTGCCAATCTACTCTGTCCAGGAGCCTTGTGATTTTAGACATCTCCGTAATAGCAACTACATTTAAACTATGATTTGGAGATGCCGGTGTTGGACTGGGGTGTACAAAGTTAAAAATCACACCACACCAGGTTATAGTCTAACAGGTTGCTGGAATTGTGTCATAACCAGCACACAATTTAAAACTCAGAAACAGCGTCCCCAGTTCGTCAGTCGGGTTAACAAAATGCACGTTATAGCAGCACGTCCAAGCACACTCCTGGGAGTCACCTCAGGACATTTCACAATATTAAACAGCGCCATGTAAATGCAGGCTGCACTGCGGGGTTGCACGGCTTAGGAACACAAGTAGGCCATCCAACCCCTCCAGCCTGTTCCGCAGGTGGTGGCAGCGATGGAACAATCCAAGGAGCGAGACAGCAAACACACCGAGGGAAGTGGGAAAATTGAAGGCCATAAAATTTTCCTTGTTGTGGGGATGGAGGCAACAAAACGACCTGGAATGTTGCCCAAGAGTCAGAGCTGAAAGTGTGTCGCTGGAAAAGCGCAGCAGGTCAGGCAGCATCCGAGGAGCAGGAGAATCGACGTTTCGGGCATGAGCCCTTCATCAGGACATACAGCATGGAAACAGATCCTTTGGTCCAATTAGCCCATGCTGACCACGTTTCCAAACTGAACTAGTCCCACCTCCTGCATTTCCCACCTCCAAACATTTCTTATTCATGTACCTGTCCAACCATCTTTTAAAATGTTGTAAGTGCACCCGCATCCACCACTTCCTCAGGAAGTTCATTCCTCATATGAGCCACTCTGTGTAAAAAGGTTGACCTTCATTTCCTTTTCAAACCTTTCTTCTCTCACCTTAAAAATATGTTGCCTGGTTTTGGACTCCCTTGCACTGGGGAAAAGACTTTTGCTTTCCATACCCCTTATGATTTTAGAAACATTTATAAAGGTCACCCCTCAGCCTCCTGCGCTCCAGTGAAGCAAGTCCCAGCCTCTCCCAATAACTCAAAACCTCTGGACCTGGCAACATCGTGGTAAACCTCTTCTGAGCCCTCTCCATTTTAAATAGCATCCTTCCTATAGCAGGGCAACCAGAGTTGGATGCTCCTCCAGATGTCCTTCAGGGAACCTGCTTTCCTCACCCTGTCTGACCAACTGCAGAGTCCAACACTCAAACCCCTGAGGGAAAGGAAACCATCAACGTCACCCGGGCAGAATGGGCCATGTACCACATCCCCAATCCCACCCCAGAACAAAACACGATCTAACCGGGCTGGTAATGTGTCAATGGGGAAATGCTCTGTATCTATCCTGTGCTATATCTGAGCGCTGCAAGTATGGGCAACGCTGTGAGTCTGGGCTGGACAGTGTCACAGGTGGCACTCCAATGCAACATAAGGTTAAGCGGGTTCACGCGGTGTCAGGTCACGGGCAGTCTGAGAGGCCCGGTTATGCTTTCATCTGCAGTCCCTAAAAAAAAAGAACACTTTCACATTTTTGGTTGGGTTTTGGGTCCCGTACTCCTTACCGGTGGGCAGGAGGGAGGGAGATGCAGACAGAGCTGAGGATCTCCTCACGAGCTTGGCCTACGTGGCCATCAACGGGCTGAGGTTTTGGCTGTGCAGGGGCTGCAAGTAGCTGCCCCACTGTGCAGTTATGTCTGACCTTTGGTACCCATTAAGAGAGCGCATGCAGTGTCCACTGGCACCACAGAGGGTCCAGAGACCAGTGGGTATCAGAAGGGCTGGAGTGATCATCTCCCTGGGTAACGTTATCGTGTTTTAATTTTGATCAATTCCCATTGATCATTTAATTTTATTACAGTCACCCGCCAGGGGATGTCTAACCTACAAAAAGAGGAACAAGAGTAGGCCGCTCTGCCCTTCCAGACTGCTACCCCATTCATTAAGATGGCAGCTGATCTGATTTGAACCTCAGCTTTACATTGCTGCACACCCCCTCCCGATACTCCTTCACCCCCCTCGGTCATTGGGAATCGATCTCCCTCTGCCTTAAACACATTTAAAGATTCTGCACGTTTATGCTTTCACCTGCAGCTCCCATCACTCCCTAAAAATCAAAAGTAATGCCTTTACATTTCTGGTTGGGTTTTGGGTTCCCCTGACGCTGCCTCTTGAGGAAGGGAATTCCAAAGACTCTCAACCCTTACAAATAAAACGTTCCCTCATGTCTGTTTTAAATGGGCGCCCCCTTATTTTTAAAACAGCACGCCCTTGTGGGAGAATCTACAACAAGAGGAACCATCCTTTCCACTAAACTGCCGAGGAGACAGGCGCAGCCTTTCCTCAGAGGTAAAAGTCTACCTTAGTTAAAGTTTTGTACTCAAACAGTAAATGTCGAAGCTGCTCCATATCCGGCTTGGGAGGGAGCTCAGGGTTGAATGACCATGACTCATTGCTTGCGTTGTCCCTTTAGAGTCCAAAGGTTACCGACTGAAATCTCACTAGAAGGAAGGAAAGTAGGAGCGAGGCCAAAGATCCCATCACAGCACCGAGGGAGTGCAACTTTGCTGGAGGTGCTGATAGAACGGAGGCCATCTCAGGTGGCCTCCTGTAGCTGAGGGTCTCCCCCACACAAATGTGGGAAAATACTTTTTTTAAAAAAAAAAGGGATGTATAGAATTGGTGCAGACAAGATGATGTTTCCCATGGGTGGGGACTTTTTCTTTAATTCAGTAACTGGCTGGGCCAGCATTTATTGCCCATCCCTAATTGCCCAGAGGGCAGTTGAGAGTCAAACACATTACTGCGGGTCTGGAGTCACAAGTAGGTCAGACCAAGTAAGGATGGCAGCTGGCTTCCAAACGGCATTAGTGAACCAGATGGGTTTTTCCATCAAACAACATTAGAATGTTAATTCCAGACGTTTACTGAATTCCACCATCTGTCAAACCTGGGTCCATGGATTTACAGAGAGACCCCTTACTCTGAATCAGGACTCTCCTGATGCAGGGTCTGCAGATTTGAAACATTAACTCTCATTTTCAATGTAGCTTGAGTTCTACCTGCCTTGGAATCTCTTCCATACATGGCCAAGTAACACCAAATGTCTCTTGAAATAAAAACCTCTGCACCAGTTACTCATTACATTAAAAGCGACGTGGGTTTAATCCAAGGAATGTCTTCTTTGGGAAGAAATCCACATCACCCACCAACTATTTGTTTCCCTTATTTAAACATGCCGTGATGTCACACAGCAACTGGAACTGGACAATTAAGCCAAGTGACAAAAGGACACTTTAAATGCAGACACACACAAGGTGTGTACGCACACACACACACACACACACACTCTCTTGTTACCAAGAAACCCGGTTGTAAAACCAAGGCTAATATAAAGCAGCTGAGTTGAAAACAATGATTCAGGAAGTCATGTTTAAGCCATTACAGAAAATAAGTTTGAAAAACACTTTTAGATTTTCTGCATCAGAAGACTTTCACTATGGTGTCTAAGTTAAAAAAAAAAGGGGGGGTAAAAGAGAAAAGGAAGAGATGGGACGATGGAATAAACAAGGGGAAAGTTGGCTGGGGGTTGGTTGCTTGCAGTTTAATACTTTATTCTAGGCTGTGGTTACTACTCTGCAAGAATTCTTGTAACAAAACATCATCAAAACCACATTAATTACATTCCCCACCGAACTCAGGCTAAATAGAACCTATGAAAGAGGTGTTCCTCCTCCGAAAATCAGCACTGAACAACTAAACAAATTAACAACCCAGGTTAAAGAGGTATGTTGCATTGTTTTGAAACTAGAATTGGAAAAAAAGTGCACTTGAAATTAAGTTTCTTCAAATAACTCAGGAGGGGAAACATGTACAAGGACAATGACAGAATTAGGAATTGATGTTTCTGTATAATACACTCAGGGGGGGAAAAAAAACACACACACATTTCAAATGCCCACTTTAAAAAAAAATCCCTACTCAAGAGGAAACCGGAATCAAAAACAGAAGTTTCAATCTGATCTCTCTCTCACTGAATTCAAACCCAGCGGATTAAACAAAACCTTAATTAAACTATATTGTCATAATTAAGTGGAGGCATTCGCGTCTTGGAAAACAAAAATTAAGATTTTCGTGCACGAGGCGTGGGGAAACTTTGCCCATTGCGTTTCACACGCAACACTCAGCAGGGACTTGTGCCCTGGTTATAACACGAACCCAAGGAAATTAATCCCATTCCGCAGCATGTTATTAACTGGTGGAAATGCACACACGCCCAGAAACTGACACACACACAAAAAAAGCTTGAAGTCCTACCTCATGTTTGGTTTTTTTTTTGAAGATTCTCTTTCAGAGGCTGGTAAAGATTCTGCAAAGCAAATTCCTGTCCTTAACGTGTGTGTCAGGCTTGCTTGCACACACACACCGATTTTTCTCTTGCTTCCTCTGTTTCTTTCTCTGTAAAGAGGCGAGTTATTAACCTGCCCAGGATGTTCTCTTTTTTTTTGTTATTGCACTTCTCTAGATCACTGCAGTAAGTTGCATACCTCTTCAGCAGTGAACACAGTCCTGTCGTAACATGCTCCCTCCTAACTGTTCCCCGCCACACTATAACCACTCTATGTTACACTGTATTCCCTCCACTCCCTGGTCCCAGTATTCACATATTCGACCAGCCCCACAATGCACAGCCTTGCACTTCCGCCAGCACTGTGCAATTTAAAAGGGCTACGGTAGAGATCTCCTTAAAAGGGCAGATGAACAGGGAGGATAATTCAACTCTCCCTCTCTCTGGGCTCCACTGCAGAGTCGTGAGGGCCCTGCAGTCCCGAGCGAATGCTGCATGGCCAGACGTGCCACACCTTCTCCCTCAGATGGACTTAACAGACACCACTATTTGGAAAGAAGGTAGATTTCCCCCACCCTCTAACAACACCACAAAACACATAACCTGCTGTTTGTGGGAAAATTTGCATTTCGTTATAACATTCACTAAGCCTCAAAAGTACTTTGTTGCCTGTGAAGTGTGTTGGGATTGCTCGAGGTGCTATATAAATGCAAGTATTTTTTTCCCTATAACAGATCAAATAAGAAGTGAGGACAAGTGGGTATAGAAACATATAAAATTACGAAGGGAATAGATAAGATAGAAACAAGGAGAGTGAAACTAGAACTAGGGGCTTAGCCTCAAAATTAGGGGGAGCAGATTTCAGACTGAGCTGAGGAGGAACTTATTCATCCAAAGGGTTGGGAATCTGTGGAATTCCCCGACCAGTGAAGCAGTTGAGGCTTCCCTGTTGAATATTTTTAAGGCAAAGATAGATTTTTGAACAGTAAAGGGATTAAGGGTTATGGTGAGCAGGTGGGTAAGTGGAGCTGAGGCCATGATAAGGATCAGCCATGGTCTTATTGAATGGTGATACAGGCTGGAGGGGACAGATGGCTGACTTCTGTTCTTATGACAAAATTAGAGAATAAATTCTATTTATAGTTTAACATTTCGTAGAATACCTACTGCGTCAAAGCAGGTTATCAGCCATCAGGTCCCCACCAACCCTCCAAAGAGCATCCTACACAGTCCCTGTAACCCTACATTCCCCATGGCTGACCCACCTAATTTGCACATCCCTGGACACAATGGGGCAGTTTCTCACAGCCAATCCACCCTAACCTGCACATCTTTGCCCTGTGGGTGGAATGAGGTGGCACGGTGGCTCAGTGGTTAGCACTGCGGCCTCACAGCACCAGGGTCCCAGGTTCGATTCCAGCCTCGGGTGACTGTCTGTGTGGAGTTTGTTTCCTCCAGGTGCTCTGGTTTCCTCCCACAGTGCAAAGGTGTGCAGGTCAGGGTGACTTGGCCATGCTAAATTGCCCATCGTGTTAGGTGCATTAGTCAGAGGGAAATGGGTCTGGGTGGGTCACTCTTCAGAGGGTCGGTGTGGACTGGTTGAGCCGAATGGCTTGTTCCCAAGCTGTAGGGAATCTAATCTAATCAAACCCAGGGAGAATGTGCAAGCTGCACACAGACAGTTGCCCGAGGGTGGAATTAAACCCAGACCCCTGGTACTGTGAGGCAGCAGTGTTAACCACTGAACTGCTATTCCAACATTTGAAAGTGACTTTCAAGAGCGCATGGGAGAGTTGGGTGTGTGTGGAGTTGAGTGCTAACCACTTGAGTCATTAAAAAATAACAAATTGAGGAACATTGTGGTTCAGTGGTAAAGCCAATGGATCAATAATCTCCAGCAAATACTCTGGAGAGAGCGCCGAATGGCTTGTTCCCAAGCTGTAGGGAATCTCATCTAATCAAACCAGGGAGAATGTGCAAGCTCCACACAGACAGTTGCCCGAGGGTGGAATTAAACCCAGACCCCTGGTACTGTGAGGCAGTAGTGTTAACCACTGAGCTGCTATTCCAACATTTGAAAGTGACTTTCAAGAGCATGGGAGAGTTGAGTGTGTGTGGAGTTGAGTGCTAACCACTTGAGTCATTAAAAAATAACAAATTGAGGAACATTGTGGTTCAGTGGTAAAGTCAACGGATCAATAATCTCCAGCAAATACTCTGGAGAGAGCGGGTTCAAACCCACATTGGAATTTAAATTCAATTAACTAATCTGGAATTAAAAAGCTAGACTAATGGCAACCATGTTACCATGTGCTGACTGTTGCAAAACAAAACAGTTCAGGCATCACTTATGCCTTTAAGGGAAGGAAGTATCCCCAACCAGTCTGGCCTACGCGTAACTCCAGACTCTCAGCGATGGAGGGCTTTTGCCCGAAACGTCGATTCTCCTGCTCCTCGGATGCTGCCTGACCTGTTGTGCTTTCCCAGCACCACTCTCTTGACTCGCAGCGATGTGGCTGACTCTTAACTGCCCTCTGCAATAGCTCAGCAAGACATCCAGTTCAAGAGCGATTAGAGGTGGGTGACAAAATTTCCCATTGTTGCCTGCACTCTGTGAAAGCGCAGCAGGTCAGGCAGCATCCAAGGAGCAGGAGAATCGAAGAAGGGCTCATGCCCGAAACGTCGATTCTCCTGCTCCTTGGATGCTGCCTGACCTGCTGCGTTTTTCCAGCAACACATTTTCGGCTCTGATCTCCAGCATCTGCAGTCCTCACTTTCTCCTCGAAGATTTTAACCTACTGCGAATCCTCTTGCAAGGATGCCTTCCTTGAAGAAGCTCTCTTCCTCCCTCTATAAGGATTTCAGTGAGTCCCTCTCTCACTGCACACCCCAGGTCATCTCCTCTGCCCAGAAGCTCTTCAGCCACGTAAAACGATTCCTGAGGAAGGGCTCATGCCCGAAATGTCGATTCTCCTGCTCCTTGGATGCTGCCTGACCTGCTGTGCTTTTCCAGCAACACATTTTCAGCTCTGATCTCCAGCATCTGCAGTCCTCACTTTCTCCTGCACTCTGTGAAATACTATTCAGGAGTTAGGGCAAGGGAATAGGTCACTGCTGGTGCCAATTGACCAGGCGGCTAATGTTTAACAATTCTCAGCTGGCTACAATGTTGGGGCCAGAGGCCATTATTGACCAGACTCATTGAACTCTGCTTTAGTTCACTGAGGGCAAGCAACTGGCAGCTCCTCTACCACTGAATGAATCCACCAGCTACCCCAACCACACTCCATTGGTGCCAAAGCAACTTTTTAACCTTCCAAGGCGTAAAGATAAAGTTGTGGCCCTATCAGATTATAGGGCTGCTCAGTCATTCCAGAGTGACGACTGGCAGTGAGTTTAACCTGAGGGTCACCACGCCTCAGGCGAGGGGACAGGGTGAGAAGGAGAGTTTTGCATGGTAACCCCAGCTAGTACAAGAATTGAACCCATGCTGTTGGCGTCACTCATGAGCCATCCAGCCAACTGAGGCTAATTGACCCTCTCCAAATGGGTAAATATCTTATAGCACCAGGACAGGGAAAGGACAGAGACACCAAATGTTGGCACAAGGGTTTTTTTTCTCAATTGAAATAAAAGCAAAATCCTGTGGATACTGAAAATCCGAAACAAACACAGATTCCAGGAGAAACTCTGCAATTCTGGCAGTATCTGTGGAGAGAGAAAAATAGAGTTCACAATTTGAGTCCAGTAACCCTTCGTCAAAACAAGACATCACAGCAGACTCACGTTTCGAGTCTACTGTGATGTCTTGTTCTGACAACGGGTAACTGGATTCGAATTGTGAACTCTGTTTTTCTCTCTCCACTAATGCCACCAGATCTGCTGAGTTTATCTAGCATTCCATGTTTTTGATTCTCAATTGTTTTTGTTAACCATTTAGAAAGACTTGAAAGGGTTCAGAAATGATTTAAGGATGTTGCCGGAGTTGGAGGGTTTGAGTTATAGGGAGAGGCTGAATACACTGGGGCTGTTTTCCCTGGAGTGTCGGAGGCTGAGGGGTGATCTTATAGAGGTTTATAAAATCATGAGGGACATGGATAGGATAAATAGACAAAGTCTTTTCCCTGGGGTTGGGGAGTCCAGAGCTAGAGGGCATAGGTTTAGGGTGAGAGGGGGAAAATTTAAAAGGGACCTAAAGGGTGACTTTTTCCACAGAGGGTGGTGTGTGTATGGAATGAGCTGCCAGAGGATGTGGTGGAGGTGGATACACTTAAAACACTAAAAAGGCATCTGGATGGGTATATGAATAGGAAGGGTTTAAAGGGATACGGCCCAAGTGCTAGCAAATGGGACAAGATTAATTTAGGATATCTGGTTAGCATGGACGAGTTGGACCGAAGGGTGTGTTTCTGTGATGTACATCTCTATGACTCCATGACTCTAAATGTAATTGTGGTCACTCCCACATCTGTATAGTGTTCTGGATTTGGTATTGATGTTTTTAACAAGATGAGGGAAGGCCATGTACATAAAACAAAGTAGGCATTCAGATAGGAATGCTAAGTGGTTAGAATTGTGGAATTTCTTTTTAATTTGGGGAACCTGATTTAGGTGAAACCTCCTTGATAAGCCAGCGTCCGAGAGATCTGTCAGGTATGGGAACAAGTGGCCAAGCTCTCTCCATTTCTTCGACTTGAACTATTGCATCTCTACTCGAGCCGGTTTTTAAACGGAAGGGTTAATTGTCTAGCGCGTTGGTTGATAGCAGCACTAGACTATGTGGCAATCAGGAAGTCCCGGGTCTGTTATCACAGGCTGTTACTTGACCTCGTAAATTGCACACTTAAATAAGAACAAAGAGACAGCAACAGGAGTAGGCCATCCTTGGGGCTCCTCCGCCATTTAATAAGATCATGACTGATCTTTTTTGTGGACTTAGCTCTACTCACTATAAGTTGAAACTTTATTGCTGGAACAGCACAGCAGGTCAGGCAGCATCCAGGGAACAGGAGATTCGACGTTTCGGGCACAGGCCCTTCCTCAGGAATGGGCACAGGCCCATTCCTGAGGAAGGGCCTGTGCCCGAAACGTCGAATCTCCTGTTCCCTGGATGCTGCCTGACCTGCTGTGCTGTTCCAGCAATAAAGTTTCAATTTTGATCTCCAGCATCTGCAGACCTCACTTTCTCCTCTACTCACTATAACCCTTAATTATTTTACCGTTCAACAATCTATCTTGTCCTTGCCCCCGTCTGATGAAGGAGCAGCTTGTGATTTCAAATAAACCTGTTGGACTATTACCTGGTATCGAGTGACTTCTGACTTTGTCCACCCCAGTCCAACACTGGCACCTCCATATCATAGCTTCAAAACATTCAACAAGGAACAAGGTAGCCTTAACAGCTTCACTGGGGCGGGGGGGGGGGGGGGGGGGGGGGGATTTCCACAGGTTCACGATCCTTTGGACAAAGAAGTTCCTCCTCAGTTCAGTCTGAAATCTAGCAGAGAGTGAGGACTGCAGATGCTGGAGATCAGAGTTGAGAGTGTGGTGCTGGAAAAGCACAGCAGGTCAGGCAACATTCGAGCAGCAGGAGAATTCGGGCAAGAGCCCTTCATCAGGATTCCATCCTAAATTTGCTCTCCCTTATGTTGAGTAGACAGGCAGGAGGCTGGAAGAACACAGCAAGCCAGGCAGCATCAGGAGGTGGAGGCTATGCCCTCTAGTTCAGGAGCTGAAACAACCACCCTGCTTCTATTCTATCTATTCCCTTCATAATTGTAAATGTTTGTATAAGATCGTGTCTCAGTCCAATGAGTATAGTCCCAGTCTATCTAATCTCTTCTGATAAGCCAACCCGCTCAACTACAGAACCAACCTAGTGAACCTCCTCTGCCCCCCCTCCCCTCCAGGGCCAGTACATCCTTTCTCTAGTAAGGAGACCCAAACTGTACACAGTACTCCAGAATATTCTTGGTCTCAAGGAGGGGGGAACCAGGGATCCCAATAAAGTTGTCATTCCTGATTTGGTGTTCTCCTAGAGGTTAAATCACATGACACTGCCCTCCCACACACCTTCAACTAGCCTGCAAAGTCCACCCCCACCATCTCTCCAACTGCTCACTGTGTCCTCCCTTTCCATGGCTATTTGGAAAGACACTGCCTGAATTTTAACTCAGCCATGCAGACTTTATTCCCACTACTTTTATATCTAATTTAAAAAAAGCTGTGTGAAGAATATTTCAAAAGTTAACAAGCCTCTTTTAGTGTAAAAGTGATATCTCTGAACTAGATCGTTAATCGTTAAGAGTTGACTGGAGATGGCAATAAGCAACCGAAGGAAAATATGTGAAAAACAACTTAGTGTAAGATAAGTATGTAAGTTAGCTCGCTGAGCTGGAAGGTTTGTTTTCAGATGTTTCGTCACCATGACAAGGTAACATAATCAGGGAGAGTCTCTGGTGAAGCGCTGGTGGTGTGGTATGGGACATACCATCAGTGCTTCACCGGAGACTCTCACTGATAATGTTACCTCGTCATGATGACGAAACATCTGAAAACAAACCTTCCAGCTCAGCGAGCTAACTTACATGCTTATCATCAACCTGAGCTACATACCTTCTCAAAAATTGCTCAGTGTAAGAGTTCTGATGAAGTCACCCAACTCGAAATGTTAACTCTGCTTCCTTCCCATAGATCTGCTGAGCTTAGCCAGCCATTTCAGATTTTGTTTCACATCTCCTGATGTAGGCGGCACGGTGACACAGTGGTTAGCACTGCTGCCTCACAGTGCCAGAGACCCGGGTTCAATTCCCGCCTCAGGCGACTGACTGTGTGGAGTTTGCACGTTCTCCCCGTGCCTGCATGGGTTTCCGCCGGGTGCTCCAGTTTCCTCCCACAGTCCAAAGATGTGCAGGTCAGGTGAATTGGCCGTGCTAAATTACCCGTAGTGTTAGGTAAGGGGTAAATGTAGGGGTATGGGTGGGTTGTGCTTCGGCGGGTCGGTGTGGACTTGTTGGACCGAAGGGCCTGTTTCCACACTGTAATGTAATGTAATCTAATCTCCAGTATCTGGAGAGTTTTGTTTTACCTAACTGTAAAAGCAGCCTGTTTTGGCAGGAAGGTAACTGCAATGACCTTGCCTCGAGATTGGGAACAATCTGTTTTGTAGCGGCACCTGGACTTGTTTCTGGCCGCCGAGCACAGAGGAATGCCTGGGAAAGTATTAATAATGGGGACTTTCCCCAGCTTCAGGGACTTTCACCATTGCATTGGGGTCAAGACTGGGCCAATGGGAATGAAGGTAGAGCTCCAAGTGGCAATCATCAATCCCTGATATGAAGACAAGGCAGTGAGACTTGTTGAATACGTCTCAAGTAGTTAATCGATTTACTCATTCGTTTGTATATCTGAAGTAGATGAATTAGAATTAGTTTTATTGTCACATGTACTCAAACGAGTGCAGTGAAAAGTTTATAAGTCCCCACTTACATCGCAAACCTACCCAGGTCCAGCTTCTTCAGTTACCAGAGCTTAGAAAATAGAGAAATAAAAAGTCCAACATTGCAAAAAAGCCAAGTTACATTAAGCCAACAAACTTGCTTTATTTAGAAGTGCATGTGTCTTCCTGTATGCATTTTGATCAGAACTTAAAGAACCCGTTAGCAATTTCAATCTAACAGTACACTTGGCACAGTGAGCAGCGTTTGAACAAAATGCTCAAGAGGGTAAAGGAAGAGGTGAAAGACTGAGGGATGAGTTCCTTTGGCTGGAGAGGAGATGCTGTCTGTTTGTCCTCCAGTGTCAATGAACATCTCCAATTGTCACAGGCGTACACTTTCTTTATCTAACTAATTATTCTACCATGGGAGTAATGGTTTAATTGGCTTTAAGTTTGAGAAGCTGTGAGAAGCAGCAATTTTTAATTGAAGTTACCATGAACACCGGGTATTCCAAAATACTATTGATCCTTAGCTTAATGGGAAAGTTAGGAGCATTGGTAGCAAGCGTTTTACTGGAAACTGTGGAAATATGTGACGGTAATAGATGGACTTGCAAAAGAGGTTATGAAAGGAGCAAAAAAACAAAGAACCCAGATTCAGAAACAAACAGAAATTGCTGGCAAACATCAGTGGACAGAAATCACAGCTAATGTTTCAGGTCCAGTATATTCCTCATAAACTGTTCAGTCCTGGGGAAGGGTCACTGGACACAAAACGTTAACTCTGATTTCTCTCCACATATGCTGCTAGACCTCCAAAAGGAACTACTGAATTTGAAACAGTTCATAATAAGTTACAGTGGAAGAGGACCAATTCCATTGTAAAAATGCTATCCCTTATTCCCAAATCCACCCGCCGCATCTGCTCCCAGGAGGACTAATTCCACACCTTTTCCAGAGATGCCTACCTTGAAGAAGTTCTCCTCCGTAATAAGTTAGTGTCCATTTGTCTGCTTTACAGTTGGACAAGAAAACAGAAAGCTGCGGGGAAGTTACAGGGTAAAGCCGATTACCAACCACAAAGCACAGTACCCATTATGTGTAATACAAGGGAAAGGACTTTGGTTAGACACAACATTGTAACTGGATTGACTGGATGTTGATATGGAAAGCAATGATGAAATGGACTTTTCCCATGATTGAACAAAAATTAAAATAAACCAGACAGAAATCGGAGAACAGATAGCAGCTGGGGCTGTTATCTTGCAAGACAGGGCAGGTAACCTTGAGAATGTAATTGACAGGGTTTCCCCAACAGTTTCATCTCTGTGCAGTGAGGCAAGGCTGGTGTGTAATGTCACCAATGTGCTGGAAGGGTTGGACGAAGGAATAGGACCTTTATGCAAAGTTAGGGAAGAGATTAAAAAGTCCCTTTACCCCAACGAAATTAAAGGAGCCCTCTGTGAAAATTGGACTGTATCAGAGAGAGTTCCCATGATAGTTACAGGGATGGCATCTCTCACATTCAACGGAGATCAGAACCAAAACAAAGTAAACTGAAAGCATCATAGGTTCAATACTTTCAAATCTTATTTCATTGAAAGGTTTAAAAGGTGCTTTTTTTTAATTGCTGTAGAAAGGTGTTGTGGAAAAAAACATAGTCTGACTTGTTCTCATAACACAGATAAACCTGTTTTGGAAAGCCTCCAAACTGAACTCCGAGTTCAGAATGAGAATTTTTTTGTATATTCATATTTTGAAGGTGGTGTTAAAAGGAAGAAATAGAAAACTTTTTCTCTTTGAGACAAGAAAAATTCAAACTGTCAGTTTGAAATGATCAGGAGATTTTGACAGTTTTAAACGTGACAGTACGACATGACGTCACCTGGTTACTTGGGCCTGCTGTTTTTGAGACCAGTAGAGTTAACTCCTTCTACTGACAGTTTTAAATCTTCTCACACACCTCCTGCCATGAGGAGAACAATACAGCGCAGAACAGAGACGTGTAATTTTGGACTGGACTAAATTCTGGACCTTATTAACCCATTGGGTGTCTTCCTGAGCCAAAGTGGACTTTGTTTTGAACAGATTTCAAGAAAGCAGTAAGGGAGTCGTTAGTCTTAGAACGGCACGGTGGCTCAGTGGTTCACATTGCTGCCTCAGACTGCCATGGATCTGGGTTCGATTCCAGTTTCTGGCTGGAACTTCACATTGCCTGTGTGCAGTATGCACATTCTCCCTGTGTCTGTGTGGGTTTCCTCCCACAGTCCAAAGCTGTGCAGGTTAGTTGGAATGGCCTTGCTTATTTCTCATAATGTCCGTGGATGTGCAGGCTAGGTGGATTATCAATGGGAAATGCAGGGACAGGGTGGGATGCTCTTTGAAGGATTAATATGGGCTGAATGGCCTGGTTCTGTACTGTAGGGGATTCAATGACATGACTGTTATGGAGACAGAGCCTTTTAAAACAGGGGAACCCTGAACTAACTACAGTCACTGGAATCTCCAACATAAGAACACTGTTTAAAACCACCAAGCCTAGATGCAATTGTTTCTGAAATTGGGATTGATAAAATGCCTTGATACAAGTGGCTAGTTCAAGTGTGCAACAGGAAATTCAATTGAATTTTAAAGGGCAAATATATTTAAATCTTTAAATTTTAATTTAAAACACGAACCAATGGAAACAGTCAAGGTGGTTTTAATTTGGATCAGGTATTAATGGGTTGGATTGTTCAGGAAGAAATTAAATGACCACTAATGGAAACTGCCAGCCTAACAACATTGCTGCAGCTGGGGAAGTACTCAGCACGGCAATACAGCACATATCAGATTTAGAATAACATCAAGGACTTTCCCCACCTAGAGGGACTTTCTCTCATCACACAAGGGGTTCGCGAGATGGGGGACTTAGGTGCAAAGATAGAACTCCAAGTGGCAGCCTTCACCCAGGACAACTCTGACGTGAAGACAAGGCACCAAGACTCGCCTGTTGAATATACCTAATGTAGTTTAAGTTAATAGATCCACTCATTAGTTTGCATAAATCTAAAGTTGAATAAGCTAATAAATTTGTTTTATATTGAAGCCCACATATCTTCTTGTATTCATCTTAATCAGACCTTAAGAATCCATTAGGCACTTTGAGGCTAACCATACACCCCTTCGTGATGTTTATCCCAGATTTTGCTTGTGAACAGAATCCTGGAGATTAATCTTTGATTCCTGGAGGCATCAGGGCAAACTTGGAAGGTTGGCAACCTGGAGTACCCAAACCTGTTGCAGATAAAAATGATCCCTACTGGAAAATGCAGGAAAACAGAATTGAGTGAGGCTGCACTCTGCAAGCACTCACTCCTCAGGGCACTGCACAAAGAATGGGTATGAATACTGGAACCATACACTGCATGGAAAGTTGGAATGAATTCTAGACAGCTATCTTATTCCACCATTCGAATGACAACTATAGTGGCTGCCTCAGTCATTTCTCCTCATCTCAACCAAACCCTTCAAATATAATCTCCTTCTGTCACACAAAGAAACCACAGACTTTTCCTCTTGGTGGTTGCATTTGCAGTCTTTAGAGATTAAAATGCCAACCACATGGAATTTATCTGCTGGAGTATGCCTGTTCATTTGCTGCTAGCAGTCGTAAAGGGGGAGGTTGGAGTTAATTATTTTTAAACTTTTTCCTCACTGAATTTGCCTTCGCCAAAGTCTGCTTCAGGCAGCCTGTGTCAGCCTGAAAAGCCACAGGATCTTTTAAGACCAGTGACCAAGAAGGCATGTTTCCTTCCTTTCTATCTTCTGACCTAGTTGGGACCTAGAAGCCAGATGTGAACCTTTCTCAACAATATCCATTTTATGGAAACGAGACAAGGATTAGTCTTCATTGTGTGCACATACATTGAACTCTTCCTGTAACTCTGCCACGCCTTGCCTACATTGCACAGGGAATGCACGTTGCTCAGACGAACAACTATGGACCTCATGGTAATACGTGTGAGAATGTCGGGGGGTGTGTGTGTGTGTGCATGTGCATGGCAGGCCCTTAGAATGAGGATGATATTAGTCACAGCAACAGTCTGCACATGGGGAGGCGGTTGTGTTGCAGCTTCTACATGGTTCTGTCCAACTCTTTGGCTGTCTGCCACTGGTGTGTCACAAAGTTCTATCAACTGATTATTAAGCTGTTTGGCCACATCATGAGACACTTTCCATGACCCTGTGATACCGAGTTTGTTTCAGGACATGGTTGAAGAGCTTCAGGGCTGAGGAAATGACCTGGGAGTTGCAATGAGAGAGAGACTCCCTGAGATTCCTGGGAGTTGCAATGAGAGAGAGACTCCTGTTTGGCCACATCATGAGACACTTTCCATGACCTGAAAATGTGTTGCTGGAAAAGCGCAGCAGGTCAGGCAGCATCCAAGGAACAGGAGAATCGATGTTTCGGGCATAAGCCCTTCTTCCATGACCATCAAGTCTCGAGGTGGGTATTGGACCAGGGCCTTCTGGTACACAGTTAGGGATGCTATCCTCTACACCACAAGACCTCCTGTTGGATATGTTACTGGGTGGGTATTCCAGACGCTTGGATTTATCCAAAGCTCTGGAGGTGACTCCTCAGCACAGCAGATTTGAACTTGAATTTGGTTTAAAGAACAGTAAATCTGAAAATAAAAACTGGTGTTGGTAATATTGACCTTAAAATCCCAAAGGTTCACTGACATCCTTTAGGGAAGGAAACCCATTGTGCTTTTAGCATTTGTAAACTTTAGAAATTGAAATGGCAACCACATGGGATTTATCTGCTGGAGTGTGCCTGGTCATCTAATGTTAGCGGTCTTTAAGGGGGCAATCCAAGTTAATTATTTTTAAACTTCTTTTCCCCTCTGAATTTTGCCTTCACCAAAGTCAGCTTCAGGCACTGTTTCCTGGTTTGCATTGCACAGCCTCTGTGCATATCAAAAGGTTCAAGCTCTGGTCCACGCGTGATCACAATTCCTCTGCAATGGGTGATTCTTAACTGTCCTGTGAAGTGGCCCAGGGGCCAATTAGATGCATGGCTGGCTTCTGATGTAGACTGAGACCAAAAATGCAGGTTCAATCCCCACACTGGCTCAGGTGATCATATAAATTCCCCCTTCTCAACCTCATCCAAGGCATGGTGACCCTCAGGTTAAACCACCACCGGTTGTGTCTCTCTCTAATGAGAGAGCAGCCCTATGGCTGTCAGGGTTAATGGCTACTTTATGAAGTGACCCAAGCATGCCACTCAGTTAAATAACCATCCATGCAAAGCACCATGGCTATCTCCTAACTATAAGTTAATCTTAAATAAATCATAGCTTCAAACATATGAAAATCTCAACATTAATGTTATGATTTGTGATTTTCTTTCTTTCATCTGTGCAATGTGGACATTTCTGGCTGGGCCAGCACTTATTGCCCATACCTAGTTGTCCTTGAGAAGGTGTGGTGAGCTTTGATGAGGGGCTAAGGAGTTAAGCTTCACATCTTTAAAATTTACCAGGTGCGAACAGCACAGAGAGAAATACGTGGTAAATAAAACTGGGTGGTCAACGGTTTCAAGACTTTGTTATTGGAATCATGAAAAGTTGCATGCACCTAGCTAGCCCTGTTTCACAGGCCTCAGATGCTGAGAACCTGGGTTATTGATGGCCATCTACTGAGGAATGTTCAATGTACGAGGTAGCCTAGTGGAAAGCTGGCACGCAAAGTCCAGAAGGGCCAGGGTGTGGCAGATGGAGTTTAGAGAAATGTGAGGTATTGTATTTTGGTAAGGTGAATCAGGGCAGGACTTATCCACTTAACGGTAAGGTCCTGTAGAGTGTTGCCAAACAAAGAGACCTTAGAATGCAGGTTCATAATTCCTTGAAAGTGAAGCCACATGTTGACAGGTGTTTGGTATGCTTGCCTTTATTTGTCAGTGCATTAAGAATAGGAGTTGGATGATCATGTTGCAGCTGTACAGGTATTTGGTTAGGCCACTTTTGGAATACTGCCTTCGATTCTGGTCTCCCTGCTATAGGAAAGATATTGCTAAACTTGAAAGGGTGCAGAAAAGATTTACGATGATGTTGCCAGGCTTGAAAGGTTTGAACTGTAGAGAGATTCTGAATAGGCTGGGGCTATTTTCCCTGGATTGTCGGAGGCTGAGGGGTAACCTTTATAGAGATTTATAAAATCATGAGGAGCATGGATAGGGTGAATAACTAAGGTTTTGTATCCCCAGGATAGGGGAATCCAAAACTAGAGGATATCTGGTCGGCATGAATAAGTTGGACAGAAGGGTCTGTGTCTGTGCTGTACAAATCTATGATTCTAAAAGGATGGAAGAGACCCCTGCCCTAGTGTCTGCGTTCTTCCACTCAATGAATCATTGAGTGGAGGCACCTTCTTTTACTTAGCAGCTACCAGTGTACCCCGGTCCCATACCAACCAAAACCCACTGAAGCAGATAAGTACAAACATAAGCTGTTCAAATAGATCTCAATAATTTAATGTAGAAATTTTTAACAGCCACAACAATAAATAGAAACCATAATAACAGATTATTAACATGTTGCCAAACAATGACAATGTGCAACTTTATTTTCTCGACCCTCCAAATGGCAAATCAATTAGGAAACTTGAATTTCCCAACGCTGAGGTTGACAGTGGAACAATAGAAATGGTCTCCACTACAGAGCAGCAGTAACATGTGCCAGAAAAATCAGCACAGCAGCACGCACTCTCACTCAACTCCCTGCCTTCGTAATTTCTACTTCCTCCATGCAACATTCTTTCATTGACAAACATCGACAATACACAGTGTGATTGCCCTCAGTGAAGCTGCCATTGCTGCTCTGTGAGTGTGGAGTGCACCTGTCAGAACTACTGCTGGATTTGGATCAGTGATTTGGGGCGTCAGTCTAGCAAAGCCCTGCCGTACAAAAAAAAAGGCACAAAATACATGCATAAACCTCATTGTGATTACCTGTAAAAGGTCACTGTTGCAACCGGAAGTCGCTATGACAATTTGGCTCAGCAGGCTCACTCCCGCCTCTGGGTCGGATATCCTACCCTAGGACTTGAGTGTGTGATTTTACACTGTCGGAGGATATTGCCCTGTAGCACAATTTTTTGGAAGAAATCAGAGTGGACATTTTTACGTGTTCTAGCTGATATTCCTTCCCATCCTCAACCAAAAAAAAGAAAAATTGTCTGGCCAGTCACCTCATTGGCCACACTGTACACAAAAATTGTTCCACCTTTAGCTACATAAATGACTGCACTTCTGAGTAATCACTAGTGCCTGAGGGCATTTGAGATGATTCTAAATAAAAAGAATAAGTAGTTTTATACTGAATCATAGTGATGAATACGTCCCTTTCAAATAATCAGATGGTTAGATTTTATGCTTTATAGTGGATATGAATTGGCTGAGCTGACAAGTCAGGAGTGAGGATTCAAGGGCAAAATGTGTTTCATTGACTCTTTCTTTGTGTTTCAGTACCTGAAGAGAGCCCACTCTCCCAGTGTTACCTCATCCTGGCCTCTCTGGGGGTCCTGCCTGAAAACCAGCTCTGGGACAGGCCTGGAACATCACGGCCACGATACTACAATCATGATGAGAGTCACAGTGAGCCAACCCTGTGTTAACAGAGTGTTCCTGTCATGGTGCAACTACACTGACATAAATGAACTGACAGATCGCTGCGTGAGATTGTTCAGCTGAGAAATAGTCTGCAGGGCTTTCAGGATAGACTGGGGTGGAGTATGTTACAACGAGCAATGTGAGCTGACAGCAAGAGATTCATACACTCGCTGTCAACTGCACTTTTGTAAAATAAAAAGTACCTTGAATTATGGTTAGCACTCCAAGTGGAATATAAATTACCTTCACTGTGTACATTTTACAGGCCAAGTTAAACTAATGAGTTATATGCAAACTGTTTCATCTGTGGAATACTTTAGTGATGTACTTTTGTAAGAATCAGTTCTCAATTATGATATTGGCTTAAAACAGAAAAATGTTTACTTTTCGTTCCAAATGCTGTGCTGGTTAGGATGATGACTAGGATCCTTTTTTTAAACTTAGGGCACTCAGAGCCAGAACCAAACATTCCTCGGTCAAGTAAAGCATGATTAGGCTCTGAGTAAAAATCCCTGACCCACTGCACAAACTTAGATCGGACGTAAATGCCAATTAAATTTGGTTCCAGTCTGCTTCAATAACACAACCCAGCCCTAACCTCCGAGACATTACCCATTCCTGATATTAGCTTCCCCCCTGCTTTCTCTGTGAGATTACAACTGGTTGCCAAAGAAGAGGTGGTTCTACTGTTGACAATACCCACAAGGAAATGGGTGTGGGGGTAATGGTCTGTGCAGCAGAATACCCAAAACCCACTTCACAGTGGACTTACATTCCAGGATTGAAAGGTAAAAATAATTTCAAGGAGCTGACATCTTTGCCTGTCATATAAGGAGACCTCAAACAGATTTGTTTTTTGTGGCCGACTGGAAGTCAAGCTACCCCCGAGTACAGAAGGCTGTGTGATAAAGGCGTGAGAACTCTGCAAATGACTGTACCCTCAGGGTCACACCAGCAGCTCACCTGTAACACAAACGTGAGCCAAGCCTGACAGGCAGTGTTGGTGTACTTTCATCCAGACTAAAAAATGATCTGCCGGCTATGAACGATAACTGCATCACATTCAAAAGCACCTGGAAGGTATATTGTTGCAGCAGTGTTACCTCACTGAGCATACCATTGTCCACCTGAACCTGAGCTCCAATGTCCATATGTTCTCTCAGTGCTGCTATTCAGTATTAACTATTGACGAAATTTTCTGTTCCACAATTCTCCACGTCTTAAAAGAGCCGCAATGATTTCCTGGATTTTAAACTTGTCTTGGTGATCCAAGACATTATTGAGTTTGCTGAACTTGCAAGTCTATGAGACCTTCCCACCTCCAACAACACCTTCAAGGTTAATGATGTTGTCATCTGGCTCAGGTCAGATGGCCCCCTCCTGTTCTGGAACAGCAATGTGTTTGCATCTATTTTTCTGTGTGTTTGTGTGTGTCTTAGAATAAGAAGGTGTCTTACAGGAGATGGAGGGGTTCAGGCATCTGCACCTCCTCTCTCTCTTCACTTGATGAGCTGTCCAGCCTCACGATGCGGTTATTCATTTTGCTGAACTCACGGGCCTTAATGCTATCAATGAAAGAGAAAAGCACATTCAGTATTTGCTAAAGGTCACAACTCTCGACCCTCCTACTTAATCAGGTCAACCTTTGAGTGCAGACAATTGGAAAAGAACATTTACCTCCCAGGTCACCAAAACAAGCTGATCATTTGAATCCATTTTGAACCACACTATTTGCTGTGCTGACTTCCTTCACACTCCCCACACTCTCGCCTGGCAGACACGTTAAACATGGAATACAGCTGGCTTAAAGTGTTACTTAAGGGACTGTTTCAAACTTGCAGATCTTATTCAAGACAATTTAAATGACATCTTTGCTTCGTAAATCTCCTCTCAAGAGTCAGAATCATTTGAGATTAATTGCACAAAAGAAAGTTATTGGATCACTCGTGTTTACATGGGCTGAGCATGAGTTATCCAACCTAATCTCAGTTTCTAGGTCTTGGTTAGTAATCGTGTTGGTTACACAACATCAAGTGCATGTCCAAGTGATCTACACAGTGGCTCAGTGGTAACAACTGCTGCATCTCAGTGCCAGGGACCCAGATTCAATTCCAACCTCAGGCAACTGTCTCTGTGAAGTTTGCAAATTCTCTCCCCATGTCTGCGTGCGTTTCCTCCGGGTGTTCCAGTTTCCTCCCACAATCCAAAAATGTGCAGGTCAGGTGGATTGGCCATGCTAAATTGCCCATAGTGTTCGATGCATTAGTCAGAGAGAAATGGGTCTGGGTGGGTTACTCTGCGGAGGGTTGGTGTGCACCTATAAGGCCAAATGGCCTGTTTCTACACCGTAGGGAATCTAACCTAATCTAAAATGTAATAGGAGGTTTGCCTCTACCAACTTTTCAATTAATGAGTTCCAGATCCTAAACTTCTCCTCAACTATCCTTCAAACATTTTACCAAGTACTTTGAATCAATGCTCCCTGGTTGCTGAATTCTCCAATGAACGGAACTAGACTGTTCCTATCGCTCTATCTAGGCTGCTCGTAATTTTGTACACCAGAATTCAATCCCTCTGTTCCCAAGGCAACAACTCCAGCCTATTCAATCTCTCCTCATAGGTCAAATTTTCCAATTCTGCCAAAAACCTTGTAAATCCGCTCTGTGCCAATAAAAATGTTAATTATGCAATTCAACAACCTAAATTAGATTGGGACTAAAGTTAATTTCAAAACTTGTAATCATTGGAATCCCTGCAGTGTGGAAGCAGACGATTTGGCCTATTGAGTCCATACCAACCCTCTGAACAGGATCTCACCCAGACCCATTCCCTACCGTAATCCTATATTTCCTAGGCTAATACAACCTACAC
>NC_057750.1:6999695-7028973 GCF_004010195.1 Chiloscyllium plagiosum | reverse complement strand
TCACACTCCATCCCTCTCTCTGATGGACTGTATTATAATCCATCCCTCTCTCCCATGGATTATACCACACTCTCTCCCTCACTCTGATGGATTATACCACACACACTCTCACTCTCTCTCTCTGATGAATTATACCACACTCTCCCTCTTTCTGACAGACTGTATCACACACTCCCTATCTCTAATGGACTATACCACACTCTCTCCCTCTCTCTGATGGAGTATACTACATTTTCTCCCTCTATCTGAAGGACTATAGCACACTCTCTCCCTCTTTCTGATGAACTTTATCACACACTCTCTCCCTTGCTCTGATGGACTATACCACACACACACACTGCCTCTATCTGATGGTGTGTATCACACTCTCATTCTCTCTGATGGACAGCTACCTGATGTACAGCCTCCTGTTAATACGACAGAACATGATGAAACCATTGACACATTTCTTCTTGAGTTGGAGTGCGCAGCATCTCTTCCTACGTATCTTGCCACGCTTCTGTTTGCTTAATGCAGTTTGCTGTAAAATCTTTCCTCTGCAGTACGGTGTCCAGGTGGTGTCATTGTCCTCTCTGTCATCACTTGAGGACAGCCAACGTTCGCTTTCATCACTGTCCTGGAGGTGACAGTCAGGGAGTCAACTAGCTACACTCCACAGCACAAGTCTAGTTTCAAAAGACGAGAAGTGAGGATTTGCTAAACCTCTATACAGTTACATGGGGGAATGTGAGACTTTTACAAAGCATACGTTCAGGCTGATAAGGAGCACGGTGTATAATTCCAGTCAATTCATTTTAGGAAGTAAGGGAAAGCATTACAGAGGAGATTTACTATTGGTGAGGAGGAATTTCAAATCTGGGGAGAGACTAGAGAAAATAGAACTGTTCTTTTACAGCAGAGAAATTTAAGAGGAGATGACACAGAGATGCTCAAAAGATTGAATAATTTTGATGAGATAAGGGAAAATCTCTTTCTACAATGGCAGGAGAATCAACCTCAAGAGGACACAATTTTAGATAAAAGCAGAAAAGAGTGATGAGGTGCCAATTAACTTTTCATGCAGCAAATGGGATGATTTGGAATGCATTGCCTGAAGATTGGTGGAAGCAGACTCAATGGCAACTTTCAAAAGGAGTGTGGATATATGCATGAAAATAAAATTTAAAAGTCAGCGCTCTTGGGAAAACATGAGACAATGTGCACAGCTCTTTCACTGACCTTCTTCTGTGCTGAAACATTCTGCAGGTGGAATTTACCCCCCTCTGGAAATGGCAAACAGCGAAAATAACTGGGCAAGTAAGCCCTGGAGAGAAACTCATCCTCTTCTCAGTTCTCACCCGCAATTAACTGTTGGGTGGAAAGGTCCATGGATGGGTCTCTTGACTGGCCAAGAACTCAAGAGGCCAATTAATATCTCAAGGTTCTCAACTCACCACTTGCCGGTCAGCTGCCTCTCTGATAGTGGGAAGAGTGGTTAGTTTCCTGACTGGGTCACCTGCATACTGAGTTAGCAGAGGTGAGGCAATCAGACGTCTGCCTAGTAGACAAGCATGGCTTCTGAAAGCCAGTCCCCTACCCACAACAAAGAAGAAAATAATAAGAATTTTGTTCTCACCGCTGGATCCCCAGAGATGTAGGCACGACCAATGGACTTCAGGACCCAGAAGCTGCCAGCCTCTCACTGGTTGGAAATCGCTCGCTTGGTAGCTCTTAACAATCTGAATGCTGGGCAATCTACTGAGTTATCTCGCCAGTGGAAGCAAAGTGTTCATCACCATCTCACCTGCTCACCCCCACAGTAAGAAAAGTTATTAGATAGTTGTGCCCAATAATTCCAAGGCTGAGTGGCATGGTGGCTGAGTGGTTCGCACTGCTGCCTCACAGCGCCAGGGACCTGGCTTTGATTCCAGCATAAGGCAACTGCCTGTCTGGAGTTTGCACATTCTCTCCGCCTCTGCGTGGGTTTCCTCTGGGTGCTCCGGTTTCCTCCTCAATCCAAAGATGTGTAGGTTACGATGGATTGGCCATGTTAAATTGGCCCCACAGTGACCAGGGATGTACAGGATAGGTGGGTTAGTCATGGGAGATGCAGGGTCAAAGGGAGAGGGAAAGTGGGTGGGTCTGGGTAGGATGCTCTTTGGTAGGTTGGTGTACACTCGATGGACCACTGTAGGGATTCTATGATTATCACGAGCAGTGTCTTCCATTCTGTCTCCAAATCATAATCAAGAGCATTTTCCCAGTATTTGAGCCAATCAAGACTTAACAGGACAGGGCTATATTCAGTGGATAACCGTCTAATGGATCAGATGAAAGGTTTGGGAGTTTGATCAGGAAGATATGGAAAGATTTTTCTCTGTAAAGCAGGAACTAGAGGGCATGAGTTAACTGCAATGGGCTGACTGTCCCCATGTTGCTCTGAAAAGATTCTCTGATTATATTACTGAAAAAAGGGGTGTTTAGAATGTGTCTGATTTCATGCAAAGAGTTACTGACTCTGAAACTATTACTGTGTTTAGCTGCTGAAGCTGAGTCAAACTTGACATTTAAGATAAAGGTATTGAAGGAAACAGAGAAAGACTGAGAAATGAGAATGAAAAAGGTGACTCTAATGTGGTGTTGTCACAGGCCTAACCACTATTATCTCAATGACTTTGATCTATGCTAACTAAATGTTCTAAACAGTTTGCAAGGAGTCACTTGTGGTTCACAGAATTGTTACAGCACAGAAGGCAAACATTCAGCCCATATGAGTCTGCAGTGGCTCTCTGAAAAAGCTATATTTGCTTGAAATTCTTTTTTCTCCCCATAGCCCTGCACATTGCTCCTTTTCAGATAATAACTTTTGAAACCTTTTGAACTTCTGATTGAAGCTGCCTCCACCACACTCCCAGGCAGTGGGTGCGATCCAGACCCTAACCACTTGTGGAAAAGCTGTTTCTCATGTCATTTTGCTTCTTTTGCCACTTTGCTTTGAACTGTGCTCTGCTACATAATTCCTCTTGGCACAGGGTGTTCACAGAACTGGGACCAAGACCCATTACTCACTACATGCCTCAGCAGCACAGTATTCTGCAATACTATGCAACTCTGTTACACGACTGACAATTCAATTGAATGGAGAATATGTAAAACTCAGTTCATGCAACAAACTTAGGGGATGGTTAAAGCTGTTGAGTCAGTAAGCAAGACAGCGTTTGAACCATGACTGAGAAGTGATATCAAGACACTCACTTCAACAACATAGTCAGCAAATGTATGAATAATCAAAAGCAGAGGAAGGCTAGATGCTGGCCTTTCACTTTAAAGATCCAGGGCTGAATCCAAACAGAAATCACTGGAAAAGCTCAGCAGGTCTGGCAGCAAATGTGACATTTCAAGTCAAATATGATTCTTCTTCAGAATAGCCATTTGGATACAGAACTGGCTCAAAGGTAGAAGACAGAGGGTGGTGGCGAAGGTTGCTTTTATGACTGGAGGCCTGTGACCAGTGGTGTGCCACAAGGATCGGTGCTGGGTCCACTGCTATTCATCATTTATATAAATAATTTGGTTGTGAATAAAGAAGATATTGTTAGTAAGTTTGCAGATGACACCAAAATTGGAGGTGTAGTGGACAGTGAAGAAGGTTACCTCAAAGTGCAACAGAATCTTGATCAGATGGGCCAAAGGGCTGAAGAGTGACAGATAGAGTTTAATTTAGAAAAATACGAGGTGCTGCATTTACAAAAGACAAGTCAGGGAAGGATTTGTACACTTAATGGTAAGGCCTTAGGGAGTATTGCTGAACAAAGAGACCTTGGAGTGCAGGTTCATAGCTCCTTGATAGTAGAGTCTCAGGTAGATAGGATAGTGAAAAAAGCGTTTAGTATGTTTTCCTTTATTGGCCAGTGCATTGAGTATAGGTGTTGAGAGGAGAAAGTGAGGTCTGCAGATGCTGGAGATCAGAGCTGAAAATGTGTTGCTGGCAAGTTGCTGCTGTACAGGACATTGGTTAGGCCACTTTTGGAATACTGTGTGCAATTCTGGTCTCCCTACTACAGGAAAGATGTTGTGAAATTTGAAAGTGTTCAGAAAAGATTTACAAGGAAGTAGTCAGGGTTGGAGGGTTTGAGCTATAGGGAGAGACTGGATACACTGGGGCTGTTTTCCCTGGTGCGTCAGAGGCCTGAGGGGTGACCTTATAGAAGTTTATAAAATCATGAGGGGAGTCGATAGGGTGAATAGCCAAGATCTTTTCCCCAGGGTAGCGTAGTTCAGAACTACAGGGCATAGGTTTAGGGTGAGAGGTGAAAGATTGAAAAGAAACCTAAGCGGCAACTTTTTCATGCAGAGGGTGGTACATGTATGGAATGAGCTGCCAGAGGAAGTGGTGGAGGCTGGTACAACAGCAACATTTAAAAGGCATCCAGATGAGTACATAAATAGGAAGCGTTTATGATATGAGCCAAATGCTGGCAAATAGTCTACATTAATATAGGATATCTGGTCGGCATGGACGAGTTGGACCGAAGGATCTGTTTCCTTGCTGTCCATGTCTATGACTGTATGACCTGAACCCAAATGAGTTCCAAAGAAGAGTCATATTGATGCTAAAAGTGAACTCTGTTTCTCTTTCCACAGATGCTGCCTGACCTGCTGAGTCTCTCCAGCACTTTCTGATTTTATTTCAGATCTCCAGCATCCGCAGCATTTTGCATTCATTTTAGGTTAAATTCTAGTCAGAGTAATGAGCAGTTCAATGCTTGCAACACAATGCCAAGATACTGCTAAAAGGCAGTTTCATTTAGAAAAGACTTAGAATAGGTGAGAGAAATTTAAAAAAATATGTATTTCCATAAATATTTCTCAATTGGTTGCAAGTTTCCATAAAGATAAAGAGGTACATCTGAACTGCTGTCACTGTGATCATGTTAAGGGTGACAGCCAATTTGTGCACAGCAAGTTTCCACAAATAGCAATGAGATAATGATCGATAAATAGGTTTTAATGGTGTGGGTTTTAGGACTTGCCTTTGAAATAGGCTCTTTTAAATGCAGTAAGAGGGCAGGCTCAGCTTTAACATCTCTTCCAAAAGATGGCATCTCAGACAATTCAACATTACTCTGGAATGTCAACTTGCACTCAAGTGGCTGGCGTGGGACTTGAACCAACAACGTTCTGACACAAGAAGCAAGATTTGCACTATTACAGTCTGAAGCTGGCTTGGGTATATTGTTGGGGCAGTTCTGAGGAAGATTTACTCTCCATCTAAGCAATGATGCATCTGACTTGGCAGACTTTGGGACTGGTTTAAAATTACCTTGACCAGCATAAGAATATAACTATACATAAGTGTCTGTACGAAGGAGGGATGATCATGATGGAGTTAGTTACCTCCTGCAGAAGATGTCTCTCCCACTTCTCTAAGCTTGGACAAATCTGGCAGGAATTGTCCCCTGAGGATGTACTGTCAGCTTGGCTGGAGTCTGTTCGACTCGTCTCGCTGTGTGGGAGATAACAGTGGTCAAAAATGAAGGTTGACTGGAATGAGTCACAGGTCATCGGTGGAGTTGCTGGCACAATTTGATCTGGATCGTCCTGGGTAGAGCAAAGCAAGAAAGATATCCATCATCTACAGCACCAGCTCCTTGATGCCATCATGTCCCCGCCCCTAAACACCCACCCCGTACCTCGCAGTGGGAAGCTCAGCTTCTCAATACCTTCCCTTCCTCAGTTTCCCTGAAGACACTGCTTCTAGCTGCTCCCCGGGCGATTTCCCCACGTCACCCCAGTGTCCATTCTTCATGGTGATTATTAGTAGGCAATTTGACAATGGGTAGGTTCACACCCAAATCCCATTTTGTCTTTCCAAATACCCACATCCCAGCAGGAGTCATTAGGAGCGTGAAACCTGCCCAATTTTTTTTCCCGTCTCATTCAGGGTACAAAAGGTACTTTAGATCACAGAATTCTTACAGTGTGGAAGCAGGCACTTCAGCATATCGAGTCTACACTGACCCTCTGAAGATCATCCCACCCAGACCCATCCCCCTACTTTATCCCTGAAATCCTGAATAATCCACTTAGCCTGTACATCCCTGGACACTATGGACAATTTAGCATGGCCAACCCTCCTAACCTGCATACTTCTGGATTGTGGGAGTAACACTCATAGGAAACCCACATAGACAAAGCGAGAAGTGCAAACTCTACACAGTCACCCGAGGGTGGAATCAAACCCAGATCCCTGGCACTGTGAGGCAGCACGAACCACTGAGTGACCGTGCACCCTACATCTGCGCATACTAAAAATCAATCTCACAACCTGCAGGCTTGAATGTTTCAGCACTAAAACAGTGGTACACACACAACAGAACTTTCAAGTTCATCATGAATCAATAAAACCTGCAACAGATAGATCAAGGACAGTTCCTGATGGGTTTGCCATTCTCCTCTGAGTGAGCTGAATTTGCCCAGAGTAATGACTGGGATAACAATGGACTGGCAAGAGCTCTAATCGATCAGGCCATGTTAATCACCATCCAGGAAAAACCAAATGTGCACAGCAAGATCTCACAAGAATGAGATCGTCTGTTTTTAGCAATGTTGATTGAGAGATAAATATTGACCAGGACACGATGGAGCAGACCCCCGCTCTTTTTCAACGTAGTGCTGTGGAATCCTTTGTGTCAACCTGGAAGGACAGTTTAAAGTTTTGTTTTAAAAACAGCACCCCAAATAGTGCTGCACTCCTTCAGTACAGACTGGAAGTGTCAACCTAGATACGTTCTCAAGTTTCCAAAATGGCACTTCAACCTATGACCTTCTGACTAAGAAGAGAGAGCATCACCCAGACGTCAGTGTCTTCAGAAGAGTAAAGGTAAGGGCTGGAGTTGAGAAGGGGGATTGTGAGATATTGAAAACAAAATGTCGATACTATATTCGAAAAGCTTGCGCCAGTCTCATGGAGTTAGTACCTTCAAAGTGAGATTCCAGTAGCTGTTCAGATATTGCTGGTTTTGACCTGCATTCGGCAGCTTCAAGTCTCCAGGTCTGTTGGCTGGGAGTTCAGGGCTCAGACACACTGTTGCAAACAAGGCTGCAAGGAGGAAAGTTACAAGGTTGTGGCAGGAAATCACAGGTTTGCTTTTCAGTCTAAAATGCGTAAGTCAGTCAGAAAACAAAATGTTAGACGTCAGCAAGTGAAACAGCTCAGAGCATATGCAGTCAGCTTCGGATTATGAGCCCAAATCCCTGGGACTTGAAGTCACAGCTAACTGACTCAGAGGTGAGAGTGCTACCAACTGAGACACAGCTGACACTTACTGGGTAGTCAACCTGTGAGGGAGAACTATCAAGTCCCCTTCTTTGTTTAACTTTTGTTAATGGGATGTGGGTGTCACTGGAAGGGCTGAACTGAGTAGCTTGCAGGAGCAGTTAAATGTCAGCCACGTTATTGTAGGTCTGGAGTCACATGTCGGCCAGACTTGTTAAGGATGGCAGATTTCCTCTCCTTATGAAAAACTAGTCAACTAACTTTTTTATTCTACTCAATCATAGTTTCACGGTCACCATTACTGCGACCAGCTTTAAATTTCAGATTTCATTACCAGTACAGATGAATACCTGAAGACTTCAACAAATTAAAATGAAAATTAAGGTGTTATCAGGTGCACTGCACTGACAAGTCACTGAAAATTTACATCCCTCTTTATCTTTTCCACAAACCTAAGTCAAAATCTTGCAATTCCCCCCCTAACGCTGTGGGAACGTTAACGCCATATAAAATGCAACAATTCAAGAAGGCTGTGCACTTGCAAACCCCAAAACTGCCTTTTATGACCAAACCATTATTGTCCTGAGAAGGTGTCCACCTCTTGACAGCAAGGTATCAAGAGACTAGGATCATAGAATCCTTACAGTGTAGATAGAGGCCATTCAACATCCCACCCAGACCCAGTCTCCCACCCTAAACCTGTAACCTCACAAAGGGATTTTACCATAGCTAACCCAACCACCCCTGGATACTATGGGGCAATTGTTTTTTAAGCATAGCCAATCCACCTAACCTGCACATCTTTGGATTGTGGAAGGAAACTGGAGCACGCAGAAGAAACTCACAAAGCACATGGGGAGAACATGCAAACTCCACATAGACAGTTGCCTAAGGGTGGAATCAAACCTGGATCCCTGGCGCTGTCCTGTCTTAGAGGATGTCCGTGTCCTCACACAAAGGGCAGGTAAAAGGTGTGAGTTCCAGGTCAGTTAGCTGGATAGTTGATTTGTGATACAGAATAACACCAAAAATATGGGTTTAATTAATATGTAGCAGCTGAAGTTATCATGAAGAACTGCCTGCTCAACCTCACCCCTTACTTGAGGCATCATGACCTGCAGGTTAAACTCATCACTGGTTATTTCTTTCGAGTAAGAGAGCAGTCTATAGTGCCTTTCACTTTATCGTTAGGCAGGTGATTAGCCATAATCCATGAGGGACCAGAAGCATATCTATCCAATAGAGAAAGACACTTGTTTATAAAGTTTGAAGTACAGCACTACACATCAATTATGAGGTGAGTAGGCAAGCCTGCATCGGTGGTGTAGAGATGTGAACCCATGCTGTTAGCATCATTTTGCATTGAACCAAATGAGCAAACTGATCCCCACTCCTTGGTGTCTATGATAGAGCACGGCACCTGTACAGTTACAAAGGAACCCAATGATATGGCAGTAAACCCATAGTGTAATCAGAACATGCTCCTGAACATTAGCTCATTGCAGATTTTAACTAAACCAGTGTTAGTTTCAGGTCTCAGTTCCACTTGGTGTGAAAACAACAAGTGAAATTGTAAAATTTTGATGTATTGAGAGCTCACTGGTTACGTACATATTGGAAGTTGCTGGCTATGACCATTTTCAACTGCATATTTCTTCATTTGGGATGAGGAAGTTGAGTTTAGCAATGTGACAGTGGAGGCTAATAGGTGGGAAGGCAAATGGTGAGGATGACACAAAGAATCAGCTGAGGGATATGGACAGGTTAAGTGAGTAAGCAGGAGCTTGGCAAATGGTATACAATGTGGGAAAATGTCAGGGTTACAGCAGGAAGAATAGGGGAACTGAACATTATTTAAATGGAGAAAGACTGCAGAATAGGATTTAGAATCCATGTTCATGAATCAGAAAATACTAGCATCCAAGTTCAGTGGGGAAGGTAAGTGGAATGTTGGCCTTTACTTCAAAGGGAATGGAACATAAAAGTAGGAAGGTTTTGCTAAAACTAAACAAGATTAGATTAGATTAGATTAATTACAGAGTGGAAACAGGCCCTTCGGCCCAACAAGTCCACACCCTCCCGCCGAAGCGCAACCCACCCATACCCCTACATTTACCCCTTACCTAACACTACGGGCAATTTAGCATGGCCAATTCACCTGACCTGCACATCTTTGGACTGTGGGAGGAAACCCACGCAGACACGGGGAGAACGTGCAAACTCCACACAGTCAGTCGCCTGAGGCGGGAATTGAACCCGGGTCTCTGGCGCTGTGAGGCAGCAGTGCTAACTACTGTGCCACCGTGCCGCCCTTTTTGTAAATTTTACCAGTTTCCTCATTTCCCCTTTTCCCAACTTATCCCAGTCCCAGGCCTCCAACTCAAGTCACTAGTTTGAATACAACTAGGATACAGAGAACAGTTTTGAGTCCTTTATCTAAGGAAAGACATACAATCCAGAGAAGGTTCATTTGGTTTATACCAGGTAAGGAGGAGAGGTTGAATAGATTGGACCTGTACTCATTGGAATTTAGAAGAGTGAGAGGCGACATTATTGAAACATATAAAATCCTTAGTAGACTTCACAGGGTAGATTCAGAAAGATTGTTTCCATTTGTAGAACAATGTCAGATGAGGGGGTTTAATCTTA
Organism: Chiloscyllium plagiosum; assembly: GCF_004010195.1. Taxonomy (NCBI): domain Eukaryota; kingdom Metazoa; phylum Chordata; class Chondrichthyes; order Orectolobiformes; family Hemiscylliidae; genus Chiloscyllium; species Chiloscyllium plagiosum. The sequence continues at coordinate 7,019,066 of NC_057750.1, read as the reverse complement.
GAATAAGGGGTCACACATTTAAGATAGGGATGAGGAGGAATTTCTTCTTCCAGAAGGTAGTGAATCTGAGGAATTCTTTACCACAGACAGCTGTCAAGGCTGGGCTATTAAACATTTTAAAAGCCGAGATTGACAGACTTTTAATCAGTAACGGAATCGACGGCTGTGATGAAAAGGCAGAAAAGTGACGTTAAGGATTTTTAGATCAGCCATGATCGCAGTGCCATGATGTGGAGGTACCAGTGTTGGACTGGGATGGACAGATCCAGAAATCATACGACACCAGGTGAAGTGTTGTTCGTTCGTCAGGTGACGAAGGAGAAGCACTCTGAGAGTTTGTGATTGCAAGTAAACGTGTTGGACTATAATCTGGTATCATGTGACTTCTGACCATGATCTCGTTGAATGGAGGAGCAGGCTTGATAGGCCGAATGGCCTAATTCTGCTGCTCCATCTTATGATCCTTATGGTGTCACTTTCTGCCAGCTGAACCAAGCCAACAGCAAAAGCACCTCGTGATCTGGTGTGCTGAGAAACTAAACTTTGATTTGAAACAACTGATCAGACAGCTGGATTTACATACTACATTGAACTACTGCTCCAAGTCATGGCCAATCTAGGTCGCAACTTTTCAATAAGTATTATAAGAAATCCCAATTTATTTTTTAAATGCAAAGATTTACAAGGATGTTGCCAGAGTTGGAGGATTTGAGCTATAGGGAGAGGCTGAATAGGCTGGGGCTGTTTTCCCTGGAGCGTTGGAGGCTGAGGGGTGACCTTATAGAGGTTTATAAAATTATGAGGGGCATGGATAGGGTCAATAGGCAAAGTCTTTTCCCTGGAGTCAGGGAGTCCAGACGAAGGGTCTGTTTCCATGCTGTCCATCTCTATGACTATGACTCTAAAAATTTTTATTCTGAGAGGAGATGTCTTAGTCGAGCTTATGTGCTTATCAAGGCATGAGTGGGGTTTAGCACTGCAAAATAGCCAAAGTTTTGAAGGGCTTGACAAACAGTACTAGCACAATCTCTTTACCTTGAGTTAGGTTTTCCTTTCTGTCCTGCAGAAGTTGAATATGTCGCCCTGGAGATGAGAAGAGAGAAGGGCTCAAACCCAGGGTTGCCTGTGGCCCCGATGTAGCCAGAGAGTCACTGACAGGAGAATGAATCGCAGCTCCCCCTTGGGAAAGAATTATGCCGATCAGAGTCTGCTAACAAATCTCGATTGGGGTGAAATTATTTGGCATGATATTCGCAAATGATCTTCTGTACTATTTCAGCCTTGGTGCAAACCTTCAAAATGTATGAAACTATCAAATGCTGTTCTGATGAGTGTCAACATGAAATAACATATTTCTTCACCTAGAGTTATAGGGTCATAGAGTCATAGAGATGTACAGCACGGAAACAGACCCTTCAGTCCAACTCATCCATGCCGACCAGATATTCTAACCTAATCTAGTCCCACTTGCCAGCACCCAGCCCATATCCCTCTAAACCCTTCCTATTCATATACCCATCCAGATACCTTTTAAATGTTGCAATTATACCAGCCTCCAACACTTCTTCTGGCAGCTCATTCCATACATGCACCAACCTCTGCGTGAAAAAGTTGCCCCTTAAGTCTCTTTTTTATCTTTCCCCTCTCACCCTAAACCTATGCCCTCTAGTTCTGGACTCCCTCACCACAGGGGGAAAGACTTTGTCTATTTACCCTATCCATGCCCCTCATGATTTTATAAGCCTCTATAAGGTCACCCTCAACCTCTGATGCTCCAGGGAAAACAGCCCCAGCGTATTCAACCTCCATCTATAGCTCAAATCCTCCAACCCTGGCAACATCCTTGTAAATCGTTTCTGAACCCTTTCAAGTTTCACAACATCTTTCCATTAGGAAGGAGACCAGAACTGCACACAATATTCCAACAGTGGCCTAACAATGTCCTATTCAGCTGCAACATGATCTCCCAACTCCTGTACTCAATACTCTGACCAATAAAGGAAAGCATACCAAACACCTTCTTCATTATCCTATCTACCTGCGACTCTACTTTCAAGGAGCTATGAACCTGCACTCCAAAGTTTCTTTGTTCAGCCACACTCCCTAGGACCTTACCATTAAGTGTATAAGTCCTGCTAAGATATGCTTTCCCATAATGCAGCACCTCACATTTATCTGAATTAAACTCCTTCTGCCACTCTTCAGCTCATTGGCCCATCTGGTCAAGATCCTGTTGCAATCTGAGGTAACCTTCTTCGCTGTCCACTACACCTCCAATATTGGTGTCATCTGAAAACTTACTAATTATACATTTATGTTCACATCTAAATCATTTATATAAATGACGAAAAGTAGTGGACCCAGCACCAATCCTTGTGGCACTCCACTGGTCACAGGCCTGCAGTCTGAAAAACAACCCTTCACCACCATCCTCTGTCTTCTACCTTTGAGCCAGTTCTGTATCCAAATGGCTAGTTCTCCCTGTGTTCCATGAGGTCTAATCTTGCTAACCAGTGTCCCAAGGGGAACCTTGTCAAACACCTTACTGAAGTCCATATAGATCACGTCTACCACTCTGCCCTCATCAATCCTCTTTGTTACTTCTTCAAAAGCTCAATCAAGTTTGTGAGACATGATTTCCCACGCACAAAGCCATGTTGACTATCCCTAATCAGTCCTTGCCTTTCCAAATACATGTACATCCTGTCCCTCAGGATTCCCTCCAACAACTTGTCCATCAATGACGTCAGGCTCACCGGTCTACGGTTCCCTGGTTTGTCCTTCAGTTCTTAATTATTTGCTGTGTGTTTTTCAGCAAATTTTCCTTTTTGCTAAACCAATCCACAGCCTTATTGCTAATACCACAAAGAAAGATTTCAACTGTCAAGGGCAGGCAGAAGAGATTTGTTTAATTTAGCGTCATGTTCGGCACAACATCATGGGCTGAAGAACCCGTTCCAGTGCTGTACTGTTCCATCTTTGTCCTATGCATCTTTGGGAATTAATCCATTTTGTGCCTTAATTTTATTCCCCTCTTCGACTCGCATGAGCTGCAAGCAGCATTCTTACATTCAAATATCGAGGCCATAGACTGAAGGCCCACTCCAAACATTAGAGCACAAATTCGAGGCTGACTTTCCTAGTGCAGCATTGAGGGAATGCTACATTGTCAGAGGTGCCAGCCTTTGGGTAAAACATTAAACTGTTCTGCCTCTCGAGTAGATCGCAAAGGTCTCACAGCATTATTTCAGAAGAGCACGGCAACTTTCCCTGGTGCCTTGGTCAATATTTATCCCTGAATCGACAGTCATAAAAATGGATTCGTGACTGTTTGTGAGGTCTTGGTGCATGCAAGTGGGCTGCAACATTTCCTATGAATACTGTTTAAAAATACTTTGTTGGTTGTAAAACATGAAGATTGTAATGTCCTGAGGTTGTGAAGGGCGCTGTAGAAATATGAGAATCTTTTTGATCTCCTCGTGCTGCTGACTCTCGCTGGTTTACACTTCCACATGCAGTCACCTCTGATAACTCAGTCAAATGGTGTATTTGCATAGCTGAAACCAGAGCCTGGCGATAAGATATTCAGCTATGAACGATGGAAATACAGTTGAGTCCAGTTGTGCAGCAAATAGACTGGCTAACTGTCAGGAAAGGTAACAATAAGACATTTTTGTTTGATTCATCAGCATAAAGGTTCAGAGGACAATTGTGGCACTCAATGTGTACCATTGCTGAGATCACCTTACGGGTCACAGCACAGAACCTTCACATTTGTATAGTTCCAATTCAAATGAGCCACTATTCAGGGAATTGTATTGGCTGGCTATCCAATAATAGAAATAAGAGAAATAAAGTATGACATTGAAAGTACGTGTCATTTTCTCTTCTTTACTAGAAAGGGGATATAAGCACCTGTAAGGGAAGATTATAGCCTGGTAGTGTTATCATTAGACTCTCAATCCAGTGACCCAGGTAGTATTCTGGTGACCAGGGTTCATATCCCGCCATGGGGAATAAATCTGGGATTAAGAGCTAGAGCTGACCATGAAAATAGAGGTGGCCAATTGTCAAAAAAGCCAAATAGTTCACTAATGCCTTTTAGGAAATCTGCCACCCTCACCTGGTCTGGCCTACACGTGACTCCAGATCCACAGTGATGTGGTTGACTCTCAACTGCCCTATGGGGCAATTAGAAAAGGGCAATACATTCTGGCCTGGCCAGTGACATCCACATCCTGTGAATGAGTTTAAATAAAGTTCCTCTCCTGACTTGGAAATATAATTAAGGGCTATGGGCATAATGCAGATAGGAGGAGCTGAGATGATGGATAGAACAACCATGATCCTAATGAATGGTGGAGCAGGCTCGATAGGCCACAAGGCCTACTCATACTTCTATTACTATGAAATGATGATAATGTCATTCCTTAAATGTCAAAATTGTGGAACTTTCTCCCTAACAGCACTGCGAGCAGCAATTGAATTGCAGTGGTTCAAGAAGGCAGCTCACCATCACCTTCTCCAGGGGAAACTAGCCATTAGCCCTTTAGTGAATTTAAAAAAACTTTCCTTTGCATATTAAAGAACACAGTTTTCAGGGAAACAGTTGTTTTGTTCAAGCATGATAGTTCAAGGAGCATCACACTTAATCTTTATAGTGTGCTCATGTGATTATGTAAGTAAAAATGGCAACATATTTGCACACAGCATGACTTTGCACACAGCATGACTCCAGCAACAACAAGTGAGATGTTAATCTTTTTTGTTGTTGGTGTTGGTCAAGAGGGAAGTGGCAATGACAACCTTCTGTTCCTAATGAAGGAATGCTACAGGGTCATTTTACATCCAGTGAGCAAGCAAGCAGCAATAAAGCATGGCTGCGCAGGCCCTAAGAAGAAATGGACAAAATGATGGAACTTAATCCTCAAAACGCTTGCAATAATTTCTAAAAATCCCACATAATCATTACAAAATTTACCTTATTGTACACCAAAATACTGTGGAAACATTTCTGACCTTTGGTCAACTGAACTGCTAATTTCAAAGTCAGAGTCACCTTATCATTTACATTATAATAATTATCAAGGCCTTCCCTACAGTCCCTTTTCTCTTGGCTGTCAGAGAATGCTGCTGAAATTTTTTTCCTAGTTGGTCTCCATCTCGCTTCCTGAGACCACACATTTGGGGATTCTGGGAACTGCTGATCAAGTGAGGTGTTTTTGACCAGGTGCAGGGGGAAACACGAGTTAATGTAAGAGCAGGGTTTCTACAAACAAATTGAACGTCTGCCTTTTCAAAGGCTTTTTTTGCCGTAGTGATCATCTCTCAGAGACCAGTTCCAGTCAGCCACACCCATTTACAGATATATACATGAGGATTCAAGGGGGCCGCATGGCTGACAGAAATCAATCTGAGCTCCAAGCATTGTAGCCTTGGATCTCCCAACACCAAAATCTCATCTTGTAATCCCATTAGGGCCCTGCTGAAACAATCAGGTCTGTGTAACCCTTTCTCAAAGGTTGCAAGCAACCTTCTCTGCACTCTATGGAAGATGGGAAGATCCCTTTTCTTTTATAATTTTTAGGAATATACTAAGACTACACTGTATAACTCTAAGTGCGAAGGGAATCAAGGGTTACAGGGAAAAGGCAAGAAAATGAATGTGAAGAATGTTGAATCAGCCATGGTCCGATTGAATGGTGGTTCCTTTTCCTATTTCTTATGGCCTTAATTCAACTGGGTTACCTGCTTCCACATGTCTGCTCTGTAACAGAATGCTAGGAGTTCCTACGGGGTTCACAGCCAATTATGAGAATGAGGTTTCACCTTGGCCTGGTATTGTAAGAATACTGAATGTAGTATGACATTCAAAACAAACGTACAAATTCCATTATTATCCTAGTTTATTATTTATCCAGACTAACAATGATCTAGAGTCATACAGCTGCACTACATGGAAACAGATCCTTCAGTCCAACTCGTCCATGCCGACCAGATATCTTCAATTAATCTAGTCCCAATTACCAGCATTTGGCCCATATTCCTCGAAAAGCTTCCTATTCATATACCCATCCAGATGCCTTTTAATTGTATTGCCTCTAACACTTCCTCTGGCAGCTCATTCCATAGACGCACCACCCTCTGTGTGAAAAGTTGCCCCTTAGGTCCCTTTATATCTTTTCCCTCTCACCTTAAACATATGCCCTCTTGTTTTGGACTCCTACCCTGGGGAAAAGACCTTAGCTATTGTCCCTATCCAGGTCCCTCATGATTTTATAAACTTCTGTAAGGTTATCCCTCAGCCTCCGACACTCAAGGGAAAACAGCCCCTACCCAATCAGCCTCTCCCTATAGCTCAACCCTTAAATCCTGGCAACATGCTTGTAAATCTTTTCTGAAGCCTTTCAAGTTTCACAACATTAAAAATCACATGACACCAGGTTATAGTCCAACAGGTTTTTCTGGATGTACAGTACAAGCTTTCGGAGCACTGCTCCTTCATCAGTTAGCAAATAAACCTGTTGGACTATAACCTGACGTTGTATGATTTTTTAAACTCCGTCCACCCCAGTCCAACACCGGCACCTCCACATCAAGTTTCATAACATCCTTCTTACAGCAGGGATACCAGAATTGTTCATTAATCCAAAACTGACAAAAGATCTAGTCTCTGACAAATTCATTTCTCAGGACTGTTGTGCTTTCCAGCCTGCTCAGAAAATCAGTGTCCCTCAGTTTTTTTTAATTAAACAGATCACAGAAATCATGAAGAAAGAAAATGTTACACCTTGAGGGGTTTCCTGTGGAAGCCAGGGACTCCGGTCGACATCATCATCCTCGTCGTGAGAGGAGAGGTAGTGAACCAGCGTCTGGTCTTTCATACTGTGAATGAGTGGGAAAGCACAATAACCAACAGCCTCTAACTTGCCCCTTGCTTGTGGGCAATCATTAGAAAAACAAAAGTTTACATTTACTAAAGCTCCTTTAATGTAGTAAAACACACTGAGACATTTTGTGGATATGTTATCAAACACAATTTAACACTGAGTGTCATAATGAGACGTTAGGAAAGAGTTCAAAAGCTTGGTCAGAGTTTAAGAAAAATAATGAATTAGCCACAGTGAGGTCCAGGAAGGAAATTCCAGAACTAATGGAAGCAACTGATGGAGCATCTACCAAGGGTGCAGTGCTGAAAATGGAGTAAGTGCAGATGGCCAGAATTTAAGGAAGGCAGAGATCTTGGAGATTTGTATGGCTGAAGGAGTTTACAGAGCCAGGATAAAGTGAGGCCATATAGAGACTTCAGTGAGAATTTAAACAGCCAAAGGAGTTCAGCAAAGATAGGGTGATGGATGATCATTTAGCAGTACAAGAGAGTAATGTTGTCTACTGAGATGTTCCAAGTCAATCAGTACCTCCAAGACTGGAAGAGAGAATTAAAATAAAAAGACACATTAATATCAAAAGATTATCTTCGTTACCTGATATATGAAGAGCTGACTGAGGCATCATAGACGCTGGACTCATGACTGCAATTTGTCTTTCTCTCCTCGTTTTCAGGGGAGCACTGCGGGTCAGTGCTTGTCTCATATTTCTCTGTGGTGAAACTTAAATTAATACCCAAAGCCCAACAATTTCACTTAACGAGCTGTTGTGACTATTACTGCAATTCACACAATCACCATTGAGATGAAAGGCCAATTTTGCTGGCACTGCTGTTAGTTATGGACACTTGCCTTGCTCTTCAAATACAGCCTATGGGATCATTAAAGTCCAGCTGAACGAATGAATCAGACGCTGGAGCCCAGGCATTATGACTCAACACCAAAATATGGCATTTCTGACAAAGCAACGCTGATTCCACAAACTATGCCTAAAGGTTCACTTATGCATTCCAGCCCTGAAGCAGGCCTTCATTCTAGCTTTCTGATTCAGAGGTGAGAATGCTGCTAACTGAGCCAAGCTGACACTTGGTTGCCATTGTAACGTCATAGAATCATAGAATCCCTACAGCGTAGAAGCAGGCCATTTGGCCCATCGAGTCCAAGCCAACTCTCTGAAGAGCATCCCTGCTATCCTATCCCTGTAACCCTGCAATTTCCATGGCTAACCCACCTAACCTGCACATCCCTGGACACTACGGGTAATTTAGCACAGCTTAATCCACTAATGGAGCATCCGGTGGAAACCCACGCAGAGACAGGGAGAATGTGCAAACTCCACAGAGACAGAGGGTGGAATCAAACTCGTGAACCTGGTGCCATCAGGGAGTAGTGCTGGCCACCATGCCACAGTTAAAATGTAAATAATGGAGAAAGGACATTTACAAGGAGACGTTTATCAATAGTTATGGATACCCAGAGAGCCAACATTGTATTAAAATCAATTCCACACGTCCTTCGTTTATTTTAATTTGATAGAAGTGTTTCTTCTGTTGGAAGTTTCTCTCTTTGTTGACTGCCTGATCTGTGAGGAGATATATACACACAGGCTGTAGGCACAGCCGCTGAGTATGTGACATTGACCCAGAATGGCTCAACACTGGTCACTCTTCCTCCTCTTTATCGGGTGAGTAATTATCCAATACCACAGAATATCTGATGGAGAACAATGGGAACTAGCCAGGTGCAAAACTATTGGCCTGATACACTAACTTTAAGACTTAACCTTTTACCATCTAACCTGAAGTTTTAATGGAGAATCGAGGAAGATTGCATTGTCAACTTACTGAAGGCTACCATGAAATAGTACAGCTAGCCCTGGGTTGTAAATGGGCTCCGTTTTCGAGTATGTTCACAGTTGTAACAGAATGTAGAACAACATAAAATAGCCATTTGTAAGTATAAAGAAACATGTTGGAACTTTAAAATGAATATTATAATACACCTGAATGGGCTCGTGTTCATAAGTCAGATACATAACTCAGGGTACGCCTATACTAGTTTTGCATCTTTTTAGGTTCCCTTGCTTCTGTGGACCAGTTCCCAGCAAGACTGACTCCCAAGCTCAATCTGACCAATGTTGAATCTGTTATTGACTTTCTCTTTTGCAATGCAGCTGGCAAACTTGCTTCGTCCAACAGCAGGACATAGGTCAAGCAATTCAGTAGAGTAGAAAATCTCAGGGTTAAACATATGTCCTGTAGTGTTTTGTAGAAGGGATTGAAAAATCCCTTTCATCTCGGCCCCAACTCCTTTCTTTCTTTATCAATATTCAGGTTATTAGGTTCAGAAAGGTGGCACTCTATGATAAGTACAAAATCAGAAATCACACAACACTAGGTTATAGTCCAACAGGTTTATTTAAAATCACAAGCTCCTTCAAGAGGCTGACTTCATCTGACAAAGCAGTAGCGCTCTGAAAGCTTGTGATTTTAAATGAACCTGACTCTGACCTGGTGTCGTCTGACTTCTGATTTTGTCCACCCCAGTCCACAACCAGCATCTCCACATCATGGCTGCAATAAATAGGATGCAAGAAGATTTGACTGAGGCCTTTTAAAATGATAGAAAGATTAGATTTGGTTTGCATAGTTAGGTTAAGGCAGGGAGTCAGAGCTTAATTCATAGGGGCACAGAACTAATTACAGAGAATTACATAGAATACTGAACTCAGAGATCTCCTTCCTCCCACATTATTGATGAGGACAATATTCACTGGAGTTTAGAATAATGGGGGAGGGGGGGAAATCTCATTTAATCCCATAAAATTCTGACAGGACTCAACAGGGTAAAAGTAGGAAGGATGTTTCTGATGAAAAGAGTAGACAGGCAGGAGGCTGGGAGAACACAGCAAGGCAGGCAGCGTCAGGAGGGACAGGCAGGAGGCTGGGGGAACACAGCAAGGCAGGCAGCATCAGGAGGGACAGGCAGGAGGCTGGAAGAACACAGCAAGGCAGGCAGTATCAGGAGGGACAGGCAGGAGGCTGGGGGAACACAGCAAGGCAGGCAGCGTCAGGAGGGACAGGCAGGAGGCTGGAAGAACACAGCAAGCCAGGCAGCATCAGGAGGGACAGGCAGGAGGCTGGAGGAACACAGCAAGCCAGGAAGCATCAGGAGGGACAGGCAGGAGGATAGGAGAACACAGCAAGGCATGCAGCGTCAGGAGGGACAGGCAGGAGGCTGGAAGAACACAGCAAGCCAGGCTGCATCAGGAGGTGGAGAAGTCATTGTTTTGGGTGTAACCCTTCAGGGGTCACATCCAAGGTTACAGGGTAGGCCACTTAGGACTGAGATGGGGAGATGTATCTTCATCCAGAAAGTGGTGAACCTGAAGAATTCTCAGCCACAAACAGCAGATGAGGCTAAAAATCAATGTTTTCATGAAGGAGTTAGATATAGTTCTTCGGGCTAAAGGAATCAAAGGGTATGGTCAAGTGACCTGCTCCTGCTGCTTAACAGATGTTTTTAATTAACCTGTTCAAATAAGTTTTGACACACCTTTAAAGCAGGTAGGACCAGAACCCTGGCCTCCTAGCTCAGAACTAGGGACACCACCACTACACTACAAAAGTCCCAAATAGTGCCTGTGTCTTATACCCTTATGTGAAATCCCTTTGATTATTTTAACAATCCTTATCAGCCTTGTCTTTTCTAGAGAATAAGAACCCGAACCCTATTTAACATTACAAAATGAATGACAAGGATGGAATTTATTTTCCATCCCTAATAGAACATCCTAATCAGCAAGTGTGCAGCATAGCTTAAATAAACATGGTAATGCGTGTTTTTATATGTACTACAGAAGCAGAGTGTTAGGCACCTTCGATTGATCCTTGAAGCGAGTTGTGGCCCCGTGCAGTTGCTGTGCATTTGTTGTAAGCACAAAGAGATAAATGATTCCTAACTATCTCAGATTGTTAACTACAAGCAGGAGTTAATTATAGAATCATACAGCAGGAAAGAGACATCTTTAGTCCACACAGTCCATGCTGACTATAATCGCAAACTAAACTAGTCCCACCTGCTTGCTCCTGGCACATATCCCTCCAAACCTTTCCTATTCATGTATTTATCCAGATGTCTTTTAAATATTGTAACTGTCCCTACATATACCACTTCCCCTAGAAGTTCATTCCACACATGAATTGCCCTCTGTGTGAAAAGTTTGCCCCTTATGACTGTTTGAAATTTCTCTCCTCTCACCTTAAGAATGTGACCCGTAGTCTGGAAACCCCCCCCCCCCCACTCCCCCCATCCTAGGGAAAAGACAAAAACTACCATCAACTCTTTCTATAACCCTCTTTAAAGTCACTTCTCAACCTCCTACTCTTTCAGTGAAAAACGTCCCAGACTATCCAGCCCTTCTTTATAAGTCAAACCTTCCATATCCAGCAATAGCTGAAAAATGTGTTGCTGGAAAAGCGCAGGAGGTCAGGCAGCATCCAAGGAGCACGTTGCTGCCTGACCTGCTGCGCTTTTCCAGCAACACATTTTTCAGCTCTGATCTCCAACATCTGCAGTCCTCACTTTCTCCTACATATCCATCAATAACCTGGTAAATCTCTTCTGAATCTTTTCCAGCTTAATAATATCCTTCTTACAACTGGGCGACCATGATGATAAAGAACAGAATCACAGCAACGAGCACCCGAGCTACAAATCTTCTCACAAACTTAGAATGATGATAAAGACTAAGCTTAATGGATCTATTGGTCTTTTCCCAGCTGTACATGGTAACAACATTCCTGGTTTGCATAGTGATGACTGAGTAATTCACCCCAACATCAGAGTTACGATTGGAGACCTGACTCCAAGCTGGGACAACCTCTAGCATCTCAAGTTGACAACTCAAACAGCAGAGCTGGAAGCTCTCGATCCTAAGTTGGGGTCTGTGTGGGTAATGTTTCTGTCACCTGTTGACATAGCCATGATAGGTGAAGGTGAGGTGGGATCCCTCGTGTGGTCAGTCAACACACACACACACACCCATTAATTAAATACGTTTGCACATAACTGAATACCTGCTACCTACTGATAGTACCGAATTGTGGGCGCTTGCTGCTAATCCCAATGCTGACCTTGGCTCCATGTCACTCTACGCATTGACTAAACTTTCTTCCAGTGAAGGTGAAATCTCTTTTAAATAGTCACCTGTGTTTCTGAGGCTGGATCCTGCAAGGCCTCTGGATCCTGCAAGGCCTCTGGTTTCTTCAAGGCCTCTGGATTCTGCAAGCTCCAACAAGGTAAGGAACACAGTACGGCCTTGGGGTATAGCAGTGTTATCCTGTGAAGAGGAGCTGGAAGACGAGGTATCCACAGATGATCCTTGCCACATCATCCTAACCTCCCGCTGGCCTTCTCCTCGCATGTAATTATCGGCAAGTGTCGGTTCATTGTAGAGGCAGCGGCGTGATTTCAGCCCTTGTCTCCGTTCTGCAGTTAGAGAGAAAATGCGCAAAATCATACCATTACTTTATAAATTGCAAACTTTTATTCTTCTCTGACTTATTCAATCAAGGGTGCGTGGATGCCTAACAGTGGATCTCTCCTTGAATGTTCCTGAATAATCCTGCATATTAATTCTAAACCCATGGCTGAACACCATAATCAACAAGTGTGCAAGAATATTTCAATACACATAACTATACATCTATAAATGTATGTACACTTCTGCATGTACCACAGAAGAAAAATATTCAGTATCTTCAACACGCGAATCATTTCAATAAGTCTCTGAAATTGTCAATAAAAACCAAAAGAGCTGCGGATGTTGTAACTCAGGACCAAAAACAGAAGTTGCTGTGAAAGCTCAGCAGGTCTGGCAGCATCTGTGAAGAAAAATCAGAGTTAACATTTCAAGTTCAGTGATCCCTACTCAGATCATTGGACCCGAAACTTTAACTCTGCTTTTTTTTTCTGAAATAGACATCATCATTTTGGAGAAGTTGATAATTTTTGAATGTAAATTTGTGAATTTATTGAGAATTATTACGTGGTGGGCATTATTATTATGACTAAACCTCAGTCAGATTTACATTTCATTCCTTTGAACTTTAATTACTTTCTCAAGACAATGTGACAAGAACACTAAAATAATAAGACCTGAGGAAATAGGAGTAGGCCATTCAGTCCCTCAAAACATAGGATCAAGGATGGCCAGATTATTCCTCATGTTCATGTTCCTGCATTTTCCCCATAACCCTGATTCCCTGACTGCTCAACAATCTGTCTATCTAAACAGACACAAATACTCTGCTTCCACAGCTCTCTGTAGCAAGGATTTCCAAAGACTCATAATTCTCTGAGAGAAGAAATTCTTATGCTTTTCAATCTTGAATTAACACTCTTTTATTCTGAGCCTATACCCCTCTAGTCCTAGATTCTCCCCTGAGGGGAAACATCCTCTCTGTATTTATCCTGTCAAGCCCCTTAAGATTCCTATATGTTTCAATGAGATCACCTCTCATTCTTCTAAACTCCAATGAGTGGAGTAACAATTGCTACAGTTAGAAACTAGGGGGCAGATTTTTGTGAAGTAATAAGGAAGTGGGAGTCAGCAAACTCCCACAAATCTGTCTCCATAAAAGGGGCCTGTGCCTGCCATATTTTTGTTTCATGGAATCAGAACTGCTGCCTCTTGTACATAGCAGCAGAGGTGAATTGATGATGAGGCTGACAGGCTAAAGGTCTTTCCCCATTTACTGGGACAGTGACTCAGTTGTAACCATGACTGTCAGGCCCTCAACCTTTCACTCTCCAAACACTCACTGTGCTCCCCATTCCTCTTCATTAACCCTCATGTACCCTCCATTCCTTTCCTTATCTCCCATTCTCCCTTTATGTATCCTCAAATCTTCAATCCTTGTATATATACTATACCCCTTCCATTGCCCCAAGGCATTCTCCACATCCACTCTCCGAGAACCCACTACAGAGGAACCTCGATTATCCAGCATTTAATTATCCAAATATCAGATTATCTGGCAAGATCGCAAGGTCCTGATGCTCGGCTAAACTATGTTATCCGGCATTTGATTATCCGGAATTCAACTAACTGAACGAAATATTGCCTGCCCGTGTCCTTCGGATAATCAAGGTTCCTCTGTATATAGGCAAAAGTGAGGACTGCAGATGCTGGAGATTTGAGTCAAGAATGTGGTGTTGGAAAAGCACAGCAGGACAGGCAGCATCAGAGGAGCAAAAGCTCTTAACGTCGATTTTCCTGCTCCTCGGATGCTGCCTGACCTGCTGTGCTTTTCCAGCACCACACTTTCGACTCTTCCTATGTATATACACAACCAACAAGCCATTGCTAAGTATTTTGAGATGACTCAAACTAACAACAGAAGGAAAATTGTTTTGACAAAAACTACTACAACCGATTAAAAGTGTCAACCAATCACATCAAACCAATAGCACTAGATTAGATTAGATTAGATTAGATTCCCTACAGTGTGGAAACAGGCCCTTCTGCCCAACCAGTCCACACTGACCCTCCGAAGGGTAACCCACCCAGACCCATTTCCCTCTGACTAATGCACCTAACACTATGGGCAATTTACCATGGCCAATTCACCTGACCGGCACATCTTTGGATTGTGTGAAGAAACTGGAGCACCCGGAGGAAACCCACGCAGACACGGGGAAAATGTGCAAACTCCACACAGTCACCCGAGGCTGGAATCGAACCCGGGTCCCTGGCGCTGTGAGGCAGCTCTTCTCCACTTCACTTCTCTTAAGTTTTGGCCTGATTATCCACACAAGCCATATCAAAAAAAAATATGTATTACAAGGTAATGGCAGTGCCAATCAAACAAAGTTCTAACTCCCCTGTAAACCATGTAAACATTACATGCTGAGCGGAGTGCATTCGTCACTCTTGAAGTTCAGCTAAACATTCATGAGACCACCTTGAAATACAGATAGCTGTTTCTGATTACAGAGGTATCTCAATAGCATGCTGACTGCCTCACTTGGTTGATCACACGAGAATGGGGACTGTATTGTTTATGACTCCTCTGGCTGTGAACCAAACTACTTCAGCAACATTGGGGTGGCACACTAGTTAGCACTGCTACGACACAGTGCCAGGCCCCCAGGTTCAATTCCACCCTTGGATAGTCTGTGTGAAGTTTGCAGATTCTCCTCGTGCCTGTGTGTGTCCTCCGGGTTCTTCCCAAAGGTGTGCAAGTTCGGGTGGATTGGCCATGCTGAATAGTCCATAGTATCCAGGGGTGTGCAGGTTAGCCTTGGTGAATGCAGGGTTGCAGGGATGGGGTAGGGGGGATGCTCTTTGGAGGGTTGGTGTGGACTCGACGGCCTGTTTCTACACTGTAGGGATTCTATGAAATTGCAGAGAATTTGAACTTCCCTCTGCAATGACGCCAGGAAGGCATGCAGGCTGGCTAACCACATCCTTTCTTTGCACTGATGAAACTGTCAGAAAAGGGAACAGTGGGTTGAGAATCCTGTTATATGGTCTTGCCTGCCACTTTTAAAAGCTTCACGAGTTGGCCCAACCCAGCTGCAAACTGCCAACACGGAAGGAATTAGGGGCATTCTCAACTTTAAAAATCTACTAACACAACTCTGAATTGGATAAAAGCAAACCACAAGGCAACACTGTGAGAAAATAGAGGTTGCCTTGTTGGTGTACTGTACTGAGGCTGGTGCAATGTAGAGTTAGCATTACACTATACCTGGGCTGGGTATATTAAATGCTAGAATTGCCAAAGCCTTACGCTGTTTCCAATGTGTGGTTTCCTGCGTCTTTTAGATGGGACAGTGCACATGAAGCATTAGTTTGTATCTAACCCATGCTATTCCTGCCCATGGAGTGCTGATGCAACCACGTGGCAAGATACCTTTTCTCTATTCAGTCTGGATGTTTTAGATGGGGGTCAATGTGGATGGAGTATTAGTCTGTGTTCTGCGCTGTACTCTTTGGGAGTGCTTGATGCTGAGACTGGTGACTAAATTGGAAATGTTCATGAATGACTAATGCATCAGCTCAGCAGGTAATGTTTACATAGCTGACAGGAGAGGAAAAGTTTTGCTTGATTGACACTCCTCACCTTGAGAAATACTAAAAGGAAAACTGATGAGGTGTAGCCTAGAATATTGTACCTGTTTTTTCCATCCACTTCTTTTTCCTTGGCTTGTGACATATGTTCCTCAACCTCATTTTCTTGATGCTTGGAGGTGTGGAGAAAGGACTTATCTCCTCTGTGTTACTCTGTGTAGCTTCCTCTGGGCTTGTAGACTCCTCTCCATTTAAGCAATATTCTGGGAAAGAAAAAATTGCCGGCTGTCTGCTTCACTGGTTGAAGATATATTGCGCAATAACTATTTAAATATCACCTTTATTAATGGAGCAAAATGCCCAAGGCCTTTTCCAAGAGTGTTATTAAATAAATTTTGACACGGAGGCACATGAAGAGTATTAGGTTCAAAAAGCTTGGTCAAGGAGGCAGGTTTTGAGAAGCATTCTTTGAACAGAGAGAGAGAGAGATGTGGAGGTTTAGGGCGAGAATTCCAACTTTAGTACATTAGACAGTTTAAAGCTGAGCCCACCAATTTTGGGCAATAGGAATCTAACAGAAGGGGGATTATGGAGGAGGAAAACAATTCTGGGACTGGAGGATGCTCCAGAGAAGGGGAAGGAGCAAGGTCATAGAAGGACTTATCAAGATGTTGCCAAAAAGGTAGGAAAATTCAGGTTGCATGGTCTTTCAAAGCTTATCCAACCAGCAGATTTACTCGAGCATATGACATTCAATTGCATTTGAAAGAATTGGTGATAAGAATAGCAAAGCAGGAGTTAGTGCAGTATTTTGATCTTTGAGCTGACTCCAGGTCATAGAATCGTAGAATCTCTACAGTGCGGAAGCAGGCCATTCAGCCTATTGAGTCCACACTGACCCTCTGAAGAGTGTGACACCCAGGCCCATCCCTGGAACCCTACACACGACGGGGTAATTTAGCATGGCCAATTCACCCTAATCTGCACATTTTTGGACTATGGGACAAAACCAGAGCACTCAGAGGAAACCCACACAGACACGGGGAGAATGTACAAACTCCACACAGAGAGTTGCTCAAGGCTGGAATCGAACCCAGAGCCATCGTGCCACCCACTATTGATTGATGACTTTTTGTTGCTCTATTAGATGGGACAGCCCAGATCCAAACCTGAACTTTTTCTCATTGGGATTAAGATTTTCATACTGGGATTAAAACCTTGCAGATCTCTCAAGCAGTGGATCAGGAAAAAAGCATGTGACCACTTTTTCAAAGGGCAACTAGATCTAGTAATGTTTGCCTTATCTATAACCCAGGCGTAAAGAAAAAACAGACAATCTCTGATTTGCTGTCTAAACTCTCAAAGGTTCTGGACTTCCTGTTGCTGCCCACGTTGTGACTGTGTTAGTCCAAAATACAAAGAAGTCCTCAACAAGAAAAGGACCATTTAGTCCACTAAGCTAGGAATTCAAAGATCACCAGAGATAATTCAGATGATCTCTGGGAAACTTGTAAAGGCATTGGAAGATATCATACACTCACCTCTTTCATCTATGACCACATAATGATCCTTCAACAAGCTTTTGGTATTGCTGATGTGCCTGTTAAGAAATGCAATGTATCGCAAAACCTGATTCAGAATCTCCTTCTGTAACAGAGAACAGAACTTGCATTAAGATGGATTTTTCCTATCAATAAGAACATGCCAAAGTGATTCACAGCAAATTGAGTGTTTGTGTAAAACACTGCAAGTTGTGATACGAACAAACACAGCAGATAGATTTCACACAGAAAACTCTTTCAACAACTTGTCAACCTGCATTTGGTTACAGGCGTACATGTTTGGATAGTGCACTAGGAAAGTCCACTGCATTTTTTAAAATGGGATCTTTAATATCCACCTGAACAGGCAGATAGGGTAATGGCTTGTGGTGTTATCTGAAAGAGAGTATCTCCAACAGTGTTGTACTCAGGCAGTACCTCACTGAATTTCTGGAATGGGGCTTGACCCCATACTGTTCAGACTTTGAAGTGACAGTCATGGTTGAAAGTAATTGTGGATGGTGACATGATCTCTCAATATTTGGAACTACCTCAATAGAGAGGAAACAAAAAAAAATCAGAAATACCAGAAAATTGAAGTAAGAACAGAAAATTCTGAATATATACAGCACTTGAAAAAGGGGAAAGCCATGGTTTTAGGTTGAAATTGAGCAACATAAATGGGAACTTCATAATTGTGCATTTATCTGTTCCTTAACCAGAGATAGACATAGCACTGCAAGTTCCTGTTTGTATGGCATGATTTTTATCTCACTTCCACCCTATGCTTTTTGCCTCACAGTGGAAATTTAACCAAAATCCTGCCTTTCTTCTTTCCCTCAATGTTAAACACTAAATGCAAAGTACAAGACATTTTAACATGCGCCAGCCTCAGGGAAACAACGAGACATTATGTCTCCTTATTAGATAGTCCCCAAATTCCGTGGATGATTTTCTTCCACTTCAGTGTTGTGGGTCCTGAGGTGACTGATTAAACAGACCAATTCTGAATGCACACACACTGCCAAAGATGGAGCATGTGGTGTTTGTGCAAATGGTTCGATGGGTGGCCAGCTTGAGTTTCCACATGTTCCTTCCCTGTTTAAACTTGGCCTCCACTTGGACTTGTTGGAGATGCTTGGATGCTTCTTTTCCAAATTGGGCAGCCCTTGAGCTCCCTCCCATCCTCCTCCTCTAACCTAACTTTAAAGTTCACAGGTAAGCTACTCAGTGTTCTTGCTTTGGAGACGAAGTGTAGAGTAATGGCAGCGCAGGCAGTGGAATGTTCCTCCTGCCGGATGTTTGAGGTAGGGGTGACCACCGATACTCCTGCCGACTTCATCTGCAGGAAATGCAGTCAGATTCTGCTCCTCACAGAACGAGTTAGGGAACTGGAACTGGAGTTGGATGAACTGAGGATTATTCGAGAGGCTGAGAAGGTGATAGATAGAAGCTACAGGGACATAGTTACGCCAGAGAACAGAGGTAGCTGGGTAACAGTTAGAGGTGGGAAGGGGAGGAAACAGGCAGTGCAGGGATCTCCTGTAGTCATTCACCTAAACCATAGGTATACCGCTTTGGATACTGGTGGGGGGGACAGCCTAGCAGGGGTAAGCTGCAGTGACCGGGTCTGTAGCGTGAGGTCTGGCTCTGAGACTCAGAAGGGAAAGGGGGAGAGGAGGAGAGCACTAGTTATAGGAGACTCTCTAGTTAGAGGGACGGACAGGCGATTCTGTGGGCATGGGCGAGATTCTCGGATGGTTTTTTGCCTCCCGGGTGCCAGGGTCTGAGACGTCTCGGACCGTGTCTTCAGAATCCTTAAGGGAGAGGGTGTGCAGCCAGAAGTCGTGATGCACGTTGGCAC
>NC_057750.1:6990239-6994443 GCF_004010195.1 Chiloscyllium plagiosum | reverse complement strand
ATATGGACAGTGCCCAAGGGTGGAATTGAAACCAGATCCCTGGCACTGTGAGGCAGCAGTGATAAGCATTGAGTTACCGTGCTGCCCCAAATCAGATTCTGACTGAACAGATGCAAATGGTGTTGTCTCACTTCCGTCTCCCGCAGCAGCCTAGAAGCCTGCATTCCTGTTTGCTTCTGGTCAGTTTCACCCACATTAGCCTCTGAGTGAGCTTGTCAATTAGTATCAAATCAAGGACCAATTTGTGCTGTATGCCAATCTGTATCTGATATCTCTGACACATTGCTCACAGACAGCTTTTTGCACACACAGGCACTCCATATATATATATTCATTGACAGCGTGGGTTAGAGGCTGAGAATTCTGAAGTGTGTAACGTATCTCTTGACTCCTTAAAGCCTGTCCACAAGACACAAGTGCAGACTGTGATGTGTAACTCTCCACTTGTCTGGATGTGTGCAGCTCCAACAACACTCAAAACATTCAACACCATTGTTTTTGGGATATGGGTGTTGCTGACTGGGCCAGTATACTCATCTCCAACACTGCCCATCTCCAACTGCCAGTTAAAAGTTAATCACAATGTTGGCCAGACTGGGTAAGGATGGCAGGTTTCCTTCCCTAAAGGACACGAGAGATCCAGATGCATATTCATGACCGTTACATGGTTGGCATTAATGTAGTAGTTTATTCCAGGTTTCTTTTAAATTGAATTCAAATTTCACCATCAGCCCTGGAGAGATTCAAAGCCATGTTCTTAGAACATTAGGCTGGGATGTTATGTTACTAGCAACACCACCTCCCCAGGGTGTTACTACAGCTATTTCTGTGGCCAATCAGTGATTTCTACTTGACAATTCTCTAAATAACCTGATAGGCCTTTTTGAGAGGGGGGTGGGTAGCTCAGTTGGTGATGCAGAGTGATCACAACAGTTTGGGTTCAATTTCTGCACCAGCTGAGGCTGTCATGAAGGACCCTCCTTTTCAATCTCTCCCCTTGCCTGAGCCATGGTGACCATCAAGTTAAACTCACCAATTGTCTATCTTTAAATGAGACACTAACCCTATGGGACTATAGTGATTTTACCTTTCAATGCCGCTACCAATCCATATTCCAGCTGTTGTAATTTAAAAAAAAAACATCAGAATTGTCATTATTTGAAGGGTGATGGGTGAACAGCTTTCAAAACAACTGGGTTGTCTAATCAAGTCACCTCAGCACTCACTCACTCACCCGCAGGCCATCTATGGTCTGCTTCTGGAGTCAGGAGGTCCAATTCTAGCCGTAGGTCTGTATGTTATGAAGGACTGTGCATTGTTGACGAAGTATTGGTGAACTGCAAAGACCACTTAAACTGAGGACATGAAAACTGACAGGCAGTGCAAGAGTGGCAGAAGGGACAGTGGATTCATTTTGGTTTTGCTGAGCTAAGCGAGCAAGTTGCTGTATCTTGTACCTTTGTAAGCCTTTTCTCCCGTTTCTGTGGAGGGACTGGTAGAATGGCAGCCAGCTCCCGTAATGAGTTCACATTACTACGATACTGCTCCCTGGGAAGAGATCACACAACAGATTCCTGAGAGGACACTTGCTTCAGAAATGGATTGTTTCAATAAAAGAAAATAATATGAGGATGGACATGTGAAGGTTGGAAGGGGAGAAATGGCGGTAAGGGTGAGGTGAAGGAGGGAGAAGTGAACGGTTTGTGGTGGGAGAGAGGGCAGGGAGAGGTTCAAATTTGGCTCCTGCTTTCCTTGTGCCAATTACACATTCTTGGTGCAGACAACATAATTTCTGAACTTTCACTGTTGAGGAAGGTGCCTAAACCTGGATCAGAATAATTCTGAAATCAAACTCTAATGTCAGTGTTAAGGCCCCCCCACCTCCCACCCCGAGAATCGCTTCATCTTAAACTCTGCAGACTAGTGTTGTTGCTGCTTTTCACAAGATGGGACCTTGCAGCACCATCTACTGGGGAGCTGTGGATATTAAAACACATTACAAGCATATGACAGCTTGCATTTATGTAGCAACCTTTTTAAAAATCAATCTGTTCAGCAATGTTACTATATGTCTCTGGAGCAGATAGGACTTCAACCCAGGTCTCCTGGCTCAGAGGCAGAGATGCTATCAGTGTGCCACAAGACCCGCCCCCCCCCCATTCCTTTGATGTCATATTGCAAATTTATAGCACCTGAGAAGACCACTTGGTCCAAGCCACTGTTTTTTTTCCATAAGCCTATTCCCATACCATCTGCACATCTTTCTGTTCCTTTCTCCCTTATGTGCTTATCTGGCTTCCCACGGAACCCATTCCATTGCAGCAGCAAGCTCCAGATTCACAAGTTCTGGGTAAAGATGTTCCTCCTGAATCCCCTGCTGGGTTTATTAATGGCTACTTACAGTTAAAGGCCCCTTATTCTGATCTGTTCTAGAGGGGTGAATGTCCCAAGGTGACCAAGTATGTGCAGGAATGGCTTAAGTCAAATACCCTTAAGTACACATCTTGCACCTTGCCTAACGTGACAGGCCTATCAGAGGATGTAGGAGATTTGCATCGAGCAGCAGAAATTCAGAAGTGTCTCGATTACATTGACTGACATTTGCAATGTGCCTATGCATTGCAGTTTACCAGTGAAACCAATATTTAGTTAGCAGCCTGAATTATTCTTTACCGAAAAAAAGTGTCATGGGATACATTCCAGCACACTATTAGAAGTGAAACATCATTGAATGGAGGATTTAGACACCTGGATCTCCTTAGAGTTGCTGACAACCCTGGGAATTCCTTCTAATACTGACACACTAAGACCCCTCCTATAAACAGTGACACACCCTGGGATCTCCTATAAACACTGACACACCCTGGGACCTCCTACAAATACTGAAGCACTCACACACCTCCTATAAACATTGACATACCCAGGTACCTCCTTTACACACTAACACGCCCAGACATCTCCTTTAAATACTGACAAACCCAGGCACCTCCTAGAAACACTGACACACCCTGGACCCCCTATAAACACTGATACAGCCAGGCACCTCCTATATACACTTACACACCCGGGTACCTCCTATAAACACTGACACACCCTGGGACCTCCTATAAACACTGACACACCCAGGTAAGTTCTATAAACACTGAGACACCCAGGCACAGTCTATAAACACGGACACACCCTGGGACCTCCAATAAACACTGACACACTCTTGGACCTTCTATAAACACTGACACACCCAGGCTCCTCCTATAAACACTGACACACCCTGGGACCTCCTATAAATACCGACACACCCTGGGACACCCTATATACACAGACATACGCTGGGACCCCCTCTATACACTGACACACACTGGGACCCCCTCTATACACTGACACACACTGGGACCCCCAATAAACACTGACACACCCTGGGACCCCCTGTAAACACTGCCACACCCTGGGACCCCCTGTAAACACTGACACACCCTGGGACCCCCTGTAAACACTGACACACCCTGGGACCCCCTGTAAACACTGACACACCCTGGGACCCCCTGTAAACACTGACACACCCTGGGACCCCCTGTAAACACTGACACACCCTGGGACCCCCTGTAAACACTGACACACCCTGGGACCCCCTGTAAACACTGACACACCCTGGGACCCCCTGTAAACACTGACACACCCTGGGACCCCCTGTAAACACTGACACACCCTGGGACCCCCTGTAAACACTGACACACCCTGGGACCCCCTGTAAACACTGACACACCCTGGGACCCCCTGTAAACACTGACACACCCTGGGACCCCCTGTAAACACTGACACACCCTGGGACCCCCTGTAAACACTGACACACCCTGGGACCCCCTGTAAACACTGACACACCCTGGGACCCCCTGTAAACACTGACACACCCTGGGACCCCCTGTAAACACTGACACACCCTAGGAGCTCCTATAAACACTGACACATCCTGGGACCTCCGATAAACACTGACACACCCTGGGACCTCCGATAAACACTGACACACCCTGGGACCTCCGATAAACACTGACACACCCTGGGACCTCCGATAAACACTGACACACCCTGGGACCTCCGATAAACACTGACACACCCTGGGACCTCCGATAAACACTGACACACCCTGGGACCTCCGATAAACACTGACACACCCTGGGACCTCCGATAAACACTGACACACCCTGGGACC
>NC_057750.1:6960296-6989164 GCF_004010195.1 Chiloscyllium plagiosum | reverse complement strand
ACTGACACACCCAGGCACCTCCTATAAACACTGACACATGCTGGGACCTCCTATAAACACTGACACACCCTGGCACATCCTACAAACACTGACACACCCAGGCACCTCCTATAAACACTGACACATGCTGGGACCTCCTATAAACACTGACACACCCTGGCACATCCTACAAACACTGACACACCCAGGCACCTCCTATAAACACTGACACACCCAGGGACCTCCGATAAACACTGACACATCCTGGTACCTCCAATAAACACTGACACACCCAGGCACCACCTAATAATATCGACACACCCTGAGACCTCCCACAAATACTGACACAGCCAGCCACCTCCTATAAACACTGACACAGCCTGGGACCCCTTATAAACACTGGCACACCCTGGGATGTCCTATAAACATTAACACACCTTGGGACCTCCTATAAACACTAACACACCCAGGCAGCACCGAATAATACCAACACACCCTGGGACCTCCCACAAATACTGACACACCCAGGCACCTCCTATAAACACTGACACACCCAGGGACCTCCGATAAACACTGACACATCCTGGTACCTCCAATAAACACTGACACACCCAGGCACCACCTAATAATATCGACACACCCTGAGACCTCCCACAAATACTGACACAGCCAGCCACCTCCTATAAACACTGACACAGCCTGGGACCCCTTATAAACACTGGCACACCCTGGGATGTCCTATAAACACTAACACACCTTGGGACCTCCTATAAACACTAACACACCCAGGCAGCACCGAATAATACCAACACACCCTGGGACCTCCCACAAATACTGACACACCCTGGCACCTCCTATAAACACTGACACACCCTAGGATCTCATTTAAACACTGACACATCCAGGCACCTCCTATAAACACTGACACACGCGGGGACCTCCTATAAACACTTACACACTCAGGCACCTCCTATAAACACTTACACACCCAGGCACCTCCTATTAACACTGACACACCCAGGCACCTTCTATGAACACTGAACACACCCAGGCACCTCCTAATAATACTGACAAACCCTAGGACCTCTTATTAACACTGACACACCCAGGCACCTCCGACAAACACTGACACACCCTGGGATCTCATTTAAACACTGACACACCCAGGCACCTCCTATAAACACTGACATACCCAGGAACCTCGTATAAACACTGACACGCCCTGGGACCTCCTATAAACACTGACACACCCTGGGACCCCCTATAAACACTAACACATCCTGGGACCCCGTATAAACACTGACACACCCTGGGACCTCCTATAAATACTGACCCACCCAGGCACCTCCGATAAACACTGACCGACAAACACTGACACACCCTGGGATCTCATTTAAACACTGACACACCCAGGCACCTCCTATAAACACTGACACACCCAGGCACCTCCTACAAACACTGACACACCCTGGGATCTCATTTAAACACTGACACACCCAGGCACCTCCTATAAACACGGACATACCCAGAAACCTCGTACAAACACTGACACACCCTGGGACCTCCTATAAACACTGACACACCCTGGGACCCCCTGTAAACACTGACACACCCTGGGACCCCGTATAAACACTAACACACCCTGGAACCCCGTATAAACGCTGACATACCTGGGACCTCCTATAAATACTGACCCACCCAGGCACCTCCTATAAACACTGACAAACGCTGGGACCCCTATAAACACTGACACACCCAGGCACCTCCTATAAACACTGACACACCCTGGTATCTCCTATAAATACTGACACACCTAGACACCTCCTATAAACATTGACACACTCTGGGACCTCCTATAAACACTGACACACCCTGGTATCGCCTAAAAACACTGACACACCCAGGCACCTCCTATAAACACTGACACACCCTGGGACCCCCTATAAACACTGACACACCCAGGTACCACCTATAAACATTGACACACCCAGGTACCACCTATAACCAATGACACACCCAGGCCCCTCCTAGAAATCTTTACCTACCTAGGAATCCCCTACTCATATTGATATTTGCAGAAATACATAGAAACTAGTGTCACAGCCTGCTGGAAGTATGGACATATGTAGGAAACTCCTGCAAATACACACAGGGATGCCCTGTAAATACTGACTGCTCAGGGAAATCCTACAAATACACACAGGGATGCCCTATAAATACTGACAGCTCAGGGAAGCCCTGCAAATACACACAGGCATGCCCTATGAATACTGACAGCTCAGGGAAATCCTACAAATACACACAGCGATGCCCTATAAATACTGACAGCGCACGGAAACCCTGCAAATACACACTGGGATGCCCTATAAATACTGACAGTACAGGGAAACCCTGCAAATACACACAGGGATGCCCTATAAATACTGACAGTGCAGGGAAACCCTGCAAATACACACAGGGATGCCATATAAATACTGACAGCGCAGGGAAACCCTGCAAATACACACAGGGATGCCCTATAAATACTGACAGCGCAGGGAAACCCTGCAAATACACACAGCGATGCCCTATAAATACTGACAGCGCAGGGAAACCCTGCAAATTCACACAGCGATGCCCTATAAATACTGACAGCGCACGGAAACCCTGCAAATACACACAGTGATGCCCTATAAACACGGACAGCGCAGGGAAACCCTGCAAATTCACACAGCGATGCCCTATAAATACTGACAGCGCACGGAAACCCTGCAAGTACACACAGGGATGCCCTATAAACACGGACAGCGCAGGGAAACCCTGCAAATACACACAGGGATGCCCTATAAACACTGACAGCGCACGGAAACCCTGCAAATACACACAGGGATCCCCTATAAACACTGACAGCGCAGGGAAACCCTGCAAATACACACAGGGATGCCCTATGAATATTGACAGCGCAGGGAAATCCTGCAAATACTGATACACTCAGGGAGCTCCTGAAAATGCTAATACTCAGAAAGATGCCCTGAAAATTCTGACACCGGCAGGGAATTCCTGCAAATTCTGACAAGTGGGAAGGTGTCTTACAAATATTGACACCCACACCAGGAACCCTTGCAAATGGAGTATACATTGGGGTTGGGGAAAATACCCTACACATACCAACACACCCAGGAATCCCTGTAAATACTGACAGATTTCATGGAGTTCCTGCAAATACAGACACACCTAGTTAGGTCCTGCAAATAATGACAGAGGAATGTCAGACAAATACTGACACACGCAGGGATGCCTTACAAATACCAACATGGGTAGGGATCCCTACAAAAAGTGGAATGTCGAGAAAGCTGCTGAAAATGCTGACACATACATATATACCCTACAAATACTGGCTGATGTTCACTTTTTTTTCCCACTGTGCAGCCCTTTTAAATATTTGTCTGTCGTTGGGGACATATGTTTATTTCTCACGTAACAAAGCATTTGTGGCACTTTCAGGCTTCTGTGTTGCTGTGCACCTGTACAGTTTGCTGGCACACTGCCACTACAGACACTGACATACTGGTATTGTAATGAAAAGCCGAATCAGTTTCTGAAAGGTTATTATTAGGCAGACACAAATATAGAAGGAAGGAAAATGTAAATTACTGTTATTGATATGATCTGAGATTGATCATTGTGATGGGTTTTGGCTCTTTATGTGATGTAAGCATTGAATCACTTATTTTAAAATCAGTGGACCCTGCCACAAAACTAAAGGGATAATTCACACAATTGCTTATCTCTTGGTACAACCTGTATTCATTTCTAGGCACTGGAACTGAGCTCGCTCCAGGGGCTCCCACTGCACAACTTCTAAGGGTCTAAGGATGAAATGCAGTTCTTGAGAAGCAGATGGCATCGACACGCTAATCATATCGCAATTCATGGGTTATTTCTTCCTTGTCCTGTTGCTAGTCAATTCTGTATATTAATAAACGTTTGTATCATTCATGCATCATTTTTGTTTTGCCACAGTTTGAAAGCCTTTATGTTACAGTGGTAAACCTACATCATTCTACAGTTTGTGCACAGGGCATGGATTTCCTAGACTGAGACCTCCAATGGCATCCCCTCAAGTTGGGCAGTTTTCTGTCCTTTTCATCTCAAAGGTTTTAAGTTTCTGAAAGTGCAAGTTGCTCACAGTACCTTGAGGGCAATGAGCATTTGGGACCTTGGTTACCAAAGATCTGTGTCTTTAATCAAAAGATTGAAGGGTTGAGTAGTAAGCTGAGGTCGACCTGACAAAGAGAATAAATTATTGTGGTGTTCTCAATGTCAAATCATGTACAAAAAGTGAAAGAAAGATTAGATTGAAAGAGAAAGGATAGCAATATTAACATTTATGCTTAATATCTTTTATAATTTAATACATGAAGGAATGAGAAAACATGTTTTTAAAGCTAACGTTTCACGTCTAGAGGACTCTTTGTAAGAGCTTTGAGGAAGAGTCAACTAGATGTGAAACATTAGCTTGCTCTCTTTCCATGAATGCTGCCTGACCCACTGTGATGTCCAGCATTTGTTGTTTTCAGTACAGATTCCAACATCTGTAGTAATTTGCTCCTCCGTGTTTTTATTACTCATTCATGGCTAATGGACAAGGCTGGCTAAGCCAGCACTTATTACCCATCAGAGGAGGTGATGGCCTAGTGGTATCATTACGAGACTTTTAATTGAGAGACCCACATAATGTTTTGGAACCCGGGTTCAAATCCCTGCGTGGCAGGTGGTGGATTGTAAATTCAATAAAAATCTAAAATTAAGAGTCTACTGATGACTATGAATCCATTCTCAACTGCTGAGAAGGCACATCTTATTCATTAATGTACTTTAGGGAAGGAAACTGCCATCCTTACCTGGTCTGGCTGACATGTGACTCCAGACCCACAGCAATGGGGTTGACTGGGCAATAAATGTTGACCTGGCAAGCAACACCCTCAACCCGTGAAGGAATGAGTTGCACAGACAGACGTTAGGAGACAACTACCTGAGTCACATAAAGGTCAGGCCAGGTAAGGATATTAGATTTCCTTTCCTAAGGGGCATTAGTGGGTGTTTTTTGTGACAATCATAACAATATAGTTACCATCAGGCCAGATCTTTATTCCAGTCTTTTTTTTATTGAATTGAAATGTCACCATCTGCCATTGTGGGATTCAAATCTGTGTTCCAAGGACTGTGACCAGGTGTTCTGGATTACTCGTCCAATGACATCCACTCACCATTGACTTGTTGGACCACAGACAATAATTAGTGGCTGTTAACAATTATCACAATGTTAAAAGCCTACTTCTGTTACAAATTTTAGACTTCATTTTCTAGATATTTTTGAATCAACCTGTTCAGGTGTGTTTTTTGCCTGATTGCCACAGAAGTCTGTGCAGGTCAAGTCACTAAATGTTTTGAAGACAGAGATAGATAGATTCTTGATTAATGAATGGATCAAAGGTTACGGAGAAAAGGCAGGAGAATTGGGGTGAGATACATATCAGACATGATTGAATGGCAGAGCAGATTGGCTGGGCTGAATGGCCTAATGTTACTCCTATATTTTACAGTCTTATAGTTATTATACACTTCTGAAGCAGATGAAACTTGAACCCAGGCCTTTTGGCTCACAGGTAGGAACACTGTGAGCTCTAGTCAGATTTGATTTTGACGTCAAATTTAATAGGTTACTAATGTACAAATACAGTACCTTCATGAAGCTGATGAGGTGGTTAAGGATGAAATGCACTTCTTGAGAGGCAGATGGCATAGGCACATTAAACATCTCGCAATTCATGGGTTATTTCTTGCTTGCCCTGTTGCTAGTCAATTCTGTGTACCATTAATGGTTTGTATTGTTCACGCAACATTTTTGTTTTGCCACATTCTGACCCGAATATTTTACCTTTGTTTTCTTCGATGCTGCAAAGGTGACAGTTTAATTTTCTGGCTATCCGGGATCAGCAGATCTCTATAATTCAAAGCCATGCCATCCCTTCTTGCTGGGATCTCCATATTTTGTTCAAAGTCCCGATCCTGCAGTTAGTTAACATATAAAAGAGTTCATCAAGGAAGCAAAGACAGTAATGATGGTGCTTAAGAACCATCATTAGTAACAAAGACCTCCAAGGTGGAGGAACACAATCAAGGTAAATTTCAGGAAAACAACACAATGCTTATAAATCCTTTAAAGGAGAGCTAATGGCTTAATGGCTAGAAGTATTGGAATGGCCAGTGAGTCACAATGACCAGAAAGACCTCAAGTACAGGATATAATTAGGTAATTTCAAAGGGGAATGCAGAACCTGTTGCTTATAAAGAGTCACTGATTCGAATAATATAGCGTAGATGCATTTTAGAAAAAAATGGACAAACGTATGAGGAAGACTATAATAAAAGTTATGTCAATGAAGTGGGCTAAGGAAGGATGGGAGAATGTACAAAAACACCAGAACGGGCTGGTTGAATGGCCTGTTTCTGCGTTGTATGACTGATATAATCTAAGTAACTGAGATGGTCTCATTATTCCCACTTCTGTTATATCCATTTCTGGATGTTGTGAGGGTATTCAGGCATCAGGCAAGGACAGGACTGGACTTGACTGTGATGTCTCCTGCCCTCTCCAACTGCCATGCTCCCCACCTCTTGATCACCATATTCAAAAGCCTGTCAGCTCACATCTGGGCAACCATTACATAAAAAACCATCCAGACTAACACAAGTACCATACTGTCACAATAATTACAATTCAGTACAGCACAGGAACATGCCCTTCGGCCCACCAAGCCTGCGCCGATTCCATTCCTTATTTAGACCTACTACTTACTGCCCAGACACAGTTTCAATCCCCCTGTTTGCCTCCCATTCATGTGTCAGTATATAATCAGCAGCTTCAGTAGTGAAGGAGTGGAATAGAATTGCAAAGTGAAAGTGAAAAAGGTTCTCAATGCTTCATTAACTAGTTATGTCCAATATCTTGTTCCCATTTTTGTACACCCAGTATATAAGTTAGTGCTCTAGTTTGCACAATTTTCATAATAACCACTAGAAAGTCAGACAGAGAACAAATGATCTGTCTTTACTCACAAACTACATTTTCTTTTCCTTATGTGACATTCGATACAAGGCTACATTAGTTTGGTAGGTGAACCAGAGGAGAGATAGGGATAATTTGTCTGGAATGCATTGCCTGAAAGGGTGGTTGAAGCAGATTTAACAGTAAAGTCCAAAAGGAAATTAGATATATACTTGAGAAAGAAATATTCGCCTTAAACCTATGCCCTCTAGCTTTGGACTCAGCTACCCTGGGGAAAAGACCTTGGCTATTCACCCTATCTATGCCCATCATGATTTTATAAACCTCTATAAGGACACCCTTCAGCCTCTGACGCTCCAGGAAAAACAGCCCCAGTCTATTCAGTCTCTCCCTATAGCTCAAACCCTCCAACTCTGGCAACATCCTTGTAAATGTTTCCTGAACCCTTTCAAGTTTCACAACATCCTTCCTTTAGAAGGGAGACCAGACCTGAACGCAGTATTCTAAAACTGGCCTAACCAATGTCCTGTACAGCCTCAAAATGACCTCCCGACTCCCTTACTCAGTACACTGACCAATAAAAGCAAGCATACCGAAAAGAAAAGGAAATATTCGCAAGTCTCTTGGGAGGAATAGGGGAAAGAAATTAATTACATAAAGTCTCCATTAAGTTAATACAGCATAATGGGCTAAATGGACTCCTTCTGACTTGCATGATTCAGTCAGCAAATTACACTCTTTAAAACATTTGTTCACAGGATGTGAATGTTGCTGGCTAGGCCAGCATTTGTGCTATCCTTAATTGCCCTTGAGAAGGTGGTGATTGTAGTGATTAGAACGAGGAGAAAGTGAGGACTGCAGATGCTGGAGATCAGAGCTGAAAATGTGTTGCTGGAAAAGCGCAGCAGGTCAGGCAGCATCCAAGGAACAGGAGAATCGACATTTCGGGCATAAGCCCTTCTTCAGGAAAGCCCTTCCTGAAGAAGGGCTTATGCCCGAAACGTCGATTCTCCTGTTCCTTGGATGGTGATTGGAACGAGGTCAGCCAAATGGACCTCACAGAACAGGAATTCCTTTATTTCGGTTGTTAACCTGGTCCAAACAGGGAGTCTTGGCTGACACATAGAAACAGGACTGTCCCCCTCCAACTTTATTTTGATTTTATCCCTGCCCTCCCCTTCACTGTTTGATCATGCAGCATTGCCCTCTGAGAAGGGCACTGCTTGTCACTGGCCACTCGGGTGTTTCCTTTCTTCCTAGTGGTGGAATATAAATAAAGATTTACACCCTTGTTGTTCTTCACTGTGTCCGACACCTGCACACACACGACATGGGTGCTGGGGAAAAATAAACACTACCCCTGTCAGGCAGTAGTGGGGGGTGAGGGAAGATTACAAAAAAACAGAAGTGTTGGAGGTTCTGTTCATTCTAAGAGCTGGCTCTGAGGAAGCTGAATCAGTGTAAAGGACTCTCCATGTGTAAATAAATGGTGATGGATACTGGCCTCTGTGAAGCTATTTCAGAGTTGAGCCACCTTCCTGAACCGCTGTATTCCATGAGATGTAAGTACATCCCCAGTGCTTTTAGGGAGGGAGTTCCCATGGAATGAAAGCTGAAGAGTAGGACAGAAGAAAGGTTATTTTCCACTGTTACCCCAACAGATAAACAAATGGTTTAAGGACAGTCTTAAAATTCCACAAAGAAATATAACAAGACTTTCACCTGTAGGCTACCAGAGGAAAGTTAATTTCATTCTACGAAAAGCAAAACTGAGAAACAGGGGTTCAATAATGCCTGAGACTTGTAAAACAAACTTTAGCTAGTGGTGGAAAAGATGGGGTGGAAGGATTTCGACAGGTTTGCGACACTTGGAAGAAAATTCACACTTTTACTGTCATGCCTGCATCAGCGCAAAACTGATACAGATCAAATCAAAACTGTTCAATGACAGCCCAGCATGCTGAATTCTGATATACCACCTCTCTCCTCCATTTCTGGGGGACTGTCTTGCATTAATTCTGTTTGTGAACTTACCAGCTGTAGAAGTCAGTACTATGATACATCTCCCAAGCGAAGCAGCAATTTACACACACTTATTTCACTTAAGTGTACTGTGTTCACTGTCCATCAGGTGATATCCTTTACACTGGGTAGTTAAAATGCAGTCCGTGGAACACCTTAGATCAGGTTGCAAGCATGACCCCATACTCATTTGGTCACATTTCAAGATGGGGGGAGTTCAAAACAGGAGGGCATATTTTTAAAGTGGGAGAGAAAAGGTTTAAAAAGGACATAAGTGGCAACTTTTTTTTACACAGAAAGTGGCTCATGTGTGGAGTGAACTGCCAAAAGAAGTGGTGGATGCAGATACAGTTACAACATTTTAAGACAGTTGGATAAGTTCATGAACAGGAAAGGCTTAGACTAATATGGGCCAAACACAGGCAAGTAGGACTACTTTAGTATGGGAACAGGGTCGGCATGGACTAACTGGACCAAAGAGTCTGTTTCCATGCTGTATGACTCTATGTCATTTTCATTCTCTGTCCCTTTTCCACTCTGACTTCTCTGTCCTTAGCAATTTACAGTGTTCCAATGAAGCTCATTAAGGGGTATGAAGAACAGCATCTCATCTCTCCATTAGACACTTTCTAACCTCTCAGGCCTAACTTCGAATTCAACAATTTCAGATGATAATCTCTGCCCTTTTAATTTACTGCTTCTGGTTTTCAGTGGTCAGTGATGATTCTGCATTTCCCCCCATTTAGACTTCATTTCTTTGTTTGCCACAAGAACACTCTCTTTTTGCCTTGCACCATAACTTCCGTTTTGTTCTACCCCCATCTTCCCTCTTTCTCTGCCCCTGTACTTGATTAAAACCTGTAGCATCTCAAACCTTTTTCCAATTCTGACTGGCTGCAAGGTTCACTGTGTATGTCTCTCTGAGTAGACTCGCTGATTTTTTTCAAGAATTTTCTTGTTTTAATGCAAATTTCAATCCTCAAGAGAAAAGCACAACACAGCAGATGCCGGATTTCAAAATGATGAGGATGCAGCGAGGAATAAGTGACTTCTCACCTCCACTTCATGTTTCACTTCAATTAAGGAGGCCATTATACATTCCCTCTTTAAGATTAAAGATCCTGGAAGCACACAAAAAAAGATTATTTCTAAGCTTCTGCACATTATTTCATATTATAACCAATACCAAAACTGGAATGTCCTGTTGACTGGACTCACTGGTATTCCCTTGATGACACATATTTGTAAATGAAATCATATACAAAGGCTGCTACCAAGATTGCAAGCAACTACAGAGAGTTGTGAACACAGTCCAGTCCATCACTCAAATCATCCTTTCATCCACTGACGCCGTATACGCTTCCCACTGCCTCAAGAAAGCAGTCAACATCATCAAAAACCCCTCCCACCCCGATTATACTCTCTTTCACCCTTCTCCCTCGGGCATAAGATATAAAAGTTTAAATATATCTATGAATAGATTCAAGAACAGCTCCTTCCTCACTGTTATCAGACTTTTGAATGAACCTCTCAAATGTTAATTCTGATCTCTCTCTGCATCTTCTCTGCAGCTGGGAGGTCATGTTGCGCTGTACAGGACACTGGTTAGGCCACTTTTGGAATATTGCGTGCAATTCCGATCTCCCTCCAAAGAATCGATGTTGTGAAACTTAAAAGTTTCAGAAAAGATTTACAAGGATGTTGCCAGGGTTAGAGGGTTTGAGCTATAGGGAGAGGCTGAATAGGCGGGGCTGTTTTCCCTAGAGCGTTGGAGGCTGAGGGGTGACCTTATAGAGGTTTATATAATCATGAGGGGCATGGATAGGGTAAATAATCAAGATCTTTTCCCTCGCTTGGGGGGAGTTCAGAACTAGAGGGCGTAGGTTTGGGTTACAGGGAAAAGATTTAAAAGGGACGTTATGGGCAACCTTTTTATGCAAAGGGTGGTGCATGTATGGAATGAGCTGCTAGAGGAAGTGGTGGAGGCTGGTACAATTATAGCATTTAAAAGGCATCTGGATGGGTATAGGAAAAGGAAGTGCTTAGAGGGATATGGACCAAGTGCTGGCAAATGGGACTAGATTAGGTTAGGAGATCTGGTCAGCATGGACGAGTTGGACCGAAGGGTCTGTTTCTGTGCTGCACATCTCTAAGACAATAAATCAGTCAATATACACATTAAAGTTTTTGACTTTCTGATGAGATTGCTCTTCCCTATTTGAAACCACTCCTATATGTTTTCCTGGTTTGTGATTCTTGTCCCTACTTTAGCAGGCAGTGTGGCTGTGCTCTTTGCAAAATGTAACAACGCATTAGTACAACCAGCCAGGAAGTGGTGCACAGGAGAAACTCAACATGACAAGTGTGCAGCAGAATTTGTTTCCATGTCACACATCCCTTTCCCTCCTATCAATTACATTACAGATATTGATTTTTTTCTACTAAGCTTGAGATAGGGTGTCTTAGTTATCTACAACATTCCGCATTTCCTTTCTGAGTCTCTCAAAAGCATCACAACAGAAGTCAATGTTCAAACTTTTCCATCTATCCCACTGTAAGGCCGCTAACCACTATTTTTTTACCTAATCTGGCACCACATTTTCTTGGTGCGTGCTGCATAACACAAATTTTGCCACACTAATGTTTTTAAACATCACATCACTGTATACAATTTATATTAATTTGGAGTCAGCTCTATTGTTATAGGCATATTAGTAGGACATTCATCTCCTCAAACCCCACAATTAAAGAAAAGAAATACATGTATACAGCACCTTACAGGGTCTCCCTGTGCACTTATAGTAATACAGCACAGAAACAGACTCTTCGGTCCAACCAGTGCACGCCAACCATAATCCCAAACTAAACTAGTCCCAACTGCCTGTGCTTGACCCATATCCCTCCAAACATTTCTTATTCATGTACTTATCTAAATGTCTTTTAAATGTTGTAACTGTACCTGCATCCACCACTTCCTCAGGCAGTTCATTCCACACACAAACCACTCTCTGTGTGAAAAGCTGCCTCTCGTTCTTCTCAGACCTTTCTCTTCCCACCTTAAAAATATGTCCCCCGGTCTTGAAATCCCCGACCCTCGGGAGACAACACCTGTCATTATTCTTATCTTTTATGAAAATTGTGTAACTTTGAAATATCAGAACTTGGCAACAAGATTGCATACAGCAAGATCCCACATACAGCAATGTGATAATGAATGACTAATCTGTTTTTGTGATGATGAATAAAGGATTCAGTATTGGTCAGGTTATTGGTGATAACACCTCTGCTCTTCTTCAAAAGGCTGTCATGCAGTATTTTGTGCACACCCGAGCAGGTAGGTGGTGCCTTGGCTAATCTGGAAGATTGCACCTCAGACTTTGCAGAACTCTCTCAATACTACATGGGAGTATCAGTCTAGAATCTGGAGTACTGTGTACAGTTTTGGTCTCCTTGAGAAAGGATGCACTGGCACTACAAGGGTTGGAGAGGAGGTTCACTAGTTCACTGATTCCGGAGTTGAGAGGATTGGCTTATGAGGAGAGACTGTGTAGAATGGAACTTGACTCATTCGAATTTAGAAGAATGAGGAAGGATCTTATAGAAACATATAAAATCACAAAGGGAGTAGATAAGGTTGAGCAAGGGAGGCTGTTTCCACTGGCGAGTGAAACTATAACTGGGGGCATAGCCTCAAAATAAGGGGGAGCGGGTTTAGGACTGAGCTGAGGAGGAACTTTAAAGGGTTGTGAATCTGTGGAATTCCCTGCCCAGTGAAGCAGACGAGACTACCTCGTTGAATGTTTTTAAGGTGAAGACAGATAAATTTTTGAACTGTAAAGGAATTAAGGGTTGCAGTGAGTGGGCAGGTGAGTGCAGCTGAGTTCACAAAAAGATCAGCCATAGAGAGTGCAGAGGAGGTTCACCAGGATATTGCCTGGTATGGAGGGCACTAGCTATGAACAGAGGTTGAGTAGATTAAGATTATTTTCATTAGAAAGATGGAGGTTGAGTGGGGACCTGATTGAGGTCTACAAACTCATATGAGGTACAGACAGGGTAGATAGCAAGAAGCTTTTTTCCCCAGAATGGGGGACTCAATTACTAGGGGTCATGTGTTCAAGGTGAGAGGGGAAAAGTTTAAGGGAGATATGCATGGAATATTTTTTACACATATGGTGGTGGGTGCCTGGAACGTGTTGCCAGTGGAGGTGGTAGAAGCAGACACAGTAGTGTCATTTAAGATGTATCTAGACAGATACGTGAAAGGGCAGGGAGCAGAGAGATACAGATCCTTGGAAAATAGGTGACAGGTTTAGATAGAGGATCTGGATTGGTGCAGCCCTGGAGGGCCAAAGGGCTAGTTGCTGTGCTGTAATTTTCTTTGTACTTTGTTTTATTTCAGGCTCTGAAATGCCACTGAGTGATTTGCTTGCCTCCCAACTGTCTACCAGCCTTCTGGCTTTGTGCAACTCGCCCTGTGAACCATTTTCTGAGGCCGCCCTCCAACTGCTGGTTCAACAACATGAGTCTGGCCACTTCTGTGCAGCCACTTGACAACTCTGTGGGTTCAGGTGTCATTGTGCGCCTTATTCCGGAGGAATATCCTTGCACCCATTGTGCATAATGGAAAGAGACCTTAAAAACCCATCTGGCTCACAAATGCCCTTTGGGGAAGGAAATCTGACAATCATAGAGTCATACAGCATGGAAACAGACCCTTTGGTCCAACTTGTCCATGCGCCTCTGCCTAAATTAGATTGCTGATGCTTTCCATACCCTCTGCCCTATTACTTGTTTTAGAAACTTTACTAACCTCTGCTGAGCCACAGACTCATAGAGTTGTACAGCACGGAAACAGACCCTTCAGTCCAACTCATCCATGCTGACCTGATATCCTAAATTCATCTACTCCCATTTGCCAGCATTTGGCCCATATCCCTCTAAACCCTTCCTATGCAGATGCCTTTTAAATATTAGATTAGATTAGATTAGATTAGATTACTTACAGTGTGGAAACAGGCCCTTCGGCCCAAGTGGAGTTTGCACATTCTCCCCGTGTCTGCGTGGGTTTCCTCCGGGTGCTCCGTTTTCCTCCCACAATCCAAAGGTGTGCAGGTTAGGTGAATTGGCCACGCTAAATTGCCCGTAATCAGGGGTAAATATAAGGTAGGGGAATAGGTCTGGGTGGGTTACTCTTCGGAGGGTCAGTGTGGACTTGCTGGGCCGAACGGCCTGCTTCCATACTGTAGAGAATCTAATCAAAACTTCCACCCTTCCCTCCTTTAACATTTTTTTCATAATTTTCTGTGTAACTGAACCCATCACCGCACTATTTAGTTTAAAGTCCTATCCAAAGTGCGAGTTATGTGATTCACCATGGCTCTGAGGGGCAACTTTTTTACACAGATTTTTACACAGAGGGTGGTTCATGTGTGAAATAAACGACCAGAGAAAGTGGCAGATGCAGGTACAATCACAACATTTAAAATACATTTGGACAGGTGCATGAACAGGAAAGGTTTAGAGGGATATGGGCCAAACGCAGGCAGGTGGGACTAGTTTAGTTTGGGAAGTTTGGTCGACGTTGGCGCTGTCAGCTTTGCCATCATTCAATGCTTGTTCTATTTCTGGGAAATAATCCAACTCAAAATTTTAGGTTTCATACTGGAGCAATTATCCATATTCCTCTCATTCAGCTTAAGACTTCGACTGGACTGAAGGAATAACGGCTCTTTGCTCTTTTCTTCCCATTGAACCTGTGACAGCACCACTCCAGAGTCAAGGAAACTCCCTCACCATTGCCATCTGCTGTTCAATGTCCCATTACAGTTTGTTATAGACTGGCCAACGATGAATAAATTGGGGGGGGGGGTCACGGTGCAGTGGTAAACTCAGGCTAATATCTGGAGAAATGAGTTCAAATCCTACCATGCCAGCTAAGGAATTGCATTCAATTCATAAAACCTACAATCGAAGGCTTGCCTCAGTAATCGTGAACATGGAATGATCGTAATATGAATTACTGTGAAAAAAAAGTCCTGGTTCACAATTTCCTTACCTGGTGTTACTCCAGGCTCACAGCAATATGGTTTATACTCTTAACAATCTTGTGAAATGACCAAGTAAGACCCTCAGTTCAAGGCAAAGTAAAGATAACCAATAAATCTTGGCCTTGCCAGAGTTGCTAATGTCCCGTGAAAGTATAAAACAAAAGCTTCAGAGAAATGAAACACTCAGAGCTGGTCAGAATGTGCAAAATGAGCAGCTCAGCATTTAGGATTACACGCAAAGTATCCCATCTGGCTGCATGATGTTTTGACAGGACTAAGAATAGTCACGATGAAAGATCTGGCATTATATAGTTCTCAATATGAAGGTATGAGTAACACAAATCATTTCCACAAACATTAAGAACAGGATAGTTTGTGTTTGCAAAGTGTATAGTTACTGATAAGGGTACGGAAAGGCAGTGTCTGAAAGGGTGGCTGGGCAGATTCAACTATAGCTTTCTATGTGAAATAGGCTAAACACCCGAAGATAAAAATAATTTAGGTTTTCAGGGAGAGGGCTGGCTAAGTTGCTTTAGCAGAGTAGAGTTTTATGCTCTCTAAAATGCCCCCTGCCATTTGCGGGTCCTGAACTCACAGTGGCTGTCAGGTGCTTTCCTAGCAGATCTACTGAGATGGGCGATTAAGTATCAGTCTACAAACAGGGAATTGGTGACACATCTCAGCTAAGGACATAACTGGCCGCTAGTTTCTGCCATTATCAAGCCACCTCTGGAAAGATCACTCGTTTCCTCCTGGGCAGATTCCACCTGCTGGTAGCCAACCCAGGTCAACAGTCTCCTTCAAAACTTTTTCTGTTTTCTAATGTATACCTACAAGCAATAATGCTGGACTTTTTATTTCTTTATTTTACACTTTTTCTTCCTAAGAACTTGTACTGAAGAATCTGTATCTAGCTACCTAAGATGGTGCCATAAGTGATGATGTGTAAACTTTCCACTGTACTCATTTGTGTGACAATAAAGCTAATTAAATTCAATTCTGTGACCGCTAATTGTTTGAACTCTCGTGGGTTATGTCACCCAAAGCCTTTGTATGTCAGATTATGTGCCCTACTTGTGGCGGTGGTTACAGTGAAAGGTTGAAGGCGGGGGTGGAGGAAATCGTCAAGTCATTTTATCTCAAAAGGAAAGGAAGTTACTGAAATTTCTCTCTTTGCAAATTGTTGCACAACAGAGGAGCTGCGAGAAAAGATTGGTGCAATAGCATTTGGTTGGGGTCATCATCCACAGGGAGAAAGTGAGGACTGCAGATGCTGGAGATCAGAGTCGAAAAGTGTGGCGCTGGAAATGCACAGCAGATCAGGGAGCATCCGCGGTGCCCAAAACATTGACTCTCCTGTTCCTCAGATGTTGCCCATCCTGTTGTGCTTTTCCAGCGCCAGACCTTTCGACAACGACCGTCATCACCAAGAGTGCTGTCAATTGAAGTTGAACTTAACCAAGCTGAATTGGAGAATTTACTTCTGCAGTGTTTTAAAAATATCACTCGCTTTTGAGAATTAATTCAGAATTTTCAATCTCACTCGTCATGAATTCTCCAGTTAGATATTGACAGATATTTGGATATTCAGGGAAGCATAGGATAATACAAGATGGTGGAATCAAAGTAGAAGATCAGCATGATCTTACTGAATAGGAAAGTATGGGTGGCACAGTGGTTAGCACTGCTGCCTCATAGCACCAGAGACCTGGGTTCAATTCCCGCCTCAGGCGACTGACTGTGTGGAGTTTGCACATTTTCCCTGCGTCTGCGTGGGTTTCCCCCGGGTGCTCCGGTTTCCTCCCACATACTAAAGATGTGCAGGTTAGGTGAATTGGCCATGCTAATTTGCCCATAGTGTTAGGTGAAGGGGTAAATGTATGGGTGGTGGTGGGTGTGGACTTGTTGGGCCGAAGGGCCTATTTCCACACTGTAAGTAATCTAATCAGGCTCAAAGGGGCCAATGATCTCCTCCAGCTCTAATTTGTAACATTTTTCCACCAAAACATAATGAGTTAAAAATTTCAGAAGCTCAGATTGTGCAATGTGAGCTTCATATCTTCAACCGTACTTTGCATTCAATCAAGCTGGAAAAGTATTCATACCTAATCAAGTAGGATTTACACTGCAAACTCCAGGGTTAATTGGCAAAGATTAACAATTTCATAATGACTTTGTAGCTGCAACACTGACCCAGCATCAAAGCGAAATCCATTGCCACCAGTTTGGAAGGAAAAAATTGTAGTGTTACAGGGGAAAAGGCAGAGAGAGTGGGACTAATTGGATATCTCTTACAAACAGCCAGTATCGTGGTGATGGGCTGAATGGCATCCTCGTTCTATGCTGTAGATTCTACTGTTAAAGCCGTCATTTCTCTTTCAGCTATTACTGGAAATGCAAAGCAGTTTTTGCCCATCAGCGGTACGGTTGTATCTGTACAACATGAAATCCATCAGCTCAATTAAAGAAGAAGGCAAGTCAGACTAGTTTAGTTTGGGAACATAGTCCGGGTGAACTGGTGGGACCGAATGTTCTGTTTCCATGCTATGTGACTCTATAAGAGAGATCAGCCAACTAGGTTTTTCTTGAGGATTATCAACAGATGTTGGCCCAGTCTGCCATGCCTCACACCCCAATAACCAACAGAGAAAAAGAAATTTTATGGAGCTATATACTTCATTTAAGAATTATTTAGATAAGCACTTGAGCATCCATGCTTAATGACTGCATGATGGGCCGAAAAGCCTCTTTCCATACAATAAAACTCTATGATTCTATAGTGAAAAGGAAGAGGCCTGGATAGCTCTAAATGGACATTTGTTTCAATTGTTTTTAGCACTTCAGGACAAAGAATAATTAGTCAGTAATTCTGCTTCTTCTTAGTGTCCAATGCTCCCTGTGGAAAAGTGCTCATTGTGTCGACGCTGTGGATACAAGAGGTGTACACTGTCTTGGTTTTTTCAGAAGAGAGGTTTTAAGGCAGAGGTGACGAGCACTTTACTAGAACCACTACAGCAAATAGCTTGTGAGGCCTTGGGTTTTTTAAAATTTGGAACAATAGAAGCAGCCTGAATGGGTGTGGTTAAACTCTCACAGAACCAGGATCTTTAGTTTAGCTTTCACCAGTTGGTGTTTGGGTCTTGAAGAAGTGGAAATTAATTTTTCTCCCTCGCTTGGTTACAGCCAAAAGCTGGGGGTTCTCTGCCTGCTACAGGACTTGCATCTGAGATAATCTGTGTCTGAATTTGCCCTTTTGCCAAGGGTGTGTTTGTGGAATGTTACAATATTGGATCATTTAAATAGTAATAATTACTGTATCTATGATTGATAAATTTTCCAATAGAGTTGTTTCCAACCCCTTCCTTCTTTTGTTGCATTTTAACTATCGTGGGTGAATGAAGTATGCTGTGCTTTAATCTGATAGTTTGACCTATCAAATTCCATCTGGAATACAACAACTTACATTTACCTTTGTATTAAGAAAATATTAGTGTCTAGACTATCTTCTGAATATTTCAAGGGGGTTTGGTCTGGTCCATAACATCATGTGGTCCGTGTGGATGAACAACCTTTGAACCAAGACAGTATTTCTGCATCATACTCCAGTGAGGAGTGAACACCTTAAGGAGAGGAAATAAATTCGGCAGGCAACATTGACAAGTGAAGATAGGGTTATTAAAAATATCCTGAAGAAGGGCTTATGCCCGAAATGTCAATTCTCCTGTTCCTTGGATGCTGCCTGACCGGCTGCGCTTTTCCAGCAACATATTTTCAGCTTATTAAAAATATGTTTGTCCTGACCAGAGGATCATTCCACATCAGGCAGAGATTTTCCTGCATATCCACCGACCTCATCTACTGTGTCCATTGCTCTCGATGTGGTCTCCTCCACATTGGGGAGACAGGATGCCAACTCGCGGAACGTTTCAGAGAACATCTCTGGGACAAGCACCAAACAACCCCACCGCCCTGTGGCCGACTACTTCAACTCCCCGTCCCACTCCACCTGAGTGGTTCTGAGCCACCTCCACTGCCAAATCCAAAGTCCGGAGGAAGAACACCTCATCTTCCACTTTGGGACCCATCAAGCACATGGCATCAACATCAACTTCATCAGTTTCCTCATCTGTCCTTCTGCCACCTCATACCAGATCCAACACTCCAACTGGGCACCACCCTCTTGAAGTGCCCTACCTATCCACCTTCCTGCTCACCTATCTGTTCCACTCTCCGCTCTGACCTATCATCATCACCCCCCACCTGCATCTACTTACTGCCCTTCCAGCTACCTAACCTCAACCCTCCTATTTATCTCTTAGCCCCCTTCCCACACCAACTGCCACAGCCACCCACATTATTAATGAAGGGCTTATGCCCAAAACGTCAATTCCACTGCTCCCTGTATGCTACCTGACCTGCTGTGCCTTTCCAGCGCCGAACTTTTCAACTCTGATCTGCAGTCCTCACTTTCTCACACCCAGGTTCCCCGAAGAGGATGATAAGTTTACCTGGATTGTATCAGGTCTATAAACATAAGGGTTTGCCACTTCCTTCCTGCATCTGCCTTGCCATTCAATGCAATTAACTCAATCTGTACCTCAGCCCCATCCACCTGCCTCGCCTTCAAATACCTTGACATCCTTAGTTAACACAACAAAATGCATTTTCAGCCTTGAAAGTGTCAACTGTCTCAAAACTTGGAGCCTTTTGGGGAAAGATCCTTTCAAGTTCAGGGAGGCAATG
This sequence comes from Chiloscyllium plagiosum, assembly GCF_004010195.1. Taxonomy (NCBI): domain Eukaryota; kingdom Metazoa; phylum Chordata; class Chondrichthyes; order Orectolobiformes; family Hemiscylliidae; genus Chiloscyllium; species Chiloscyllium plagiosum. Next base: position 6,969,319 of record NC_057750.1, on the reverse strand, counting down.
ACCTAGTGGCATCATCACTTGACTGTTAATCCAGAGACCCCAGTAATGGTCTGTGGATTTGTTTTCGGATCCCAGCACAGCAGATGGTGGAATTTGAATTCAATAAAAATCTGAATTAATAAGTAAAGCCATTATCGATTGTTGGGAAAAACCCATCTGGGTCAGTAATGTCTCCCGAGGGGGGGAAACTGCCACCCTTACTTGGTCTGGCCTACATATCACTCCAGACGCACAGAAATGTGGTAAACTCTTAACTGCCCTCTGGGCAATTAGGGATGGGCAGTGAGTTCTGGCAAAGAAAATCATGGTGATTTGGTGGTAGGAATGTAGCTCAGTAAAATGACAAACCAAGTCTATGCAATTTAGATATTTTCTCATCTACCTGTTCAGAGACATCACTACACACCTCCTGGAGCAGGTGGAACCTGAACTTGGGCTGAATGGTTCCTTGTAATTTTAAGGTGAGAGGAGAAGAAAGAACATGAGGTGTAACATTTATAAAAGACATTTGGACATCTACAAAGGGACAAAGTAAATTGTTTTAGAATTTCACAAATCAAAGGGAGGTTCTAAGAGGAGACTGGGAGAGATTAAATGGAAAGAAAGAACATCCTGTCGTTCCAGTGACACATTTTCTCAAAGAGGCGTGCTATAGAGTCATACAGCCACGGAAACAGACCCTTCAGCCCAACTCATCCATGCCAACCAGGTTTCCCAAACTAAACAAGCTCCATTTACTTGCAATTTGGCCTGTACTTGTAATTTACGAAGAATGGAAGGGGCGGTAATTGTGCAATATATGAAAGCATATTTTTATATATTTCTAATCAACTTGTTCAGTGATGCACCTCTGCACCAGGTGGGACCTGAACCCAGGACTTCTGATCAACAACTAGGGGCACTGCGACCGCACCATAACAGCGCCTCAAGCAAACACATTATTACACAACATGTAATAATGACCTGCGATCTGTTGACTGAGTGAGTGCTTGAGGGTTATCATTTACAATGCAATGAGGATAGAGAGGAAGAATCACACTGACTGGGTTGCTCTATTAAAAAGCTGGCATGAACTCAATAGATCAATTGGCCTTAGATGTAAGTTTGCTTACTGAATTGGAAGGTTCATTTTCAGGCGTTTCGTCACCATGCTAAGTAACATCGCCTCCGGACGAAGCACTGCTAATGATTCCTGCTTTCTATTGAAATGCTTGGGTTTCTTTGGGTTGGTGACATCATGGAAGCAGGAAAGCAGGAATCATCAGCAGTGCTTCGTCTGGAGGCTCACTGAAGATATTACATAGTATAGTGACGAACCGTCTGAAAATGAACCTTCCAACTCAGCGAGCAAACCTAAATCTAGAACCTCAATCTGAGCTACAAATCTTCTAAAAACCCGCCATCAAATGGCCTTCTTCTGTGTCATGATGACTATCCCTTTCATCAGGTAACCTTGCCTCATAATTTAACCCTTTAAGCCCCAATGTCACTGTGCTGAACCCTGACCACATTCCATTCAAGGTCTACAATATCCTGGCTGAACCAAGATGCCCATGAATGAACACAGTTACGCCAAACGGGATCGAGCCATGGCTGTGCACAGTTGCAGAAAAACGTGTTCATCTCTCCAGCTGCTTTCTGGATTGTTTCTGGGTTTGGTCGTGTAAATTCTAGAACCTGAGTTCTCACAGGAAGTTCTAGATTCTTCCAGTCAATGACCCGTAAAGAAACACTGCGCTGGCAACTAAGTTGCCCTCATTCTGAAAATGTGTACGTTTTGATCTGTGTGCCAGTCAGACAGAAAGAAGGGCAGTCACCTCACATTATGGTTGTGATGACATCTCTAACCCACAGGGACGAAGCCACGATTTTTCTTTCGCCGACGGCTGCCAGCCAATGAAGATGTCTCTTGGTCAAAATAAATCTCTGATTGACCTCTCAAACGCTCATTTCTTCTACATCCCCTCCACAGGGAAACCGAAGGGAGGCCTTAAAAGGAGACCGGGAGAGAAAGAAATAGAAAGAAATAACACCCTGTCATTCCAGCGGTACATTTTCTCAAAGAGACGTGCTAGAGTCATACAGCAGGGAAACAGACCCTTCAACCCAACTCGTCCATGCCAACCAGGTTTCCCAACTAAACCAGCTCCATTTGCTTGCATTTGGCCCATATCCCTCCAAACCTTTCCTTTCCATGGTACCTGTCCAAATATCGTTTATAAATATTATCCCTCACATGTTCTTTCTAAAACCCTCCTCTCACCTTAAAATATGCCCCCTAGTTTTTACGCCCCTACACTAGGGAATGACCTTTGCTATCCAATGTCCCTCGTGATTTTATAAACCTCTATAAGGTCACCCCTCAACCTCCTACGATCCAGAGAAAAAGGTCCCAGTATTTCCAGCCTCTCCTTATAACTCAAACGTTCCCGGCAAAATCCTGGTTAATCTTTTCTGAACCTTCTTCAATTTAATGAGTGGCTTGATTGTGGAATGAACTGTCAGAGGAAATGGTTGATACAGGTATAGTTACAACATTTAGATATGTACATAAATAGGAAAGGTTGGAGGGATGTGGACCAAATGCATGCAAGTGGGACTAGTTTAGTTTCAGAACATGGTTGTCACAGACCAGTTGGGCCAAAGGGTCTGTTTCCATGCTGTATGACTCTATGAGTGTAAATGTTGTAACTGTACCTGCATCTACCACTTCCTCTGGCAGCTTGTTCCATATACGCACTACCCTCTGTGTGAGAAAGTTGCACAAGCCTCACTTTCTACTTTTACATCTGTAGGCAGTGATGAACTCCAGAATATTTCACATCCTTAGCCAACAAAAGGTGAATAGGGGTCTCTTTTAGCATAACCATAAGAAACAGGAACGGGAGTACAGATCGTTCTGCTATAACACAAAAGCTGTGTTCCTCTGCAACCTCGTGCTATAGAAAATCACGCTATGGAAAACTGCTATAGAAAATTGCGTTGTAGAAGCTAATACAAAATCACTATAGAACGTTCACATTACCCAACTAACGTCCACAATTCGTCAATTGCGTTATAGCCAATTCGTGCTGACGAAACACGCGTTATAGCAGAACGACCTGTAGGCCGTTCGGCCCCTCGAGCCTGTTTCGCTATTCAACAGGATAATTGCTGATCCGACACTCCTCACATCTACTTTCCCTGCCCTGGCCCCTCTAAAGGGGCAACTGCAAACTCTCTTGTCTGATGGCCATCCATTAGTTTCCTTTTTAAAAAAAGCACAGGAAGCACTTGCATGGATGGGAAAATACTGTCATGTAGTCCCCCCCATCGCTCCCAGGGGAATGGGGGTATGGATGGCTCAAAGGGGAGGGCATGAACAGGATGGGACAAATGGCCTCCGCACAGTCCTCATCTTCCACTGCCCCCCCACAACAACACCTTAACCCTCCTCCAGGCCTGATCCCACCTTTCATAAACCTTTGGGATCTCCAGGAGCCACAGTATGTTTGGTCTTTTTGGGGGTTTTATTTGTGCCCTTGGCCATTTTTCAGCCTCACCTTTACACCTCAATGCCCCATTAGGGAGCAGGTCACGTGGTGCCCGCTCCTCCTCCTCCTCCTCCATCACCCCACCCACCACCTGCAGTGTCACGTGTCCCTCCTCTCTCCCCCATCCCCCATCCCCCATCCAACCAAACCAGGTTTCCCGCTCCACCTTCGGCCGTTGCCGTACGAACCGTCGCTTTGTCGCTCGCGCTGGAGAGCGGCCTGGCATTGGCCGCCGCAACGCCGGCCGCGATTGGCTGACGCCCCCGTTGCTAGGGGCAGGGCAGAGGCGCGGAGGCTGCAGCGGGCACTGTGTCGGAGAGAGAATCTCTTCAGACCGCCTCCGGGCGGTGCCAAGGCAGGGTGCGTATGTTCGCCGCTGCTCTTAAAATGTCTCTCATCATGATGCCCATTTCTTACTTTGGTCATTAGGTTTCCTCCATCTAATTTTTCTACCCTCCCCTTCTTTATGGAGACATTTTCAGATATTTAGATCCTGCAGTGCTTGCCATTTTATACACTTCGTTTTTTTTTAATCAGGAAGAAGAAGAAATACAGCAGAACAAATAATAATAAAAAAGAAAACCAAAAGTTAAATGTCTATTTTGGAAAGGGGGAAAGAAGAAGAAACTCCCCCCACCCAAAGCAGAAACCAACAGCAGCAGTAATACACTGACTGGCTCAGCCAGCTCAGTGTCAGTTCTCTAAACTGAGGGGAGATTCTAAATCTCCTGGTTATATACATTTTTTTCTCTAAGGAGATTCTAATCTCCTGGTTATACTTTCCTCTTTATGCCTGCATTACTGGTGGTGCTTATCTTTCCCTACACTTCACTATATTGAGAAGTGAATTTTACTTCACTTTGTATTCCTAACAATTTAACAGATTAAATTACACATCGTTATATTGAGAACTGAATGTTGCTTCACTTTGAATTCCTAATTGAATTTAGCAGATGATAATGCACATTGTTATATCTGAATATTTCCCTATACTTGAGTGGACGCGACATTGTCAGATATTTAGATGCTGCAATGCTTGCCACTTTAAAAGTTTTAAAAAACCCACCTTGTTATAATGAGCATTGAATTTTACTTCATTCTGAATTTTTACATACATTATCCCTCCAAATCCAATCAACCTAACAATCCTTGAAACAGTTTTTCTCTGAAATATGTTTTTGGTGAATTCCGGTAGGTCAGCAAATTGGAATGCGTTCCATCTTTAAGATTCAGAGATTTTAAATTTTGAACAATCAGTTGCATGCCAGTTTAAGATTCATGGCCAGGGTTTGTGGAAATGTCAAGATCATAAGAATAGGAGCAGGAGTAGGCCATTCGGCCCCTTGAGCCAGCTCCACCATTCAGTAGGATCATGGCTGATCTGACATTCCTCATGTCAACTTTCCTGCTCTTTCCTGTAACCCATGATCTCCCAACTGATCAAGAATATATCTCAATCTTAAATTTATACAAGGACTCTGCCCCCACAGCTGTCTGTGGCAAGGAGTTCCAAAGGCACTCAACCCTCTGAGAAAAGAAATTCCCCCCTCATCTCAGTGTAAAATTGGCACTCCTATATCCTAAGACTATGCCCTCTGGTCCTAGACTCTCTCATGAGGAGAAACATCCTCTCAGCATTTACCCTGTCAAGCCCCTTCAGAATCCTAAATGTTTCACTGAGATCACCTCTCACTCTTCTAAATGCCAATGAGTAGAGTCACAAACCTATTGAGCTTTTAGTTTGTGTATAAAACAACTTGTTAGACCTCAGCTGGAGTATTGTGTATAGTTCTAGGTGCCATGTTATAGGAAGAACGCATTGAAGAGAATGCAGAAGCAATTCACAAGAATGGTTCCAGAGATGAGGAATGTCAGTTATAAGGATAGTTTGAAGAATTGGGACTGTTTTCTTTGGAGAGAAAGATGCTGACAGGAGAGATTATGGAAGTTATAACGCTGACACAATGTGGAAAATTGCAGTGGTATGTCCTGGATACATAAAGCAAGGAAAATCCGTTCTGGCCATTTACCACCTTGTCAGGCTATTCTTGATCATCAGTATAATGATGGAATGTGTCAGCAACAGTGCTATCAAACAGCATCTGCTTAGCAATAATCTGCTCAGTGATGCACAGTTTAGGTACGGTCAGAGCCCCTCAGCTATGAACTCATTACACCCTTGTTTCAAACATGGACAAAAGAACTGAATTCCAGACATGAGGTGAAGTGACAGCCCTTGACATCAAGGCCTCATTCAACCGACTGTGGCATCAAGGACCCTTAGATAAACTGGAATCAATGAGTTCTGGAGGCAAACTCTCCACTGGCTGGAGTCATACCTGGCACATAGAAAGATGGTTGTGGTTATTGGAGATCAATCATCTCTGCTCCAGGTCATCTCTGCACTAGTTCCTCAGGGTTCCTAGGCCTAACCATCTTCAGCTGCTTTAGTAATGACCTTCCCTCTATCATAAAGTCAGAAGTGGTGTGTTTGCCAATAATTGCACAATGTTCAGCATCATTCGTGACTCCTCAGATACTGAAAGCCATTCACCATCTTGACTTGGAAATGTATCACTATTCCTTCACTGTCACTGGGTCAAAATCCTGGAATTCCCTTTCTAAGGGCATTGTAGATCAATGTACAGCACACGGACAACAGCAGTTCGAGAAGTCAGCTTGCTACCATCATCTCAAGAGCAACTTGGGATGGGCAATAAACACTGCACCAGCCAGCGACACCCACATCCTACAAATGAATAAAAAAAATTTAAGAAATGTTTTCAAAATCATGGGTGGGCTGGAAAGTGTAGATAGAGAGAGTTCCCTGCTTGTGAAGCATCAGAAACCATAAGGTTAGATTTAAAGTGATTTGCAAAAGAAGTAAATGCAAGGTTAGAGAAACCATTTTTACTCAGCAAGTAGCTGGAGTCTGGCATGCACTGCCTGGAAATATGGTGGACGCAGATTCAATTTAGGGATTGCAGACGTACTGGATAATTATTTGGACAGAAATAATACACAAGGATATGGGGAAAAAGCAGATTAGCACAAGTGAATGACGCTCATTTGAAGAGTTGGTGCAGGCATGATGGGCTGTATGGCTACCTTGTGCACCGTAACACTTCTGAGATTCATTAAGAAGTTGCTAATTATATTGGGAATTGATGGAAGAGAATTATGAAAAGAACAGAACTTTTAACCGTAATATAAATAGCACACACAGCTTTTGCCAAAGCGATGATTGGCAATCAGGAATTAACCATTTGGGAAAGTTTCCATCAATTGTATGGAAAATTAATTTATGAAGGTAGGATCTTTCATGACTTCAGGGCATCTCAAAATACTTAACAGAATCTATTATGTCAGCATTCGTTTACTACACTGGTTCTGAGTCCAAATTGTAGTTTAGGTTCCACCCCAGTAAGCCAACCACGTAATCTAGGCTGACAACATTGGAGTGAGACATTAAACTAAGGGCCTGTCTACCCTGTCTAATAGATGCAAAATATCCCACAAGAACTATTTGAAAGAAGAATAGAGAAATTATCTCAGGACATTATTAGCCCATCAATCAACTTCAAAGAAGTGGCTTGCCTGGCCAATATCACGTTGCTGTTTGTGGGAGCTTACTGTATGAAAATTGGTTGCCACGTTTTCTACAATAAAGCAATGAATTTGTTCCAAAATATTTATTTTTCTATTCATTCACGGTATATGGGTGTCACTGGCCATCCCCAATGGGCATTTGACTGAGTGGCTTGGCGAGTTTTGAGAAGATTTATAGCTCAGCTTGAGTTTCTGGATGTAGGTTTGCTTGCTAAGCTGGAAGGTTCGTTTTCAGATGTTTCATCACCATAATAGGTAACATCTTCAGTGAGCCTCTGAATGAAGCACTGGTGCTGTAGCCTGCTTTCTATTTATATGTTTGAGTTTCATAGAATTGGTGATGTCATTTCATGTGGTGACGTCATTTCCCACGATGATGTCATTTCCGGTTCTTTTTTCTCAGAGGCTGGTAAATGGGATCCAAGTCAATGTGGTTGTTGATAGAGTTCCGGTTGGAATGCCAGAATGAGTGGCTTGCTTGGGCCATTTCAGAAGGCAGTTAAAAGTCAGACACCTTAATGTGGGTCTCATGTAGGCCAGAACAGGCAAGAATTTCCTTCCTTGAAGGGTATTGGTGGACCAGGTGGATATGTGCGACAGTCAGCAGTGGTTGCTATTTAGTTTTTAATTCCAGATTTTTATTGAATTTGAATTTTTCCATCTTTCACCATTCAAACCCATGTCCCTCGAACATCACACTGGGACCTGGATTACTAGTCCCATTTGCAGATGACCCCAAGATAGGTAGAAAGGTACGTTGTGAAGATGACATAACAAGGGTGCAGACAGATTTGGATGGGACAAAAATCTGAGTGAGTGGACAAAAATCTGGCAGGTGGAGTATAACATGGGCAAGTGTGAATATTTTCACTTTGACAGGAAGAATAAAATAGCCGCGTGCCACCTAAACAGAGAGGCAATGAATTCCAAGGTGTAGAGGGATCCAGGTAGCATGGTGCATTAGTCACAAAAGGTTAGTATGCAGGAACAGCAAGTAATCAAGCAGGCTAATGTGATGCTATCCTTTTATACGAGAAATATATATATAAGGATATTATGCTTCAAGCATTGTACAGTTTTGGTCTCCTTATTTCAGGAAGGATATAAATGCGTTGGAAGCAGTTTCAGAGGAACTTTACTGAATTGATACAGCGAGTGACTGGATTATCTTAAGAGGAAAAGGTTTTCACTAGAGTTCAAAAGAGCAAGAGCTGATTTGATTGAAGTTCATAAGATTTTGAATGTCTTGGGAAGTAGGATGTGAAAAGGATGTTACCTCTTATGGTTGAGTTTGGAACTAGGGTAGAGTTTTCAAATGAAGGATTACCCTTTTAGGATAGAAATAAGGGGGAACATTTCCTCTCAGAGGGTTATGTGACTTTGGAACCTATCGGCCTTGGAATGTGCTGTACGGAGGATCATTGAATATTTTTAAAGTGGGGTAGATTCTACTTAGGTTGAGTTATCAAAGGTTATTTGGGATAGATAGGAATATGGAATTCAAAACACAGATAGGACAGTCATGATAATAAAACAAAGAACTGCAGTTGCTGGAGATCCGAAACAAAGCAATTGTTGGAGAAACTCAGCAAGTCTGGCAACATATGTGCAGAGAAAACAGAGTTAACAGCTTGACTCCAGTGTATCATAGGAGCAGGAGAATCGACGTTTCGGACATAAGTCCTTCTTCAGGAATGAGGAGGGTGTGCCAAGCAGTCTAAGATAAAAGGTAGGGAGGAGAGACTTGGGGGAGGGGCGTTGGGAATGTGATAGGTGGAAGGAGGTTAAGGTGAGGGTGATAGGCCGGAGAGGGGTGGGGGCGGAGAGGTTGGGAAGAAGATTGCAGGTCAAGAAGGCAGTGCTGAGTCCGAGGGTTGGGAC
>NC_057750.1:6943721-6959800 GCF_004010195.1 Chiloscyllium plagiosum | reverse complement strand
CTTCTTCCCGACCTCTCCGCCCCCACCCCCTCTCCGGCCTATCACCCTCACCTTAACCTCCTTCCACCTATCGCATTCCCAATGCCCCTCCTCCAAGTCCCTCCTCCCTACCTTTTATCTTAGCCTGCTTGGCACACCCTCCTCATTCCTGAAGAAGGGCTTATGCCCGAAACGTCGATTCTCCTGCTCCTTGGTTGCTGCCTGATCTGCTGCGCTTTTCCAGCAACACATTTTTCAGCATCTGCAGTCCTCACTTTCTTCCAGTGTATTATACTCAGTTTTATGACGTGAAGTGCCTTGGGACTTTGTTAAATGGATCCCAAGACAGATGGTAAAGCATGAAATGAGATGCAAATCCTTATCATGATCACTAATTTATTTATAGGATCCAGCATTGCATATGTCTGCCCCCTTGCTAAGGCCAGAAGTCACACAACAATAGTCAAACAGGTTTATTTGAAGTCAAAAGCTTTCAGAGTGCTGCTCCTTTGTCAGGTGAAAATACTGTCAGGTGAAAGCCTGGTGTTGTGTGACTTCTGACCTTGTCCACCTAAGTCCAACACCAGTACCTCCACATCAATCCTTCCTGCTGATCCACAGTCCTGCCAATTCCTTTATACTCTTTTGATAAACCAATGAAAACAATTAAACTGAATTAACCCAAATTGCGCCACGTTAAACTTAGTCAAACCGGTGCAGCCCTTTAAAGGGACATTGTTAGTAAGGGTAAAATCTGAAAGGAAACTTAATACTGTATATACTCGTGTAAAAGTCAATCTCATGTAAAGGTCAACCCCTTACTTTTGGCCAAAAAATCTTATATTTTCCATGTATCTCACGTAAAAGTCTACTACTATATCGCATTATAAACCTCTTACAAACGAAACTGCATGTTTCTCTTAACCCACTTAAATGAAATCGTATTCATTCATTCACATTGGTAACTCTACTCATCGCTCTTTGTTTATTTTATTGTATCTCTATTCATTCATTCATAACTCTACTTAGCCCACTTAGTTTACTACAGCACATTTTGATTCATCCATTCATTCAGATCGGTACCAAGTGGCTCAGTGGTTAGCACTGCTGCCTCATAGTGCCAGGAACCCGGATTCTTTTCCTGCCTTGGGCGACTGTCTGTGTGGAGTTTGCACATTCTCCCAGTGTCTGTGTGGGTTTCATCCGGGTGTTCCAGTTTCCTCCTACAATCCAAAGATGTGCTGACCAGGTCAATTGGCCATTGCTAAATTGCCTGTAGTGTTAGGTGTATTAGTCAGGGGTAAATATAGTGTAGGGGAATGGGTCTGGTTGGGTTATCCTTCGGATGGTTGGTGTGGACTTGTTGGGTTGAAGGGCCTGTTTCCACACTGTAGAGAATCTAATCTAAGTCTATCAGTATTTAAAGCACTTTGTTCACTTTGAATCCAAAAGTTTAAACATTCATCATTTTAATTGTGCCATTACATCTGAATAAAAGTGAGATATATTAGCGATATGTATCTTTAATTCTTTAACTTATTGTTAATGTTGCTGAGATTCATAACATACGAGAGTAAATGGGAGGGAAATGGAAGAATTTGATGGGAAAGTTCAAGATGCTTACACGTTCAGAATTTAATAAGTGTTTCATTTTAAGTGTACCATTATACCAAGCCTTGATGATGTTGAACAGTGTGATTTTGCAGGATTTCAATGAATCTTTGACAATGTTAAATTTTCGTACCGGTATGTATAAATAAAATTTCCAACCAGTAATTCATTCTTGTTCTTTTTGCTTTTATCTGGTAATTACCTTTACTATAATTCATTGCAGTTTTCTTCTTTACCTGGGATTAGTTGTACGATCAAATCGACTTATGCTAATCATACAGTATTTCGAACTGTAGCATAAATTTCAGCCCCTCAAAACTATGTTAGTCCACCCTATAAATTGAACCTTTAAAAATAGTCTAAAAAGTCAACTTTTATACGATATGTATGGTAAAATGAACAGAAATGTGCTTTTGAATGAAAATCATGTTCTCCATCCCCAGTGGTGTCCACTGGTCACGGAGACCTGAAACACAGTCTCTCTTCACACTCTTGACAAATCAATTAAAGCAATTATTTTAAATTAAAGCAAAGTGAACAGGTGGAAGCCATTTAAATGGGCATGTAATGAAGGACAACATCTCAAAGACAATTTAAGAATTTAAATTGAGATGTGGTCTTGGGAGGAGATAGTGTTCAATAGCATACAGTCACTTCATAAGTGTTTTAAATACTTAATTAAACAATGCCCTCCAGTTGTGTGTCTTTATGTATTTAATATACCATTATCAAAAGATGCTATATAAATATAATTTGTAAATTTTGGCAGTACCTTTGACGCCTTGCATTGTTGCCAGTCATTTGCAGGCACCATGTAGGCATTGAAATCAAATACTGCCATTTGAATGTAAATGTTTTAACTTAGAATTTGGGACTGATAGATCCGAAGTAGGAACGAGTACTAGTCATTCTCGGACGATGTATTTGCATGTTATTTATACTGTGTGACTTATATGTTAATAAGGCTTAAAGTAAACCAGAGCCTTTTGTGTTATTTTAATATCCCGATTACTCCTGTACCCTGCTATTTATTTCTTAATGTCACTACAAGTTACATAATTTTAATGTTATCACTGGAAAACAAGTCTTTTCCAAGCATTTCACTTGTCATATTTGTTACATACACAGCTGCTTTGTAGCATGTTACAAGATTGTAAATCAGTTGAAGTCAGGTGTTGTCAAAAACTCTTTGAGAAACTAATTTCGATCCCGACATTGTGTTGCCATGTTGTAACAGTCAGTAACTTCAAAGTTTGTTCTGTTACAAAGAATAATAGCAGGAGTTCTAGCTAGGAATGATTGATTCTTAATTATTTTGCCTTATATTGAAAAGTTGACACATGAGCAACCTATTCTGTAAAATCATGTATAACCTACGTGCTGATCATTTTCCTAATCAAACTGATCAGGATCACACTGTTGGAATAGGTGGCACTTGAACCTGGGACTCCTCACCTAGAGGTATGGACATTACTACTGTGCACAAGAGCTCTCTATAAACTGGCTAGATATTTAGGTATGTAGGATTTGCTGTATTGCTTTATTCCTGTTTCATTCTCATTAGGAATTCCACTTTAAGTGCTTTAGCTGCTGAGTGGGTTTTGATTGAGGCTTTGCACATAATGGTAGTGAGCCTCAGATTGTTCCTAACTGCATTTTTAATCTGCTTTGAAATGGTTGACCTTAATCAAAGCTGTCTAGGGATAAAAGACTTGGGTTTGTATATCGCTCTTAATAACTTGTGGACACTCAAAGCATTTTACACTCAATTAAGTACTTTGGAAGTGTAATTGTATTATATGGAAAGTGGCAGCCAATTTATGCACAGCAAATTCCCACAAGCAGCATTGGGATAATTACCAAAACATCTATTTCTGTGATAAATATTGGCTAGGGCACCAATACTCCCCTGCTCTTGTCCCTGGGATCTTTCCATCCACACCAGCAGGTAGATGAACCCATAGTTTGACATCTCACTTGGAAATAGCACCTCTGGCAGTACAGCACTCTCTCAGTACTGCCTTGCTTTTGTGCTTAAGCAGGACATGAGCCCAGAAATCTTGTGACTCAGAGGCAAGTGTGCTACTTGTTGAGTCACGATCATCAAAGCAGTCCAGATTGTGTTAGGACTCTTACTATTGACCCCGGTATATTTCAGTAATGAGTGACAGCTGGGGGAGGGGCATGTCATGCAGAATTCCAACCCTTTAAACATGGTTCCGTGATCCTTGACAGAGAGTGCTTAGGTGTGGCTATTGAATGTGGATAGATCTCTGATGGTTGAGCAGCCTGCTACCTCTCATATACATGAAGCAGATCTAAACTAGAAAAATGTCAGTGGAGTTGCTGTCATTGATGGAGCTATAGTTATGAAAGCCAGTTTCTTTGAGCGGAAGGGCTGCTGAGCAAAGAGTGAATGTTTATGGGGAGGTAGGCAGGAAGTGTAGTATCAGATCACACATGTTACTAAATGGCAGAACAGAATCAAGGGCTGAAGGGCCTACTCCTGCTCCTAATTCATACGTTCAGCAAAGTCTGATCACATTGGGTACGAATCAGAAAGCTTGGTGGGTAAAACCAATGTCAGTTGCCTGTACAGCATCCTTTCATTTGCTCTATCATCAGGGGAATTGACTAAGAGGAGTTAATGGGAGCTGAGGTAACATCACAAACATAGCCTTTTCCCCAGTGTGATCGTACTGTTTTGTTAGTTATTTTCAACTGTTTGCTTGCAGCTGCAATTAATTCATGGTTGATCTGATTGCATCCTCAACCCCACTCTCACACCTGGCCTGCCCCATCCTATCCTCGGCTCTCTTGCAGATTGAGAATTTTTATAACTCATCCTTGAATATATTTAATGACCTAGCCTCATGCTGTCTAGGGTAAAGAATTCCAAAGATTAATGGAGTCATAGAGTCATGCAGCACAGAAACAAACCATTTGGTCTAACCAGTCCATGCCAACCATAATCCCAAACTAAACTAGGCCCACCTGTCTGCACTTGGCCCATATCCCTCCAAACATTTCTTATTCATGTACTTATCTAAATGTCTTTTAAATCTTGTAACTATGCCCGCATCCACCACTTACTCTGGAAGTTCATTCCACACGCGAACCACTCTTTGAGTAAAACAAATTAGCATCCCTCTGACATAAGAAATTCCTCATTATCATCTTAAATGAGAGACCCCTTATTCTGAAACACTGCTCTCAGTTTCTATATTACCCACGAGGGAAAACTTCCTGAGATTAGATTCGATTCCCTACAGTGTGGAAACAGGCCCTTTGGCCCAACAAGTCAACACCGACCCTCTGAAGACTAACCCACCCAGACTAATTTCCCTACATTTAACTCAGACTAATGCACCTAACACCATGGGCAATCTAGCATGGCCAATTCACCTGAACTGCACGTCTTTCGATTATGGGAGGAAACCGGAGCACCCAAAGGAAACTCATGCAGACACAGGGAGAATGTGCAAACTCCACACAGACAATTGCCAGAGGCTGGAATCGAATCTGAGTCCCTGGCACTGTGAGGCAGTAGTGCTAACCACTGATCCACCATGCTGCCCGTTCTCAGAATCTACATTGTCAAGCTCCCTCAGAATGTAATATGTTGCACCTCTACTTATAAACTTCACTGAAAATCCTACTTCTTCAACCTTTCTTCAAAAGTTGACAGTTATTATGCGGTCTGATGTTAGGCTAATCAGCACAGAGGTACTATAGCCAGAAAGCACTGGCTGATTAGGTTTGTATTCCCTTAAGCATAGAAGTTTAGAAGCTAATTTGAGGTATTTAAGATGATCAAAGGATTTCATCGAATTGTTAGCTTGTGTTTTTGTTACAGTGCCCCATTAGAGACTGTTTAATTCAAGTTTGGTTTTAAAAGGGTTGACAGAGATAAACTGTTTCCTCAAGTGGGCGAGTCTAGAACAAGGAATCATAATTATAAAGCTTGGAACTACCTCAGGTCTGACATTGGGGTGTATGAGTTCATACAAAGGGTAATTTGGAACTGTTTGAGTCCAGGGGTCAATTAAAAATTTCAAAACTGAGATTGATGATATTTTTGTCATGTATGGAATAGGGGTCAAAGAAGGTCAATGGACTTAAGAATCAGGTTAGATTGGCTTGAGGGCTGAATGGCCTAATTCCTTGCTTCTTGGAGGAGCTCATTTATCCTTTTACTGCATTGCAATGTCAAAAAGTGATCTGGCCTCAAGTAACGCAGAAACTGTATTTGCCCAATTCCCCTCCCATTCCATCAAGATGTTCTCCCCTTGAGAAGCTCAATATGGTCACCCTTTCCTGACTTAGAGTCATAGAGATGTACAGCATGGAAACAGACCCTTCAGTCCAACTAGTCCATGTCGAACAGATATCCTAACTTAATCTAGTCCTATTTGTCAGCGCCCGGCCCATATCCCTCTAAACTCTTCCTATTCATATACCCACCCAAATACCTTTTAAATGTTGCACTTGTACCAGCCTCCACCACTTCCTCTGGCAGCTCATTCCATACACGCACCCCCTCTGTGTGAAAAAGTTGCCCCTTAGGTCCCTTCTATATCTTTCCCCTCTCACCCTAAACCTATGCCCTCTAGTTCTGGACACCCCCACCCCAGGGAAAAGACTTTGGTAATTTATCCTATCCATGTCTCTCATGATTTTATAAACCTCTATAAGGTCATCCCTCAGCCTTCGATGCTCCAGGGAAAACAGCCCCAGCCTATTCAGCCTCTCCGTATAGCTCAACTCCTCCAACCCTGGCAACATCTTTGTAAATCTCTTCTGAATTCTTTCAAGTTTCACAACATCCTTCCGATAGGAAGGAGACCAGAATTGTACGCAATATTCCAAAAGTGGCCTAACCAACATCCTATACAGCCACAACATGACCTCCCAACTCCTATACTCAATACTCTGACCAATAAAGGAAAGCATACCAAATACATTCTTCACTATCCTATCTACCTGTGACTCTACTTTCAAGGAGCTATGAGCCTACACTCCAAGGTCTCTTTATTCAGCAACACTCCCTAGTACCTTACCATTAAGTGTATAAGACCTGCTTTGATTTGCTTTCCCAAAATGTAGCACCTCACATTTATCTAAATTAAAGGCTTCTTTTAATATTTTCTTACCAGCTTGATGTGTGGAGAATAAACAGCTAAAAGTCCTATCAGTGATCACATCATCTCCCAAGCCTATAACCTGAGACTCATTTAATGTGACATTTTCACCTACTTTTGAAGTGGCCAGTGAGATTATGCTTTGAATGTTAGCCTACTGGGTACTTGCAGTGATGAAAAATCTCCTTGGAGATTAATACTGTCCATCCAGACAATTGTGTCTAATTCTGGGCACCAAACTACAGGAAGGACATCAAGTCTTTGGAGGGGATGCAGAGGAGAGTTTTTAAAATTTCTCTCATGGGACAAGGGCGTCGCTGGCTGGCCTGTCTCTAATTACCCTTGAGAAAGTGGTGGTGAGCTGCCTTCTTGAACCACTACAAGTCCACATGTTGTACATTGACCCCCAATGCCCTTAGGGAGGGAATTTCAGGATTTTGACCCAGCAACACGGAAGGAACTTCAATTAGGATTGTAAGTGGCTAAGAGGGGAATCTACTTGGGAATTTGGTGGTGTTCCTAAGTATCTGCTGCCCTTATCGTTCGAGATGAAATTTGCTGTGGGTTTGGAAGGCGGTGTCTTAGCATATTTAGTGAATTTCTGCAGTGCATCTTGTAAATAGTACACACTGCTGCTCACACTGAGCATCAGTGGTGGAAGGAGTGGATGTGGAAGGTGGGGAATGTTGTACCAATCAAGTGGGGGATGCTTTGTCCTCGATGATGTCAAGCTTCTTGAGCTGCAGTCATCCAGGGCAAGTGGGGAGTATGCCATCACACTCCTGACTTGTGCCTTGAAGTTGGTGGAGAACTCAAATGATACAGAGTCAAATGGCCTCCTTCAGTGCCATATGTGAAGAGTCTAGAGAGGTTGGGATTGTTGTTCTTACCACAGTGAAAGGTGAGGAGACATTTCATATCAGTGTTCAAAGTTATGCTGTGTTCCCTTAATAGAGAGAGAAAGAGAATTTCTCCTGCTGGAAAGACCTGTAACCCAAGGACTTGAGATAAAATAAAAATGCAGCAAGTTGTAATCTGGAATGCACTACTTTCAATGGGCAGCGGAAACAGATTAAATGGCAACTTTCAGAATGGAATTAGATTACATACTTGGGAGAAATTTGCAGAACTACTGAGAAAGAGCAGAGAGGAGTGGGGCCAATTAGATAGATTTTCCAAAAGAGTTGGCAAAGACATGATGGTCTGCTTATGCGGTGTAAAACTCTACATCCTACATAGTTTTTCATGGAGTGTGGGTGTTTCTGGCAAGGCCTGCATTTGTTATCTGTCCCCAGTGGTCCCTGAACTGAGTGGTTGCAATTTCAGAGTCAGCCACATTGCTGTGGGTTTCGACTCTCAGGTAAGTCCAACTGGGTAAGGACAGCAGATCTCTTTCCCTGAAGAACATAAGTAAGACCAGATGGGTTTTTACAGCAATGAACGAGAGTTTCATGCTCATTATGACTGAAATTGGTTTATGTTCCAGCTTCATTGCGTCTTTTCTTTTAAATTGCTGGATATAAATTCCACAGCTGCCATTTTGGATTTGGAACTCATGGCCAATTAGTTTAGGATCTCAGATTACTCATCTAGTGACAAACTCACCGTGTCACTGTCTCCCTTTTTGAGTCATGCTGACTCTTTGAACTAAACAATCAGTAGAAATTGGCAGATTTTACATACTAAGGACGGTAATAAGTCTAGACAGTTGAAATTATATTCTGACTCCACATTGGTAAAATTCTATTTGTTCATTGGATGTGGGTGTCATTGACCGGGTCAACATCCTTAATTGCTTAGAGGGCAGTTCAGAGTCAACCATGTTGCTGTGGGTCTGGAGTCACATATAAGGCAGAATGAGTAAGGATGGCACATTTCCTTCCCTGCAGAATATTAGTGAACCGGATGGGTTTCCACAACGATCAAAGGTTGGTATTAGACTTCAATTTTATTCCAGAACTGAACCCACAACTCCACAACATTATTCCCTGCTGTCCAATGATACTACCACTACATCAGCACCTCCCCTGTATAAGGGGGGCATAGGAGAATTGTACCATAAATTCAGCTGGTTATTAGAGGATTCCTTTCAATTTCTTCTCCCACTTAATCAGGAACACTACTAAGGCAAAAACGCACAGTAAACTAATAGCAATAATAGCAAATAATGACTTATATTTATATAGTGCCTTTAACGGAGTGAATGTGGTTCTGGAGACTCATGTCGACCAGACCAGGTAAGGATGGCAGATTTCCCTTCCCTGAAGGGCACTAACTGTCTTTTATAGGCTAGCTTTTAATTCCGATTGATATTGGTGAGATTTGAACTTTTGTCCTCAAGGGCATTAACCTGGGGTTTGGATTATTTGTTCAGTGATATTACCATTATGCTGCCACCTCCCCCGAACTGGAGTTTGACATAAGGTGAGTCATTTTTAAGTCTCATTGTCTTTTCCTTAAGGAGCCCCTGCTTAATTTCAGAGTGAGTACTCTCACTCTATCCATTTCCAAGATGCAACCCTGAAGCCTTTACTGCTGAACAATAATGGGTTGGAGAGATGTTACTCTGATCCATTTCTCACATCTTCCTCCCTGTATTTATAGTCATTTGAATGTTCTGCTTTAGACAATGGGAGTGCTGACAACACCATTGTGGGAAAGTGGCCGAGAGGGAATCCAAAGGTCAGTGGTGCGACAGGCCCTGAAACAACAATGATAGTCATTCAGCCCCTTCCATGAACTCCCCTCTTCAATTGTTTGTGCCAACTCAGCTGCCCTACACTGTCTGAATTAGTAACTATTCAAGACCACTTCTGCCTATGTTCGCCCCACTGTTTATGTGTTGAAATGTTTGAATGCACTCACAAAAAAAAACGGTGTGGAATCAAGTGTAAAAGGAAATCAGTGTTACCCACAACTTATTTTAACTTGCTTATTGAGGATGGGAAGGATTCTCTGATGTTCTGCCCTTGAAAGGGTTAACTCATGAAGGCAGCATCGCAAAAGGTTTGAGCCCAAACATTCAACTAGCTGAACATTGTCATCAAATACCATTTATCAAGCTACCCTAGTTTAATTTGATTTCACGCCTAGTTTATCAGCTCTTTGGCTGTGCCAAGGAGATAGCGGCAGTTCATTGGCTGATAAAAAGGTGAAGTAAGCCGAGAACTCGTTAATAAATTAGCCTCAGATGCAGGTAGCAGACCAATGAGCTCATTGCGATGAATGGAGCAAGGAGAGAGCTGGAGTTTGAGGAAGAGCATCACATCACATCCTTAGGTGTGCTGTAACAAGCCTATTGATTTAAAACAATAAGATCTCGTTATTCATCCTCAGTCAGCTTTTAAAACAAAGATGGTAGCAGGATCAAAACCTTCTGAGAAAGAAGATGCAGCAAGAGCATTTACATGAATTTTTCAGTGCGGGAGACAGAGAGGAAATTTTTTCTCCCCCCATTCAAAGGCATGTGAAGGAGCTGGAGTGAGCTGGTTGCTATGGTAACAGGAGGCTGCAGAAGGAGCCCGAGAAAGTGAAATAAGGAGGGAGAAAAGCTTTTGTTGGTGTATTTTGTTTTCTGAAAAGAGATCAGAAGGAAAGGGGAATGGCGGATCGTATTCCTGGTTACGGTGGGTTGTATGACACCAGCTCCCTGCTGCAGTTTTGCACTGGTAAGTTCTCACAGTCTGAGGCCTTCAGAAAGGCCTGTACCACAGAAACCAAATACAAGGCTTTCTAATAGAATGTGAAGAAATGCATAACTGTTGAATTTAACATCCCTCTTTAATACAGAATAACCTGCTTCTGTTAGTCTCTGAGTTCCAGCAAATGGAGGTGCTCAAATTAACTTTAAATAAAAATCATAGCTTCCTTCACCTGTTCCTTTTGCTTCAGGCACACACAGTTTGGGGCTGTGCTCTGCCACATGGCTGCCATTTACTGTTACTTTTTGCCATTAGTTCATAGAAAACATGCACAGTCTGAGCTGATTATTGATTGGGTCTGACATTCTAACTCTTATTTTCTTGCTCTGTTTTTCTTCCACCTGCAGCCAACTGCAGAAACGAGAGCTTTTGTTTCTAAGTCTCAGATTTCCTTTCTTGATTTGGGATTAACAGCCACTCACAGTTTATAGCTGCATAATCTGACTGAGAGCAAGCTGTTGCATTACATGGAATGCTTGGGGCTGAGCTGACGTGCATGTTTTTAAGTTCAAAGTGGGATCTGGAGGAAGTCTGTCAAATGTTTACAGATGTACATGTGCGGGGGCAATGAGTTATAGAATAAATCCAAGTAATAGAAATGGGGAAAAAATGATAGAAATCACTGGTCCACTGTTTTTACAAAGTAGGTATAGAAGAACAATTCCCATTGCTGTAAGAGTCGAAAACGAAAGAGCACAGTTGAGTTAAGATAATTGGTGAAAGAAGCAACAGAAACATGTTGAATAACTTTTTCAACCAGCAAGTGGTTAAGATCTGGAATGTACTGCCTGAGAACGTGGTGGAGGCAGATTCAATTGAGTATTCAAGAAAGAATTGGATAATTATCTGAAAAAAGAAACCGGGGAATGCTATTCAATGTTTCGCTTGCTTGGACGGCCAACACAGATTATGGGCCGAATGGCCTCCTTCTGTGCTGCAATGGTTCTGTGATTCTGTGAAGTGATTGACAAATAATATTGTGGCATTTAATTCTGTTTGTCAAGTTGAAAATTAATTTGCTGTTTCTAAGTATTGCAAATCAAAATATTATCTTCTGATGTTCTATGTAAATAATTTTATGATGTAACTAACTTTCTCATTAAACTGTATAAGTTTCTTTTGATGCTCATGTGTGACGTAAAAGTTAGGATCAGGAGAATGTCACTCAGCCCCTTTGAACCCATATGATAAGCTGATGACTAATCAGGTTGTGTCCTTGAATCTACTTTCTTGTCTACCTCCCCTATTCTTTGACTCGCACTTCAGTAAAGAATCTGTCCAACTCAGTCTTAAAAGTATTCAATAATCTAACCTCCAATGCTCTCTGGAGAAGACTGGCTATCCTGTGAAAGAAAAAGAAATTCAGCATCTTCGTCTTGACCAGGAAATCCCTTCGTTTTAAACTATGTTCCCGAATTCTAAATAAAAACCAAAAGAACTGTGGATGCTGAAGATCAGAAGCAAAGACAGAAATTGCTGGAAAAGTTCGACATTCTGAGGAAGGGTCAGTGGACCCGAAACATTAACTCTGATTTCTCTCCAGAGATGCTGCCAGACCTGCTGAGCTTCTCCAGCAATTCTTGTTTTTTGTTTCTTAATTCTAATCTGTCCCATCGGGGTGTTGCAGACTAAGCCATCCTTTGTTTCCCTTCCCTAATTGTCCTTGAACTTTGCTAAGCTATTTCAGAGGGTGTCAACCACATTACTTTGGGCCTGGAGCCACATGTAGGCCAGATCTGGTGTGGACAGTCGATAACTTTCCCTACAGGATGTTAGTGAGTTAGGTGGGTTTTGATGACCACAGTCTTTGTTGTCATGGTCACTGAGACTAGCTTCGACTTCTAGATTTACATACATTCCACCAGCTGCTGTGGTGGGATTTGAACCTGCATCCCCAAAATATTAGCCTGGGTCTCCTGGATTATTTATACAGTGATATCGCCACTGCACCATTGTCTCCCATACTTGAGGGAAAAGAATTTGCAGAGCTATGGGGAATATGCAGGGGGACAGAATGCATTACAAGGACACTTGGAGCAAGAGCTGACCATCTGCCCTTTGAACCTGCTCCTCCATTCAATATGATCATGGCTGATGCTCCCTCTCAATGCCAAATTCCCGTGCTCTCCCCATACTCATTGATGCCTTTAATATCTAAAAATTTATGTATCTCTTTCTTGAACATATTCTATGGTAGAGGATTCTGCCCTTTTGAGTCAAGAAATGTTTTCTCATCGCAGTCCAAAATGGTCTAGCCTGTATCCTGAAACTGTGACCCCCTGGTTCTAGACACCCCAAACCAAGGGAAACATCCTTGATGCACTCAGTCTCTCCAGTCTTGTTCGAATTTTGTACGTTTCAATAAAATCCCCTCTCATTCTTGTAAATTCTAGCAAAAACAGGCCCTGTTGACCCAAATCTCTCCTCTAGGACAATCTTACCATTATAGGTATCTGCCTAATAAATCTTTGCTGCACTGCCTCTTGGGTAAGTGTAAGGTCTTTCAAAGATCCAACAGAGGCACAGTTGGACAAATGGCCCCCTGTGTTCTATCATTTTATGGTACATTCCACAGTTCATAAACCCAGAGTTGTGTTGATTTTTACAAGTGGTAGAAGGAAAATATTTTGATGACGGCATTCCAGCTAAAAATGGGTTGTGACCACTTTCCCCACTGTACTTCAAACTGCACAAGACTGTCTGTGGGTTTGAACAGAAAGAGTCTTGTTCTGCTTAAGTGCATATTAAAACACTACGCTACACAGTGCTGACAATATACAGAGAGCTGGACTTTTAAATAAACTGCTTGCAAGCTATCTCAATGCATAATAATGGGGAAAATGTTGCAGAAATACTTGGAGCTTTCAATTATCAATGATCAGCTTTATGTGGAACTGTAAGTGTGACATGAACAGCTTCAGGCAAGACTCGTTTCTTAAGATACTGCTGTGAGGCCTGTCAGCACCAGCGGTGTTATTATAACCCCAGGCATGGCAGAAATATTAGGCACTTGTTAGACCTTAGCTGAAGAATTGTCTACAGTTCCGGGTGCCACAATATGGGGAGAGTGCTTTCGAGACAATGCAGAAGCAATTTGCAAGAATGGCTCCAGAGATGAGGGACTTCAATGTTGTTAATAGATTGAAGAAGTTGGGACTGTTCTCTTTGGAGAGAAGGAGGCTAGGAAGTTTAGAAGTTTTCAAAGTCATGAGCGGGCTGGAGAGAGCGGGTAGGGAGAAACTGCTCCCAATCGTAAAAGAATCAAGAACGAGAAGGCATAGATTTAAAGTGATTTGCGAAAGGAGCAAATATGATGTGAGAAAAAAAAAATCTTTCACGCAGCGAGAGTCAGGGTACAGAATACACTGCCTGGAAATGTGGTAGAGGTAGGTTCAATTGAGGCATTCAAGAAAGGTGGTTATTTAGATAGAAATAACATGCAAGGAGATGGGGAAGAAACAAGAGACTGGCACAGGGTAATGCTGGTCATTTGAAGAGCTGGTGCAGACACAATGAGCCAAGTGGAAGAATTCTTTTGCTTCTCCATTCTTTGTATCTTCCAAAGTGACAAGTCAGGAAGGACAAAAAGGGAGAAGAACAGACAAAGGAAGCATATGGCGAGGTCAGTGCAGGAGAGAGAGAGAGAGAAACCCACGTTCCTAACTGACAGAGTTAGCAGTCACTGCCTTTGCTGTTGAATTACAAGACTGGCAGCTTAATGTTCCAGGATACGTGTATGGAATGAGCTGCCAGAGGAAGTGGTGGAGACTAGTACAATTTAAAAGGCAACTGGATGGGTATATGATTAGGAAGGGTTTAGAGGGATATGGGCCGAGTGCTGGCAGGTGGGACTAGATTGGGTTGGGATACCTGGTCGGCGTTGATGAGTTGGACTGAAGGGTCTGTTTCCATATTGTACATCTCTATGACCAGACCCTCAATTCTGGGTCCCAACTCCATGCCTAAATTGTTCCATCATTGTCTCACTTTCTTCTTTTGAAATACTTCACCAAGTTATAGAGTTTATATAGAACAGACCCTTCAGTCCAACTTGTCCATGCCAACCACACATCCTATATTAATCCAGTCCTATTTGCCAGCATTTGGCCTGTATCTCTCTGAACTCTTCCTACATTTTAGTGTGAATAATTGCTTAAGTGGCGTGGTTTCAAAGTTAAGTTAATGTTATTGAGAAGTCCTTGTGACAGTTTGCTACATAGAAATATGCTACATAAATGCAAGATGTTTTATAATGCATTAAAATTATGGTGTAGATCAATCATTTCTTCTGCTAGAGTTTTCTTATCCAGATTCATGACCTTTTCAAGATAGCCATCACTGTGTAGGTTTCTCGTTTGTCTCAGTAAAAGGCTGTCGTGCTTCCAGCTCTGTCCAATATGTAGAAATGTTCTTCTGATCCCACTCCCAGCATCATTGATTGTCTCCATCAGGCTACTGCAGGTCTTTGTCTCCTTTTGAAGTTTGTGCAAATTCTCCTATAATAACTTTTTGCAAACGTTCAAGCCTTTCAGGAAAATACAGTGCAAAATGGGACAAATTGGTAGCTCCTGGGAGCCATTTTGGGCCCAAAAGTCCCTTTAATTCAGTGCTGTATGATTCTACAATATTATGGAAATTACATTTTACTGAAAAGATGCACCTTGGAGGAGAGCATTCTCTTTGTATCTCTCTATTTGCTCTCCTCTTCTGCTAGTTTGTAATATTCCTGAACTTAGCTGTGTAATGCAAAAATATCATTGTACAAAACCCGTAAAACAATCAGCAAGACTTGGAAATCATCATATCAGTTAAAATAGAGCTCCATTTTGAGGTGATTACGAGAGGAGTAGAACTGTGATGCGTCAAATTTGACTGATTTTTTCCATCTACATGAAATGCAAGCTTGTGATGTGAACTTTTCAGGAGTTTTTTTTTTGTCAGAGATTTGGAGGCTCACCTTTTAGTAGGTCTCTGAATGCCTGCTGTTCTGAGATTTGAATGTTGCCACGATCATTCAGTGAACTCTGTGTGTGCACATGCACACAGTGGATCGTTGGTTGGATGGAGGGGCTATGTTGTGGGAGCTGGGGAGATGTGAGACTAGAAGTGCACAGTAAATCTGTGAGGCCGATGGGGTCGTTCTTTTGACAATGTGCCTTTTCATTGGCTCTTTTAGAGCAGTGAAGTGAGGTCCCACCATTTTTGTGCCTGCCCTTCATGAATTTAGTTATCTGCGTGATTCTTTCTGTGTGTGTTTCACCTTCTGTGACTCCAATGTTTGCTCCTCTGAGATGTTCCTGGAGTGGGCAGCCATCTTTGCAATTCATCAAAACCACCAACTGTGACGTTCTCTGGGAACTCATTCCCCCCCGATCGCCAGAACTTTACTGTGTTTGGGCTGTAAAGAAAATCATTCAGCTAGGGTGCGCCCACCCTTGAAAAAGACACAGAGGTTTAAAGGGGTCTTGCAATTTTTAGCATCAAGTCAGAGCTCCATATTCACCATCACAGCCTCGGAGCTCAGATCCCAGAATCTTGTCTTGTGATCTGTGACAGTACTGTGCCTTTAAGAGGATTTCCTTCTGTGCCATTTCTCTCACAGCAAGGTGTTGCCACAGTTGTCCCGGAATGTCTGCTTCAGAATCGG
>NC_057750.1:6912939-6943221 GCF_004010195.1 Chiloscyllium plagiosum | reverse complement strand
ACTGGTTCCTTCTCCTGGACTGGAAAGGAGACCGCACGTGAGGAAAATCTGTTTTGCTGAATTTGCCTTTGCTAAGGGTGTGATCCTGGGATGCTTCTATATTGGAATAGTTGATGACGAGCAGTTAAATCATATATTATTTTATTAAATATTTCAATAGAGTTAAAGTTATGCCAATTTTTCTTTTGTTTATATTCTAACTGTGTTGTAAGAATAAAGTGTGTTTTGCTTAAAGCTTGGTGTTGGACCAATCAAATCCCATCTGGAACCAAGAGCTTTCCATTTGCCTTCAAGATAAAAGTTAGGGTCTAAGGTATCTCCTTGATATATTTTGAGGTCCATAACAGATCCCCCTGTATTTCTGGACCTAGAGTTGGAAGTCCAGGTCTAAGAAGTGGTCTATTCTCAGAATAACAAGTGTTTCAAAGGGACAGAGGGAAAATCATCGATTTTAAATGTGCCCCCCCACCCCCAAGTCCTGGGAAAGCAGATATAATTTTAACCTATGCTGTTGAAAAACAACTGTTAACCCAATACACAGCAGATTAACTAAACTCAAAATGATGGATCATCATTTCCTGGGGGTATTTCATTGTCACTGTTCTGACAATGGAGGTATTTCTTGAGAATGTAGGAACACATTCATTAACATTTTAAAGCTGAGATTGTTCTCCCTCAGAGCAAGGATGACAGGAGATTTATGAGGTGTTAAAAATTATGAAAGGCTCAGTTCAGAAAATAAGGAGAAACTGTTCCCACAGCAGTAACCAGAACATGTCCTTTAAAGATAATTGACAAATTGCCGGTGGGAGAGAGTTGAGGTGTTAAATGTTGTTTCTTCATTTAGAAGATGTGGGCATCACTGACGTTTTATTGTACATCCCTAATTGATATAGTAGTGGTGAGCTGCCTTCAGGAACCGCAGCAATCTGTGTGGTGTAGGTTTACCCACAGTTCCATTAGAGTGGAAGTTCCAGAATTTTGACCCAGCGACTGTGAAGGAATGGCGATTTTATATTTCCAAGTCAGGATGGTGTGTGAAGGGACTCTTTTGTGGGTGGTGTATACCCAAGCATTTGCTGCCCTTGTCCTTCTAAGTGATAGAGATCATGTGTTTTGAAGGAGCAGTTGAAACATTTGTGGTGTATGTTATGGATAGTACACACTGCAACGAATGTGCGGTGAGGATGGATGAGGCACCAGTTTGCTTATGCTAATGAGTTTTTTAGGATCCGGAACTCGCTGCTTGACAGGAAGGATTGAAGATACAATAGTAACATTTCAAAGAAAATTGGATAGATACTGGAAAAGGCAAGTAGTTGGAAGTCATTGAGAAGGAGCCTGTTATGGAAAGGATATTATTAAGCTGGAGAGGATTCAGAAGAGATTTACCAGTATGTAGCCTGGAGTGGAGGGTTTAAATTATCAGGAGAGGCTGGTTAGGCTGGGACTTTTTAACCTGGAGTGTAGGAGGTTGAGGGGTGCTCTTATAGAGGTTTATAAAATTATGAAGGGTATAAATGTGGTGAATGGCAGGTGTCCTTTCTCCAAAGTTAGGGATTTTAAGATTAGGTGAGCATATTTTTAAGGTGAGAGAAGAAAGATTTAAAAAAGACATGAGTGGTAATTTTTTTTACGCAGCGAGTATTTCATGTGAGGCATAAACTGCCAGAGGTTGTGATGGATGCCAGTACATTTACAACGTTTAAAAGACATTTGGATAAGTAATGAATAAGAAATGTTTGAAGGGACATGGACTAAATGCAGCCAGGTGAAACTGGTTTATTTTAGGAGTATGATCGGTTTGGACTGGTTGGACTGAAGGGTCTGTTTCCGTGCTGTATGACTCTGTGAGTATATGAGTGGGGCCAATTTCACAATACTTTCATAGGCACAATGTTTCTAATGGCCTCCTTTTATGTTATGGTGTTGTGACGTTACTCGGGCAAGATTATTAGTGGGTATTGTTAGTTGTATTGTAAAGATTTTCCTTGTTGTTCGTAATATATAAATGATTTAGAATTTGATGTGCAGGCCACAACTTCAACGTTGGTTGATGACAAAATTTGGGCGATTGTAAGCTGTGTGAAGGATTGGGTAAAACTTCAAAAGGACATTGACAAGTTGGGAAAGCAGGTAGATAGGAAGCAGAGGAAGTTCAATGGGGAGAAGCGTGAAGTGATACATTGTGGTATAAAGAACATGAAGACAGTATAAACTAAAGGGTGTGCAGGAGCAGAAAGACCTAGGTGTATATCAAAAAATCGTTAAAGACAGCAGGGCTGGTTGAGAGAGCAGTTAATGGTAACACTGTGAAATTCCTTCCCAAAGAAGGCTACTGAAGGTGAGTCATTTAATATATTCAAGGCTCCGATAGACAGATTCTTAATCCATAAAGGAATCAAGGATTATGGAGGTAAGGCAGAAAAATCATAGAGTCAAAGAGATGTACAGTACGGAAACAGACCCTTCAGTCCTACTTGTCCATGCCGACCAGATGTCCTAAATAGATCTAATCACATTTGCCAGCATTTGGCTCATATCTCTCTAAACTCTTCCTATCCATGTACCCATCCAGATACCTTTTTAAATGTTACAATTGTACCAGCCTCCACCATTTCCTCTGGCAACTCATTCCATACACGTACCACCCTCTGCGTGAAAAAGTTGCCCCTTGGATCCCTTTTAAATCTCTCCCCTTTCACCTTAAACCTATGCCCTCTAGTTTTGGAGTGAAAAGTGAAATTGAGGATTAACATATCAGTCAAAGTCTCATTGAATGGTGAAGCAGACTTGATGGGCTGAATGGCTTACTTCTAATCCTGTCTGATGGCCTGTTGTTCACAATTAAGCAGACAGTATTCTAGTCCTGAGGAAGGATTATGCCCCAAAATGTCACCTCTCTAGCTGCTCAGATGCTGCCTGATCTGCTGTGTTCTTTCCAGTGCCACACTTCTTCAACTCTGACTGTCCAGTATGTGCAGGTCTCACTTTCTCCTAGTATTCTAGAATAGACTATTCTATTAATGCAGAGTACAACAGCAGGAAGACTCTGAACTTGTTTTGGACATTGGCTGAACCTCAGATGGAGTATTTTGTTCAGTTCTGGGCACCGCATTATAGAGAGGATATGAATGCATTGGATAGAGTACAAAGGAGATTAATGGGAATAATTCAACGGTTAAAACACTTTTTTTAACATCAAGATTAACAGATCTAAGTCCCCAACTTTTACAGGATTATTCTGGTGTCCTCCAGCTATGAAAAAGACAATTCGATGATGCACCGAGAAAAATTGCAGTAAATTTAGAAACAAAATTTGTCTTCAATCATTTCCTTTGAGTAATTTTGTCATAAAAGCGTATTGTGAAGAGAGTCTGGGCAGGAGGAGAAAGGTCATGTGATGAAAGCTCTGGGGATGCATCCAGCAGAAGTTGGCAACTGGAAATTCAAGCCGGTTGGAGACTTAATGTCATTTGGGATTTAAAACAAACCCATCCCGTCAAGAAATGGGGAAACAAATACTTGGTTTGTCTCTCACCCTGAATTAAAAGTGTTCTGATTGTGTTACTGGGCTGGTGTGGCAGTGAATGTGTCACTGGTGTTCTTGGTGATTAGGAAATTTGGATTCTCGTTTCAGACCTTGTCATCTGTTATGTCTCGTTTCTGTAACATTCAGGTGGGGGGGGGGGGGATGGGTATGGGGCGGAGGTTGGTTAAAACTGTTACAGCCATCTGTTGTCATATGCAAAGCAGCTTTTGGTTTGACACGGAATGAGCTGAGCTTTTGCAGAGTCACCTGCAGGAGACTGTATATTGCCACAGGCGTGGAAGGTGAGAGCAGCTGTCACCCCTTCATCACTGCCAATAAATCAGTCCTCCTGGCCCACTCGCTTTCCCAAACTGCATTCATTCTGTCAGAGTTGTTTTCCTTTACCCAGTTTGGGAGGAGCAGACAGTTCCAGCATCTTGAGATGCTCCTTTATGTCAACCCACAGGTCCCTGTCTCCCACCTATACTGCACTATCATTCTGCATTTGGTTCTTGCTAGCATCAAGACAGGGGCGATGCAAAACGCCAAGATGTTTGCATTCAAATGTTGCCTTTTTTCTCCTTGGGACTGCCAAGTCAGTGGGCTGGAATTTCAGCCTTTGCTGGGATAGGACATGAGGGGGACATGAAAGAGATCCCTGGGGTTGACACAGGGTCCCTGACTCCACTCTGCTTCCAGGTCCTTTTCACAAGGTCATGGTGGAGGGGTGGCAGGGCCACTAACCCGCATGTGTCAGAGAGTCGGTCAGTATTGAACTATTGATGCCTATTAAAGGGCAGTGACTGACTGGGATTATCCAGTTGGCATGTAGGTTCCTGGAGAAGTGACAGTCAGGCCTTTAGACATTTACTATCTGTCAGGCTGCAAGAGCAGCCACCAGCAACCCTGCACTATTCCTCACCCCAGCCTGAATTTTAGTTTTTATTTTTCACTTGTGGGACGTGGGCATCGCTGGCTGGGCGCAGCATTTGTTGCCCATTCCCAGTTGCTCTTGTGAAGGTGCTGATGAGCTATCAGCTTTAACCACTGTAGTCCACGTACTTTGGCGTAACCACAATGTCCTTTTGGATGAAATTCCAGCAATCTGACCCAGTGACGCTGAAGGAATGGCGATATATTTCCAAATCAGAATGGTGTGTATCTCGGAGGGAAACTTGCAGGGGGTGGTGTTCCCATATACCTGCTGCCTTTGTCCTTCTAGATTGAAATGGTCATGGGTTTGGAAGGTGGTGTCCAATGGTCTTTGGTCAATTATTGTAGAATCCCTACAGTGTGGAATGCAGGTCACGCAAGTCCACACTGACCCTCCAAAGAGAATCCCACCCAGATCTACCCTATCCCTGTAACCCTGCACTTCCCATGTCTAACCCACCTAGCCTGCACATCACTGGATACTACAGGCAATTTAGCATGGCCAATTTGCCTAATATGCACAGTTTTGGACTGTGGGAAGAAACCGGAGTGCCCGGAAGAAATCAGCAGACACAGGGAGAATGTGCAAATTTCCACAGACAGTCGCCAAAGCTGGAATCAAACCTGGGTGCCTGGCACTGTGAGGCAGCAGTGCTAACCACTGGGCCAGTATGCTAGTGATTCATTAAATGGGCAGATGTAATGATAAATTTGGATTTCCGACAGAAGGAAGAATTGATAAGAAGTGCATGTAGATGTATTCCATTTGTCATTATTGATGAAGACTTTTTTCAGTATGAGCCATTGGATAATGAGAGAGTACAGTATCTATTCAGATTCGATCAAGTCGGTGAGAAAGGAACGAAAACACTTTTCTTTGTGTATAGAGTTTACTAACTACTCAGTCTTACAGCTCCATTAAGACAGCCAGGGACCAATACCAATCCAAACTAGAGACCCAAACAGACATCCAGCAAGTATGGCATGGACTGAATGACATCACAGGTTCTAAAAAGAGAGAGTGCAAGGTAGCAGAAGATGACACATCCCTCCCAGACCGTCTCAACACCTTCTATGCTTGCTTTGAGCAGAATATCGGTGGAGAGGAAACACTTATTCCGACAAGTCCTGATGAACTTATCCCGACTGTCACTGCATCAGGGGTCAGATCAGTTTTCCTTCATGTGAATCCAAGGAAAGCGCTGGGACCAGACAGTACCTGGCCGTGCACTCGGAGCATGCGCATATTAACTGGCAGAGATCTTCTCGGACCTCTTCAACCTCTCCCTGCAGCAGGCCATTGTCCCTGCCTGTTTCAAGAGGGCCAACATCATCCCTGTGCCTAAGAAGGCTCATGCAGCATGTCTCATTGACTACACCTAGTGGCCCTAACTTCGGTGGTCATGAAGTGCTTTGAAATGCTGGTCATGGCATTAATCAACTCCCAGCTCCCAACTACTCTTGACCCACTCCAATTTGCCCATCAGACCAACAGATCCACGTCAGATGCCATATCACTTGCCCTTCACTCCTCCTTAGAACATCTTGCCACCAAAAACAGCTGTGTAAAAGAATCCTACTCATTGACTACAATTCAGCCTTCAACACTATTATCCCTGATTACTAAACTTAATGATCTCAGACTCGCTGCAACTGTTTCCTGACCCACAGGCCACAAGCAGTGAAGTTGGGGACAATATTTTGTTTTTAGCTTCCCTACAGTGTGGAAACGGGCCCTTCGGCCCAACAAGTCCACACCGACCCTCTGAAGAGTAACCCATCCAGCCCCATTTTCCTGACTAATGCACCTAACACTATGGGCAATTTAGCATGGCCAATTCACCTAACCTGCACATCTTTGGACTGTGGGAGGAAACCAGAGCACCCGGAGGAAACCCACGCAGACATGGGGAGAATGTGCAAACTCCACACAGACAGTCGCCCGAGGCTGGAATCTAACCCGGGTCCCTGGTGCTGTGCTGCAGTGCTAACCACTGAGCCACCGTGCTGCCCCTCACTAACACTCAACACCAGAGTCTCCCAGGGGTGCATACTCAGTCTCCTACTGTATTCACTGTATACCCATGACTGTGTTCCAAATACCAGACTAATGCCATTTACAAGTTCACGGATGACACCACCATGGTCAGTCAAATCTCAGATGGCGATGAAACAGACTACAGACGGGAGGTGGAAGACCTGGAAAAATGGTGCACTGAGAACAACCTAGCTCTCAATGCCGGTAAAACCAAGGAATTCATTATTAACTTTTGGCGCGATGTTACTCATGTCCCCCCTACACATTAACAGCACAGAGGTGGAATGAGTGGAGAGTGTCAAGCTCCTGGGAGTGGTCATCCACAACAAGCTTTCTTGGACTCTTCATGTGGACGCACTGGTTACAAAGGCCCAACAACATCTCCTCTTCCTCAGGCAGCTGAGGAAATTTGGCATGAGGGCCAAAACCCCTACCAACCTTTATAGGTGCACCATCGAGAGCATTCTGTCTGGATGTATCACTACCTGGTATGGCAATGGAACCATTCAAGATCGGAGACAGTTACAGAGAGGGGTGAACTCAGCCCGGACAATCACAAAGGCCAACCTCCCATCTATAGAATCCATCTACCAGGCCCACTATCAAGGGAAGGCCGCCAGCATTCTCAAAGGTCCATCCCACCCTGACAATGCTTTTCTACAACCTCCACGACTGGGGAGAAGGTACTGAAGCCTGAACACACGCACCAGCCGGTTTCAAAACAGTTTCTACCCGACTGTTGTTAGAATGCTGAATGGACTCACAAACTCTTAGCATTCACCTGTACCTGTGTTTTTGTTTTGCCACTGTTTCCCTATTATTTACTTGTCTATGCTATTTAACTCTGTGATCTGCCTGTATTGCTTGCAAAACAAAGCTTTTCACTGTACCTCAGTACACGTGACAATAAATTCAATTCAATTCAATTCCTTAGCCCCAGTCACCTCTTAACTCTTCACTATATGAACAGATTGCCCTCCCCTGAAGTAATTTGTTAAAACTTAAAATCTGTCCCGGGACAGCAGTGACATGCCCTTAGTTGTCCTGGAGACCGGTTCACAGATGAATTAAGCACAATAGGTAGACTCTTGAAGCTGGAGTGTGATTCCAACTGAAGATAGACAAACAATCATTGTTTAACTTGCATTAGTTTTATTCAATCTATTTTCCCATATTTTGTTTTACCTTGCAATACGACCAATCAGTCACAATATTTTTCATACTCCTGGGGAATCTTGCTGAACAGAGAGACCTTTGGTACAGGTGCACATATCCTTGAAAGTGGATTCGCAGATAGCCAGGATAGTAAAGAAGGTGTTTGATCCACTTGGTCAGTCCATTAAGTATAGGAGTTGGGAGGTCAAGTTGTGGTTGTGTAGGACATTGGTGAGGCCACTTTTGGAATATAGCATTCAATTCTGGTTTCCCTGCTATAGGAAAGATGTTTAATTTGAAAGGGAAAAGATTTACAAGGATGTTACCAGGGTTGGAGGATTTGAATTACAGGGAGAGGCTGAATAGGCTCGGGTGATTTTCCATAGAACATCGTAAGCTGAGGGGTGACCTTAGAGGTTTATAAAATCGTGGGGGGCATGAAAATGGTAAGAAGCCAAGGACTTTTCCCCAGGGTAGGGGAGTCCAAAACTTGAGGGCATAGGTTTAGGGTGAGAGGGGAAACATTTGAAAGGGACTTAAGGGGCAACTTTTTCGCGCAGAGTGTGGTGCATGTACGGAATGAGCCAACAGACTAAGTGGTAGAGGCTGATACAATTCCAATATTTGAAAGGCATCTGGGACAAGATTAATTTCGGATATCTGGTCAACATGGATGAGTTGGACCGAAGGGTCTGTGTCTGTGCTGTACATCTCTATGACTCTAAGTCAACCTTCTGCATTTCATATTTTTAAAAATAAAAATATCGCACTATATTTAATCACAAAACAATCCAAACAAAAATGATTTTTATTCATCGTCCTATAACATCCTATACCATGAGACAGCACCCTACAAAGGATCTCCAATAATTTATTGGATCAAGAGCCTTTTTTTGTTATATAATCTTAGAATTGGTGACTTGCATTAAGTCACAATTTTAGGAACATTTTCTTCATAATAGCAAGGCCAAATCTCAACTGCCAAACGCACTTTGTTTCAAAGAAAACAGTTGCCCACATAACAACCTATGGACAACCCCTTCTCAGCTTGCCCCTTGTTTAGGATTTCCTTTAGAATAATTGATAAATATACCCCAGTAGCTATAGTTTCTGCTAGGCCAATGTTTGAGCAGCTAAGCTAAATTTTTAAAACATTTAATTTGTTGGCTGTGGATGTCACTGGCTGGGTTAGTTTTTATTGCCCGTCCCTAGTAAGCTGCCGCCTTGAACCGCTGCAACCCACCTGTGGATTGACCCACAATGCCCTTAGAGATAGAATTTTAGGATTTTGACCCATCGACAGTGAGGGAATAGCATTATATTTCCAAGTCAAGATGTTGAGGGGCTCGGAGGGGAGCTTGCAGGGGGTGGTGTTCCCATGTAGCTGCTGCCCTCGTCCTTCTAGATGGAAGTGGTCGTGGATTTGGAAGGTGCCGTCTGAGGATCTTTAGGTAAATTCTACAGTGCGTTTTGAGGATGGTGCACTGCTGCTACTGAACATTAATGGCTCTTTCAACTACTCTTTTTATTTTTATTAACTTCCCTGAACAACATGTATTATTCTTTCCCAGCAGGAAAATTGTAAATTATTCTGTACTCAAACATGTATCCATAAAATTAGTCTGTGAACCAACCCTAGATTTCCAATCAAACTTCTTAGGAGTTACTTTGAAGCAACACTTAAGTTATTTTGCTTTATGTCAAATCCAATATATTTGAAGTCTCCTGAAGCCTAATTTAATTTTTTAAAAAATTTTATCTGTTGTTTAAACTTTGCAGAACTTCCCCTCAGAAAGTCATCATTGTGCATTGTAAAGATGTCTGCCAGTTTCTCTTTGGGATACCAGTAGAAGGTTGCTGGGTCTGCTTTAAGCTGAAGGCAACCTACTTTCAGAAAGATGGACCTGACTGAAAAATGCTAAACTATTATTGCAACATTGAACACGGAAACACATTTGTTTAATTTCCACAGCTTCCCTTCTATATTACCTACTACTTTAGCTGGCTTCAGAATGTCTCCCTTTGGAAATGTCTCCCTGTAGCTTTAATGACTTAAATTTCCAGCAGTATGTTGCGAACAGAGGTAAGGGAATATTCAGGATCACTTCTCCTGCAGTATGGCAGTCATTTTAATATCTTGTTAACCAGTTTCTCTTTAGGATACTGAGCCTGTAATGTGGCATTAGCCTGATATATGCCATCAGGGATCACTTTTCTTGTGCATTTCCATCTGTGTGATAAGTCTGGCTGAGCCCTATCTGATATTCTTGTGTATAGACCAAATTCATTCCACCTCCAGCTCTTTTTGTTTTACGTTCCTTGTCAACTTATCATCTAACTTGTTTGTAACCATTAAAACTTCTCGATTGTAAGGGCTTCTACTTCTCCTGGTATTCCTGGCCTGTTCCGTATTCCTAATTCTTGTCAAACTCCAACCTTGACTCATCTTCCTACCCTGTTTTGCACTACAGCTGCAAGAGAGCCCCTCTCTATGATTAGGATTCCTTTTGTAAGCTTATGATCTTTTCCTAAGGCCATGTTCACCTCCAGAACCACTTTCCGAATTCAAACCGTCTTTTCTGGGTTTCTGCATCTTTACCTCACGGATCTCAGCTCCTGTTCCTCATCTTGTATATTCAATCAATGTTTGTGTTTGTCAGTGGCATTCCCTGATTCCTCTATAATAACAGTACTCCTCCATTCACTGACTCCTTCTGGATACATGCTACTACGGTGCCAAGTTACCTGTGGGTCAAATAGCCTTGTCCTGTTGAATTGAACCGAATCATTTATTGTCTCATGTATTCAACATGAAATTTGGTGAAAAGTGTGTTCCATTGTCATGCACAGGCCCAATTCACATTGACTTAAAATAAAAAAGATAAAAGAAGATAAGTTAAGTCCATCTTTTCCTTCTCTGCTACAGTCCTGCCCGGGCTACACCAGCCTTTACCATGTCACTGCCAGAGTGCCTCCTCTGGGCTACCCCTGCCGAATGTTGCGTGGAAGCGAGAGTCCCACTTCGCAGGCTGGCCAACTCTGTAGCCACGCTGCCTCTGAAAACGCCAAGTTGTATCACTTGGTCCAAATTCTGTAAACCTTTCATCTGCCATAATGTGATCCTTTATAATTGCCCAACATATGTATAGGTGAATTACATGTCAGATTAGATTAGATTACATTACATTACATTACAGCGTGGAAACAGGCCCTTCGGCCCAACAAGTCCACACCGACCCGCCGAAGCGTAACCCACCCATACCCCTACATTTACCCCTTACCTAACACTACGGGCAATTTAGCATGGCCAATTCACCTGACCTGCACATCTTTGTGACTGTGGGAGGAAACCAGAGCACCCGGAGGAAACCCACGCAGACACGGGGAGAATGTGCAAACTCCACACAGTCAGTCGCCTGAGGCAGGAATTGAACCTGGGTCTCTGGCGCTGTGAGGCAGCAGTGATAATCACTGTGCCACCGTGCCGCCCACGATCTTTACTTTATGACTTGTTCAGATATTTTTAAGTATGTAGTAAGTGCCTACTAACTTTGGCATAACAGTTTGGTTGCCATGCTATGAAATTGTTATTTCTCTATCACTACCAATTACCTAACCCGACATTTACCCTATTTCTGCCCTTCTCTTTCATAATGTTCTATGTCCCTAGATTAAGTTTTATTTCTGGTGGCCTTGCATGATGCTGTAAAGCTCGTTGAATTTCCTTTGAAACCTCTGGCTTAATGAACGCCCTTGTCACTGAATGCAGGACAATCAGATTTCAGATAAAGTCGAGCTATTTATAGTCCTTTCTCAAGTCAGAGGATGATCATTTATTACTGACGGAATTTTGGGATTTCTTCTCGAAACAATTATTCTGGACTGTAACCCCCCCCCCAAACGCACCACCATCAACACCATTACAGAGTGTGCTAGCAGGTGTTAATTTACAACGAGATTGGTCTGTTAGCTATTTCATGAAGCATCTCATCTATATCAATGTGTGATTTCTTTCACACCCTCGAATACAAAAGGGATCTTTTCACTGTGGTGTTAATTACCATAACGTTCATATATTCACACATATCCCAAGACTGCTTATTGGCAAATTCACCCCCCTTTACCCCCATGCATTGTCAGTTCAGACTTTAGCCAGTGCCCCTTATCCCATGTCTATTCATTTCTTTATTGCCTTGTCCACTATAATTTGTTTCTCTTTACAATGCATTTGTATGAGCCAGGCCAGTCCAGTTCTAGGATAGCAGACAAATGCAGCCAGGAATTTCTGGGAATGGGCAGCAGGTGTTTTAAGTGAAATTCAAAATAGCATAATGCAATTAATTGCTCTAAATTAGATAACAAGGCTTTCAAAATTACACATCACATAGAAGATTCAAAGAGAAAATGGTGATACTGATCAAGCATTAGGAATTGTACCAATTATAAGATTTGTGGATAGAGTTTAATAACTATTCAGTATTATAGCTCCTTCCTTCCACCAGTCCACCTGTATCCCCTCTATATATCTATCCAGTCAATTAATTAATTAGTTAAACCCAAGCACCTTCATAACTACTTGCTGTACTAACAATGGGAGTGAATTTTTAATTTAAATTGGACTTGTAACACCCTTACTGAGATTAATTAATTTGGTATTTACAATGTGGAGGTGCTGGTGTTGGACTGGAGTGTACAAAGTTAAAAATCAAACAACACCAGGTTATAGTCCAACAGGTTTCTTTGGAAGCACTAGCTTCTGAACTGAAACCAACATGTCCATTCTAAAAGATGAGAGACTTAACAAACAATCCAGGTCTTTTTCAATATATAATTTCAGTTACATCCCATTGTAAACTTTTGCTATAAATCCTGTGTCTTACGATCTTACACTCCACAACCACCTGATGAAGGAGCAGCGCTCCAAAAGCTAGTGATTCCAAATAAACCTGTTGGACTATAACTTGGTGTTGTGTCATTTTTAACTTGGTATTTACAGGGAGTGAAGCGATGAGCTATTTCCTTATAGGCAAAAGTGAGGACTGCAGATGCTGGAGATAAGAGACAAGATTGGAGTGGGGCTGGAAATGCACAGCAGGTCAGGCAGGTCAGGATCCTGATGAAGGTCTCCTGCCCGAAATGTTGATTTTCCTGTTCCTCGGATGCTGTGTGACCTGCTGTGCATTTCCAGCATCACTCTAATCTTGACTCTATTTCCTTGTATAGCTATGTAGCACACTTAGGAAGACTTTGAAACACAATAAGTTTGTAAATTATTTTATGGGACAGGGGCATTGTTGACCAGGGCAGCATTTGTTGGCCATGCCCAATAGCTCATGAACTGAGTAGCTTGTCCAGCCATTTCAGATGGCAGTTAAGAGCCAACCATATTGCTGTGGGTTGGAGTCACATGTAGGATGTCAAATTTCCTTCCCTAATTAAATCTAGTTGCCATTGTATACAAAATGAAAGGTGAAAGTGATTTTTTTTCCTATCCATCAAATCCAACATAAAGTCTCTTGCGAATGGGCCATGATGGTGTCCTTCTGCTGTTTTTTTTTTTACATTTATTGCTGATCTTCTTCACAGTCTACTTTAGCGTACTTACCGTCCCTTACTCCTGCAACATTTATTTGAGTTTTTAACTTGTGAGAAAATAGATGGCCAAACTGCCAATGTAGTTTTCAAATAATTAACTTTTAATCTTTTAAATTCTTAATGCCTTGTCCTTTACATTAGTAAACAAGTGAATTAAGTGGGCCTGATGGATTTCCAACAACAACTAAAGATAGTTGTCATGGTCACCATGACTGAGACCAGATTTCTTTGCTGGATTGATATTAATTAGTTAAATTTAAATTCCACCAGCTGTTATGATGGGATTTGAACCCCTGGCCCTAGACCATTAGCCTGGGCCTCTGAATGCACGACCGTCTCCTCCCTGAGGGTCTTTGTTTCACACACAACTCCTCCACTCTCCTCATTGAGCACCTTTAGCCACTGTTATCCTTATTCTTTTCTGCCTCTTGAGTGCACCAAGCTGCCCCTGATAAAGCATCTATACCTCAAAGCTCTTGTGGTACCCAGTTCCACACACACTCGTTCTGGTAAGCAGGTTTCTCCTGAATTCCCTATTAGATTTATTAATGACCTTCTTGGGCCGTAGTATTTGTCACCACCACACTGTGTGGAGCACCTACTGCAGGGGATAACAAGGCCACTCTTATTGTTGCCGGGAAATGAACTCATAAACTCCTTGAGTGCTCCTAATTGTGTCTCATCCCTCCTTACTGAGGTGGAATGTGCCGAGTGACTTCCATTGTTATTTCCTCTCTTCAGCTGGTAACTATTATCGTTGCAGCCATTTGAACAGAAGTGGCCATTTGTTCGGTATCCTCACATTGACTGATCTTTTAGATTTTTTTTCTCTCCCTCACTGTAATTTTATTTCTAAAGCACTTTCTGGGGTCAAGGGTCAACATGGAGCTAATGGTTTCAATTTCAGACTAAAAACCGAACCTAATTGAAACCTCTCGAGGGCACACGGGGTGTATGTTTCACAGCCTAAATGGGTTTCTAACCTTCTGGATGGCGTAGTGTCAATGACAGACTGATGACACAATGCACTGTATGAAGGAGGTGATGGAAGTGTGGAGGGTATTTAAGAGAGAAGACCCAATCTCTATTTAATGTCCTATGATAGCATGTTGCAGACAATGGTAATGGTATTGAACTAATAATCCTAAACCCTAGGTTACTGTTTTAGAGGAACATTGGATCAAATCCCACCAAATGGTAGATGGTGAAATTTGAAATCAGTAAAAATCTTGAATAAAAGCTCATCAAATAGAGACCTTGTAACCAGAGTTAATTGTTGTAAAAACCTATTTGTTCTGTTAATGCCATTTAGGGCTATCCTTATCTGGTATGGTCCACATGTGACTTCGTACACTGTGGAAAGCAGGCCATTCAGCCCATCGAGTTCACACTGACTCTCCGAACAGCATTGTATCAAGACCCACCACCCCCTACCCTGTAACCCTGCATTTCCCATGGCTAATCCACGTAGCCTGCACATCCCAAAATACCACGGGCAATTTAGCATGATCAATCCACCCTAACCTGCACATCTTTGGACTGTGGGAGGAAACTAGAGCATCCGGACGAAACCCACACAGACACTGGGAGAACATGCAAACTCATTTCAGACAACCACCCAGGGATGGAATTGAACCCAGGTCCCTGGTGCTGTGAGGCAGCAGTGCTAACCACTGAGTCACTGTGCCACCCTGCAGCAGTGTGGTTGACTCCAAGCTACTGTTGAATTAAGGATGGCTAATAACTGCTGGTCTGGCCAGCAACATTTGCATTAAAATCATTGGTGAGCATCTCTCTTATTATGGAGCTAACGTTAGCAGATAATTTGGTCTTTATCACAATGTTGTTTTTAGGAAATGCTGTGCACAAATTCACAGCTACACATCCGTGGCTCACATCAAAAGTATTTTTTTAAAAAAAATTAGATTCCTTCCAGTGTGAAAGCAGGCCCTTCAGCCCAACCAGTCCACACCGACCCTCCGAAGAGAAACCCACCCAGACCCATTTCCCTCTGACTAGTGCACCTAGCACTACGGGCAATTTAGCACGGCCGATTCACCTAATCTTTGGGTTGTGGGAGGAAACCGGAGCACCCGGAGGAAACCCACGCAGACACGGGGAGAACGTGCAAACTCCACACAGACAGTTGCCCAAGGCTGGAATCGAACCTGGGACCCTGGTGCTGTGAGGCAGCAGTGCTAGCCACTGTGCCTCCCTTTAATTGGCTGTAAAACATTTTAAGGTGGGCAATGGCCATGATAAGCATAACATAAATGCGAGGCTGTCTTCTTTTAATTATACAAAACCCTGATATTTAAGTTAACCCATGCCATCAATAAAATGGACACAGAATGTATTAGAAACTGTATAACATTCAGGGAATGCACTATAGAATAATTACGTTGAATCAACTCTATACCAGATGGCAGGTATATGTGTGCCATAAGAACAGGTTTACAGATTGTCTCCAAGTAACAGCAGCAGTTTTAATCCAGAGTTGGCTTCATTATAAACTGTTCCTGCATTTACAGAACAGTAATGAATCCTTTAGAACATGTTACATGGCTTGAGCAGAGAATGATTAAGTGCCTGAAAGTTCCAATTCATAGGATACCAACAGTGTGGAAGCAGGCCATTTGATCCATTGAGTCCAGACCAACCCTCTGAAGAGCACCGCTCCCTATAACCTCGCATTTCCCATAGCTAATCCACTTAATCTGATCATCTCCGGACACAATAGGCAATTTCCCATGACCAGTTCACCCTAACCTGCACATCTTTGGACTGGGGGTGGAAACTGGAGCACCCGGAGGAAAGCCATGCAGACACGGGGAGAATGTGCAAACTCCACACAGTCAGTCACCCTAGGGTGGGATGCATTTTGTTTTAGACAATGTAAAGTGGTGAGGATTCCAGAGATTAGTAATATCCTGACTGGGAGATCGATCGTTCCTGGAATACACGTTGGGATTACTTAGAGTGCAGAATCAGACCATTTGGTCCAACTGGTCTGTGTTTGTTGATTCTCAAATTACTGTCCTCTCTTCATGTCACTGTTTTCAACCAATCCTTCCAATCCTTTCCCTGTCATGTGCTTGTCTAGCTTCTCCTCAAAGGCATAAATGTGATTCAACTCAATCACTCCCTGTGGGGACAGGTTCCACACTGTCTTTGCTGCTTGGATAAAGAAATTGGAAGGATTTAAAAGGGTTAAAGGAGCCATTAGAGTTTGGTAAGGATAGGGCAGTGACAGGATAGGGGTGGGTTGAGTGGGATAATGGATATTTTATTGTTCTATCTTGGATGTCCCTGCAGATAGCGATGTGAGGCTGAAGCTTTTCACAGGAGCTTAGGCAGCCTATAGTTCCCAGTTGCTTTCTCCATGGCAATACCTTAGCCAATCGGAGTTGACTTACCAAGAATCAGTACCCTGTACTCCTGCAATATGTTTGAAATGTGGCATCCTTGTATGTGTCCTGATGATCAGAAGAAGGAGAAACTTTGACAGCATAGTGTTCACAGCAAGACTCAAGTTTGTTTGACTAGGCAACATTTTTCGGGAAATATGGGTTTGGATATGTTCCTACGTTAGTAATACCAAAGGCCTTGAATAAGAGTTCAAATGCCACCATGGTATTCAGTCCGGTTAATTACAGAGGAACCTTGATTATCCAAATGACACAGGCGGGGAGTATTTTCTTCGGATAATCGAAGTTTGGATAGCTGATCTGATGGCCGTGGGGAGCTATCTTGTTCGGATAATCTGAAATTCGGATAATCGACGTTCAGATAATGGAGGTACCTCTTTATATAACACGCTTTTGTTTCAGTCCAGATTAATCAGTGATGGTACCTATGAAACTACTGGATTGTCTTTAGAAACCCATCTGGTTCACTGTTGCCCTTTTGGGAATGGAGTTCTGCCATCTTTACCCTGTCTGGGCCTACATGTGACTCTAGACCCACGTTTCCGCCTGATATGGCCAAGTAAACTGCTCTGTTCAAAACATGGGTAATAAATAGTGGCCGTAATATCTTTTTCACATTAAAGACTGAAAGAAATCCTGGATATTGAGAGAGCAGCACAATTTCTATTCCTGCATTTCTGTTCTTAACTCATTTAAAAGTAAGTTGCAGTTGCTGGCCTTGGGAAGGCTCCAGATGGCCCTGTTGTTATGGCTTGTCAAAGGGAGTGGGGAGGGACAGGAGCAGGAGGAGGAGGAGATATTCACTGACAAATAAGAGTGCTTTGAATGAGTTAATGAGTGCTCACACTCACTCATATATATATATAAAATATACACACACACACACACTGGAATCTGGAGTCAAAGGCAGCACACTCCCGTGGGTGGAAGTCGAAATTGATCTTCGAGTAGGTGCATTCTAAGCAACTGAAGCAGTTATCGTTGTGTGTCAGAGGTTGCTGGTGATTGTTGTGGTCTCCAATTTAAGAGAGTGCACCTTGAAGCGTTATTTATGGCAGCACTGTTAAGTTAGAGTGCCAACCTGTGTCACTGAGCTACAGGATTTGGGACTTTGTTTTTTGTCATTTCTCGTTCTATGAGTGGCTGGCTCCAGGTATTTGAAAAACGCCGACCCACCTTACCCACGAGAGGGCTGGGTAATAATCTCTGAATCGCTTTAAGGAGATTATGCTATCCATTATCCCTGGGCTAATTCAGTGTCTGGGCCGGAGCCAGTACTGGGGATAATGACGAAGCATCTTGACGCATTGTGGATGGAGGAAGAGAAATCTTGAGCTTTAAACTGCATTAATCGTGTGGAATAGAAGGTGGCCAGTGTGGGGATGTGGGCCCTGCTCGCTCATCAGCTGGTGGATTGAATGCTGCAGACAATATCAACATGACAGGTGAGAGGGTGCAAAGGTCACGTCC
This sequence comes from Chiloscyllium plagiosum, assembly GCF_004010195.1. Lineage (NCBI taxonomy): Eukaryota > Metazoa > Chordata > Chondrichthyes > Orectolobiformes > Hemiscylliidae > Chiloscyllium > Chiloscyllium plagiosum. The sequence goes on along the minus strand of NC_057750.1, from coordinate 6,925,070 downwards.
ATCAATGGCCACTGTGTGGGTAAGGCGTTCCTGCTAATCTGTCAACTGAAGCTGGAGTGTGATCTGGTGGGAACCGTGAGCTGGTGGAATGCTTAATCTACTAGACAATGAGCAGAGGGTGTGATCTAACAGTGTGTAATCCAGTGAAATAAGTGATCTAGTGGAGTGTACAATCGAATAGAGTGTATAAACCAGTGAAATGAGTGATCTAGTGGATCTGGTGTCATTTAGTGGAGTGTGTGGTCTAACGGAGTGAGAGATCTAGTGAATGTGTGTTATTGAGTGGCGTGTAAGACCTAATACAATGTGTAATCAGGTAGTATGAGTGATGTATGTGATCTAGTAGAACATATGATCTAATATTGCATAATCCGGTAGACTAAGAGTTGTGGTGATGGAAGGGCTTTTGCCCGAAACGTCTATTTTCCTGCTCCTCGGATGCTGCCTGACCTGCTGTGCTTTTCCAGCACCACTCTAATCTAAATTCTGGTTTCCAGCATCTGCAGTCCTCTCTTTTGCCTAAGAGTTGTGGTGGACTGCGAAATCCAATCGTGTGTAATCTAGTGGGATTAAGTGATTTAATGGATTTTTGTGTGGGTGGGTGTGACCTAGCAGAGTGAACCATCTTAGAGTGTGATCTAGTGTAGTACATGGTCTGCTGAAGCTTGTGATCCTTTGGGAGTGTGATCTGCCAAACCCTATGGAATATGTGACCGACAGAGTGTGAAATCTGATGGTGAATGATCTGTTGGAATGCACAATCGTCGTGGGAATGGCTCAAGAAGGCCGTCAATTTAGTAGAAATGCTCAAAAAGACTTTGAAACGTTTCTATCCATCTCTAGAATGTGCTGATTCATGTTTTGGGAGCGTTATGGTATGGAGGGGCAGTGCGATGGAGGTCAAAGTTTGACTCTCAGCTACTCTCCTGATAGTTTTATATGGAGACAAAGATTGAGTGAATTTAAAAACAAACTCGCTCTGTCAATTTGAAATGATAACTTCAGGTGAAAGAAACACCAGCAACAGAAAAGAGAGATGAACATTTGCTGCACTACCATCAGAGCAGAGAAAGCTGGGAGATTAATGATCCCTTTAATATGACCAGACATTAAAATTGAGGATGGGAACTAAGAACAGGAATAAGTCAAGTGTCAGATATATCATTGTGAAAGGAACAGCTAACGAGTTTAATAGCCCATGAACTTTATAAATCTGGAAAGCAGTGAACACATGGTTACGCTACTGGACAAGTAGTAATCCAGAGCCCACATTCATGATTCGGGTAGCCGTGAGTTCAAATCCCACCAGAGTGATTTGAGATTGAAACAAAAGTCTATAAAGGCGCTTGGATTGTCATGAAAAATTCCAACCAGTTCATGGTTGTCTTTCTGTGAAGGAATGAGGCAGCCTCATTCATGATGAAAGGCTTTTGCCCAAAACTTCAGTTTTCCTCCTCCTCAGATACTGCCTGATCTGCTGTGCTTTTCCAGCACCACTCTAATCTGGACTCTGATCTCCAGCATCTGCAGTCCTCACTTTCGCCTTTCTGTGAAGGAAACCTGCTGTCTATAAATGAATTGAATTAGCTTTATTGCCTCAAGTGTTCAGTAAAAATTTGAGGAATTTGCCAGGGTTGGAGGGTTTGAGCTATAGGGAGAGGCTGAATAGGCTGGGGCTTTTTTTCCTGGAGAATAGGGGTGAGGGGTGACCTTATAGACGTTTATCAAATCATGAGGGTAATAAATAGGGTGAATAGACAAGGTCTTTCCCCTGGAGTGGTGGAGTCCAGAACTAGAGGGCATAGGTTTAAGGTGAGAGGGGTAAGATTTAAAAGGAACCTAAAAGAAAACTTTTTCACGCAGAGGGTGGTGCGTGTGTGGAATGAGCTGCTAGAGAGGTAGTGGAGGCTGGTACAATAACAACATTTAAAAGGCATCTGGATGGGTACATGAATAGAAAGGGTTTAGAGGGATATGGGCCAAGTGCTGGCAAATGGGACTAGATTAATTTAGTATATCTTGTTGGCATGGATGAGTTGGACCGAAGGGTCTGTTTCTGTGTTGTACATCTTTATGATTCTGTACCCTACGTATTCAAAAGAGTACAGTTAAAAGTTTACAATCACAGCATTACAGCACCATCTTAGGTACAAAGGTACTTTTCTCATTTGTTTTGTTTCTGAAGAATTTGATTTTCACTACCTGTACCTTTGTACCTAAGATGGTGCTGTAATGCTGTGATTGTAAACTTTTAACTGTACTCTTTTGAGTACGTAGGGTATAGAATCATAAAGATGTACAACCTGGTGCGGTGTGTGATTTTTAACTATGTCCACCCCAGTCCAACACTGGCTCCTTAAAATTGAGAAAAATAAAGAAATAAATCGTCCAGCATTGTAGGTAATAGGAATAACTTAGAGGAGAAAGTGAGGGCTGCAGATGCTGGAGATCAGAGCTGAAAATGTGTTGCTGGAAAAGCGCAGCAGGTCAGGCAGCATCCAAGGAGCAGGAGAATCGATGTTTCGGGCATAAGAAGGGCTTATGCCCGAAACGTCGATTCTCCTGTTCCTTGGATGCTGCCTGACCTGCTGCACTTTTCCAGCAACACATTTTCAGCAATAGGAATAACTTAGACAAGTAATAAGTTCAGAATATCGGTCTTTCCAACCCAGTCCATACTGGCACCTGGCATCAAGGGAGACCTCCATAGCCTCACTGCTGCCTGTGCCAGAACCACCCTACTTGAGGCACCATTTCTCTGCTGCTGGGCTCCCTCCAGACCCATAGCAACAGCCGGTGGGATTTGAACACAGATCCTCAGAGGATTAGTAACGTGAAAGAGCTAGTAATCCACTTTGCCTTTGTACCTAAGCAGGCCATTCAGCCCAACTACAGCACACTTGCCTCTCTGCTCCATTTGAGCTGCTTCCCAATGTGGAGGCATTGTGCCCACTGAATTATTTTCCCAAGAAACGGGGCCCCCTGTCAGGGGGCAGCTGGAGACACAGACTCCGGCGATGCTGCACTTAAAACTGGGGACAAGCGGGAGGTCAGCATCAGAGGAGTGCAGAGATCTCGGAGGGTTGTAGGGCTGGAGCAGGTTGCTGAGACACAGAGGGGTGTATGGATTTGAAAACAAGAATGAGAATTTTAAAATTAAGCCTTCACCAGATAGTGAGGCAATTTAAGTCACCGAGCACAGAGTTATAAAGGGACTTGGCACGAGTTACAAGATATTGAAGGGTGGGTGGTGAACTGGGATAGTATTGGGATTGTCAAATCTAGAGGTAACACGAGGCACAGGTAGAGTCATAGAGATGTACAGCACAGAAACAGACCCTTCGGTCCAACTCGTCCATGCTGACCAGATATCCTAAAATCGATCTAGTCCCATTTGCCAGCACTTGGCCCATATCCCTCTAAACCCTTCCTATTCATATACCCATCCAGATGCCTTTTAAATGCTGTAATTGTACCAGCCTCCACCACTTCCTCTGGCAGCTCATTCCATACACGCACCACCCTCTGTGTGAAAAAGTTACCTCTTAGGCCTCTTTTAAATCTTTCCCCTCTCACCTTTAACCTATGCCCTCTAGTTCTGGACCCCCGCCCGATGTAAACATGAAGTCTGCTGTTGTGGCATTTTTGGAGATGAATAACAGCTATCAATCTTCCAGTGTGTATCGGAGGCTGAGAGTCAGAGCTACATTGGAATTCTCTAAAGCCACGTTATTATCTTGCAACCTGGTGACTCAGTGGTTAGCAGTGCTGCCTCACAGCACCAGCGTCTCAGGTTCAATTCCAGCATTGAGTGACTGGGTGGAATTTGCACATTCTCCACTGGATGTGCTCCAGTTTCCTCCCACAGTCCAAAGATGTGCAGGTTAGGTGAACTGGCCGTGCTAAATTGCCCATTGTGTTAGGTGTACTAATCAAAGGGAAATGGGTCTGGGTGGATTACTCTTTGGAGGGTCAGTTTGGACTGAAGGGCCTGTTTCCACACTGTAGGGAATCTAATCTTGCTACAAACTAGCTTTTCATGTACATTTTAAAAATTCTTTCATGGCATGTGAGCATCATTGGCAAAGCCTGCATTTGTTGCCCAACTCTAAGAGACCATTTCAGAGGCATTTCAACCATATTGGTGTGAGCCTTGAATCACATGTAGGCCTTGACCAGCTAAGGACTGATGATTTCCTTCCCTCAAGGCTATGAGTGAAGCAGATGGGCCTTTACAATAATCAATGATGGTTTTATGCTCCTCATTGCTGGGGTTTTCTTTATATTCCAGATTAATTATGAATACTGAATTTAAAACCCTCCAGATGCCACATTGAGATTTGAACCCACATTCCCAGGGCATTACATTACTTGTCCAGTGACATTATACTATTGTGTGTACAGCATAGAAACAGGCCATTCAGCCCATCCAGTCCACATTTGTGCTGATACACCATTTGAGCTGCTCCATTTGTTCATCTAAATCCATCATCATAAACCCCTCTCTCTCACTGGCATATACAAAATGCAAAATGCAGCAGATGCTGGAAGCAAACACACAGTGCTGGAGAAAATCAATAAATCTGGCAGCATTTTTGGAGAGAGAGAGAAAAACAGAGCAAATGGTTCAAGTCCAGTATGACTCTTTTTCAGAATTCAGAACACTTCTGGACGCAGTTCTGAAGAAGAACCATATCAGACGTGAAATGTTCACTCAGTTTCTCTCTCCGCAGAGACTGTCAGACCTGCTGAGTTTCTCCAGTACTTCCTGGCTTTCTTCCTTCATCTGTTTCTCTGAGTTCTCTTTAAACACATCCACACTGTTTGCTTCAATCATTCTCTGTGGGAATGGGTTTCACATTTGCCCCATTCTCTGGGTAAAAAAAGTTTCTCCTGAATTCTTGATTGGATTTCTCGATGACGAACTTATATTGACAGCCTTCAATTATGTTCTTTCACAAGAAGGGGTAAAGTTGTCTCTGTCTCCAAAACTTTTCATCATCTGCTCATCCTGCAGTCTGTATCCTTCACGAGAAAAGATTCTGAGCCGTTCCTGAGGTGTACATCCATACCATAGAGTCATAGAGCACGGAAACAGGACCTTCGGTCCAACCAGAATCCCAAACTAAATTAATCCAACTTGCGTGCTCCTGGCCCATATCCCTCCAAACCTTTCCTCTTCGTGTACTTATCCAAATGTCTTTTAAATGTTGTACCCACATCCACCCCTTCCTCAGGAAGTTCATTACACACACTGACTACCCTCTGTGTTTAAAAAAAAATGCTTGTGTCTTTTTTAAATCTCTCTCATCTCACCTTAAAAATGTGCCCCCTACCTTTGACATCCCCCATCCTGGAGAAAAGACAGCTACCATTAACTCTATCTCCACCCTTTATTATTTTATAAACTTCTGTACGGTTGTTGTGTTGCCATAGTCTTACCAGCCCATAGGGGCTGCTCTCCCATAAGAGAGAGAAGCGACTGGTGGTGATTTAACCTGAGGGCCACCAGAGCTCAGGGTTGAGAAGGAAAGTCCTTCATGGTAACCTCAAACCAGTGATGAGAGTTGAACCCACGCTGTTGATATCACACTGCTCTGTAAACTGACAACCCAGCTGACTGAACTAAACCAATTCCTAACTTCTACAAGGTCATCTCTCAACCTCCTTTCTTGTAAATCTTAACCACATTTCTACGTCTTAGCCCATACTTGGGTCTGTTCTCCCACAGCGCATTCACCTGGATCTCTAAACTGATAGTTTAGTGACATTATCACTATGTCACTTTGTGCTAAACATGAGTTCGAGCTCAGGAAGAATAAATCTGTCATTTTGCATGGAGCTTTTTTTCTGCACTTGTCACAGATTCCAATGGAGTCATTAACAAGGACGGAAAGCACAAGCCCCAGTGCTGCCCCTGACCCCAGTCCTGCACCTGACCCCAGTGCTGCCCCCCCATACGTGCTCCTTGAGCACCGCAGCCCAACCCCTGACCCGGGCAGAGTGGCCTCAGTCCCTGCCCTTAGCACAGTAGCCCCCCCTCTTTGACCTGAGCATGGTGGCCTTACGACCCCTTTCCAATCCACACGGAGCACAATGATCCCTCTAAGGTCCTGAACCATTTATTGGGCCCCTAAAATACCCACTTGTACCATAGAGTCAGAGATGTACAGCACAGAAACAGACCCTTCGGTCAACCCGTCCATGCTGAACAGATATCCTAACCTAATATGGTCCCATTTGCCAGCATCTGGCCCAAATCCCTCTAAACAGTTCCTATTCATATACCCATCCAAATGCCTTTTAAATGTTGTAATTGTAGACCCTGCTTCTGGTGTGGGAGTTTGCTTTGCACAGTTCTGTGCCTTAAAGCCGAGAATGTTTGGTTTACTAATGCCTAAAAGAATCAATACATTTATTTATCACCTGTATTGATGTGAGGGCTATGTGACAGAGACAGATGTATTTGAACCCAGTGCCCTCTCTAGTCTCTGGCAGCAACTAATGGGATATAAAAGAGACCTAAGGGACAACTATTTCACACAGAGGGTGGTACATGTATGGATTGAGCTGCCAGAGGAAGTGGTGGAGGCTGGTACAATGACAACATTTAAAAGGCATCTGGATGGGTATATGAATAGGAAGGATTTGGAGGGATATGGGCCAAGTGCTGGCAGGTGGGACGAGATTGGGTTGGGATATCTGGTCGGCATGGACGAGTTGGACCGAAGGGTGTTTCCGTGCTGTACATCTCTATGACTCTACGACTCTATATCTTTTCCAAATTACTGTTTTTGGCTGTACTCCTTCTGGGCACTTTAATAAACACACATGAAATGGCAGCCTGTGATCCAGATTTTCAGCATGTTGGTTAAGCGCATGTCATAGCAGCTTGTCTCCCGCAGGAGGCAGCCTACAATTAGGATAGTAACAGAGTGAGCGATGGGTGGGGTCGCTGGCTCTTAACTTTGTCTCTATTTTCAGTTGATGCCACCAGACGTAACCAACAGATGGTGCAATTGCTACGCTTCAGGAAGTGATTGGAATCTATTCATGTCCCCCACCCGCCCGGCTCTGTGTTCTTGGCTGTTAGTTTAAGTTAGTATTTTACATTTAGATTGATTGTCACAAGTGTATAAAAATATTGTTTTCTCATGTGCCTTACACAAAGTGTAACCACGTTCCAACACACTTGCATCTTGAAACACTGAACATAATGCAAGGTTTTACTGCAATAGAATCCATCTTTCCCTCTACTTCATGTTTCTCCTCCACTGCTCCTTCAGCTGCTGCTTGACGTTGGTCAGAGTCTCTGTCACAGGCCCCAGGGTCTCCGTAATGACCTCCACGGTCTCTGTAACAGGCTCCGGGATCTCCGTAATGGGCCCCGGGGTCTCTGTAATAGGCTCTGGGGTCTTGGTTACAGACTCTGAGTCTTGGTAACAGCCTCCTGGGGTCTTGGTTACAGAGTCTGGGGTCTCTGTAACGGGCTCTGGAGTCTCGGTTACGGAGTTCTGGGATCTCTGTAACGGGCTCTGGGGTCTCGGTTATGGGCTCTGGGGTCTTGGTTATGGGGTTCTGGGTCTCGGTTACGAGCTCTGGGGTCTCAGTTACGGGCTCTGGGGTCTCAGTTACGGGGCTCTGAGGTCTCGGTTACAGGGCTCTGGGGTCTTGGTTACGGGGCTCTGGGGTCTCGGCTACGGGGTTCTGGGGTCTCAGTTACGGGGCTCTGGGGCCTCGGTTACGGGCTCTGGGGTCGCGGTTACGGGGTTCTGAAGTCTCGGTTACTGGGCTCTGGGGTCTCGGTTACAGACTCTGGGGTCTCTGTAACGGGCTCTGGGGTCTCGGTTACGGGGCTCTGGCATATTGGTTACAGAGCTCTGGGGTCTCGGTTACGGGCTTTTGCTGCCTCCACTCCTCTGCATCTGAGCTGTAGCCATGGGCCTGGGGATGTGTGTGTTCCATTAGGCGAAAGTGAGGACTGCAGATGCTGGAGATCAGAGTGGAGAGTGTGGTGCTGGAAAAGCACAGCAGGTCAGGCAGCATCCGAGGAGCAGGAAAATTGATGTTTTGGGCAAAAGCCCTTCATCAGCCATTCCTGAGTGGTGCTTTTCCAGCACTATTCTAATCTTGACATGTGTGTTTTCCATCCGTCTTACTCCTGATCCGACGCTGTCTCCGTCCATCACACTCACCGGTGCTTCCATTCCTTTATATGCCTGGGCCTAGCCGTGGACTAGAAGCCTCGGCCTAGCCTACGAGTCCAGGGCAGGGGACTCAGGTTGCAACTGACTCGCCGGGAGACCCCGGGTTGGGGTCTGGCTCATCCTGGCGTTGCCGCTGCCAGAGGCCTCCTCCTTCACCTGCCACCCTCCAGGCTCTGAGTCTATTTAAGTCTGTGCTCCATGTTGTGGTGTACGTAAGATCATATCCACGCAGAGAGAAGAACTTAACCCAGCCAGCTTGCCTGTGTAATGCACTCCCAATTCAGCTCCCACATTCTGTCCTCTGTAAACTTGGCAAGCCCAAAGTCATAGAGGTATACAGCACAAAACAGATCCTTCAGTCCAACCCGTCCATGCCGACCAGATATCCTAACCTAATCTCGTCCCATGTGCCAGCATCCGGCCCACATCCCTCCAAATCCTTCCTATTCATGAATCCATCCAGATGCCTTTTTAAATGTTGTAATTATACCAGTCTCCACCACTTCCTCTGGCAGCTCATTCCGTACACGTACCACCCTCTGTGAGGAAAGGTTGCCCCTGAGATCTTCTGATATTAAACCTAATTCTAAAAAAACTGGAATACTGCGAGAGTGCTGCACTGTCAGAGGCAGTGTTAAATTAAGAACCTGTGGTGCCTGTTTTGGAAAATAGATCTGTTGACGTCATAGAGTTTTTACAACATGGAAAGAGACCCTTCAGCCCATCATATCCACACTGGTCATCAAACATCCAACAGTTCTAATCCCATAGAGGGGAGGTGATGGCCTAATGGTAATGTTGCTGGACTGTTAATCCAGAGACCCAAATAATGTCCGTAGGACCTGCATTCAAAGCCTGCTGTGTCAGACGGTGGATTTTGAATTTAATAAAAATCTGGAATTACTTTAATGAAGATCACAAAATGATAGTTTGAAAAGCCCATCTGGGTCACTAATGTCCTTTAGGGAAGGAAACTGCCATCCTTAGGTCACATGGCCTACATGTGACTCCAGACCCATGGTGAACCAGTTGACTCCTAACTGCCCTCTGGGTAATTAGGGCATTAAATACTGGCCTCGCCAGTGACACCCACATCACATTAATGAATTTAAAAAAGCCTTGTATGTTATGGTAGCTCAAGTGCTTCTCTGAGCAGTTTTTAATGTAGATGTAATTTAACCAATGTTACAGAAAACTTCTTCAAAACTTTTGTGTTCTGAAGAAAGGTCACCGGACTCGAAACCTTAACTCTGCTTTCTGTCCACAGATGCTGCCTGACCTGCTGGGTTTCTCCAGCAATTTCTGTTTTCGTTTCAGGTCTTCAGCTCTTGCAGTTCATTGTTTTATCGCTAGCTGGTTGTTCCTGGGAGCTTGCTGTGCATCGGTTGGCTGTCCACTTGTGCTGGAAATGTGTTGCTGGAAAAGCGCAGCAGGTCAGGCAGCATCCAGGGAACAGGAGAATCGACGTTTCGGGCATAAGCACTTGTGACCGTGACAACAACTCGGAGAAATCTGTGGGAGGTGAAGCGCTTCAGTGTGTTGTAGAGGGCGTCATATGGATGTAGCTTTTCCCTAGGAATGGGGCTGCAAACCCAGGTCACGCTGCTAATGAGGTTTCCAGCTGACAATGTGAGAGGTAATGCCTTTCCTCTTTAACCTCTCCTCTCTGCAGATGACAGTGTTTCAGCCACAAGTAGCATGGATGTGGATGACCGTATCTCCTACCTCGAGCAGCGCATGCAGCTACAAGATGACGAGATTCAGGTCCTGAAAGCAGCGCTTGCTGATGTGGTCCGGCGGTTAGCCCACGCAGAGGAGCAGCACACCTTGCTCAACAAAAGAGCACCCAGCAGAGGTATGTCAATGGCACCTACCACGCACTCATAGAGTCATAGAGATGTACAGCTCAGAAACAGACGCTTCAGCCATGCCAACCAGATATCCTATCCTAATCTCATTCCATTTGCCAGCACTTGGCCCGTACCTCTCCAAACCCTTCCTATTCATATACCCATCCAGTTGCCTTTTCAATGCTGTAATTGTACCAGCCTCCACCACTTCCTCTGGCAGCTCATTCCACACACGCACCACCCTCTATGTGAAAAAGATCCATTTAAATTTTATTCCCTTTTGCCCTAAACCTATGCCCTCTAGTTCTGGACTCTCCCACCCCAGGGAGAAGACCATGTCTATTTATCCTATCTATGCCCCTCATGATTTTATAAACCTCTATAAGATCACCCCTCAGGGAAAACAGCCCCAGCCTATTCTGACTCTCCCTGTAGCTCAAACCCTCCATCATCCTTTTCTGAATCCTTTCAAGTTTCACAACGTCCGTCCGATAGGAAGGAGACTAGAATCGTGTTGCTTAAGCCTGAACGAGAGGAGAGAGCAGCCTGCTCCTCACAAACACTGCCAGCTATCCTTCATGTGTCAACCCAGGCAAACTGGTTTGATCAAGCCTGAGTAATTCCAGTTACTGCACCTTTACAAAGGATAGTTTGCCTTCAGATAGGATGCAGCATTTTTAGAAAATTATTAATTTCTGGGATGTAGGCATCATTGGCTAGTCCCAGCATTTATTGCCCTGTCCCTAGTTGCCCCTTGAGAAGGTGGGGGTGAGCTGCTACATTCCACCTGTGTGGGGTTGACCCACAATACCCTCAGGGAGGAATTTCCAGGATTTTGACCCAGCAACACTGAAGGAATGACAATATATTTCCCAAGTTGCGACAGGGAGTGGCTTGGGGGATCTTGAAGGGGATGGTGTTCCATAGATGTACCAGAATGATACTGTATTGTGTTGAAAATTGCATTGTTCATTTTGTCCACTTGAGGTCACCATACCTACATGTACCAGCAGAGGGTGTCTGCCATGAAGATATCGGTTTCTCTAGAACATAGAACATTACAGCGCAGTACAGGCCCTTCGGCCCTCGATGTTTCGCCGACCTGTCATACCAATCTGAAGCCCATCTAACCTACACTATTCCATGTACGTCCATATGGCTGTCCAATGACGACTTAAATGTACTTAAATTTGGTGAATCTACTACCGTTACAGGCAAAGCATTCCATACCTTTACTACTCTCTGAGTAAAGAAACTACGTCTGAGATCTGTCTTATATCTATCACCCCTCAATTTAAAGCTATGCCCCCTCTTGCTTGCCATCACCATACTTGGAAAAAGGCTCTCCCTGTCCACCCTATTTAACTCTCTGATTATCTTATATGTCTCTATTAAGTCACCTCTCACCCTTCTTCTCTCTAACGGAAACAGCCTCATGTCCCTCAGCCTTTCCTTGTAAGACCTTCCCGCCATACCAGGCAACATTCTAGTAAATCTCCTCAGCACCCTGTCCAAATCTTCCACATCCTTCTTATAATGTGGTGACCAGAACTGTACACAATACTCCAAGTTTTGTACAGCTGCAGCATAACCTCATGGTTCCAGAACTCGATGCATCTATTAATAAAAGCTAAAACACTGTATGCTGCCTTAACAACCCTGTCAACCTGGATGGCAACTTTCAAGGATCTGTGCACATGGACACTGAGATCTCTCTGCTCATCTATACTGCCAAGAATCTTACCATTAGCCCAGTACTTTACATTCCGGTTACTCCAACCAAAGTGAATCACCTCACATTTGTCCGCTTTAAACTCCATTTGCCACCTCTCAGCCCAGCTCTGCAACTTATCTATGTCTCTCTGTAACCTACAACATCCTTCGTCACTATCCACAACTCCATCGACCTTAGTGTCGTCTGCAAATTTACTAACCCGCCCTTCTACGCCCTCATCGTTTATAAAAATGACGAACAGCAGTGGACCCAACACTGACCCTTGTGGTACACCACTGGTAACTGGACTCCAGGATGAACATTTCCCATCAACCACCACCCTCTGTCTTCTTTCAGCAA
>NC_057750.1:6876980-6911788 GCF_004010195.1 Chiloscyllium plagiosum | reverse complement strand
GGAACAGTCTTTACGGAAAGTGGGTGGGGGGGAGGGAAATATATCTCTGGTGGTGGTGGCTTTTTGTAGGTGGCGGAAATGGCAGGGGATGATGCGATGTATACGGAGGTCGGTGGGGTGGAAGGTGAGGACTAGGGAATTCTGTCCTTGTTGTGGATGGAGGGGTCAGGTTTGAGGGCGGAGGTGCGGGACATGGATGAGGGCATCATCAACCACGTGGGAAGGGAAATTGCGGTCTTTAAAGAAGGAGGCCATCTGGTGTGTTTTGTGGTGGAACTGGTCCTCCTGGGCGGAGGCAGAGGAATTGGGAATAGGGGATGGCATTTTTTCAGGAGGCAGGGTATTCTAGGTATCTGTGGGAGCCGGTGGGTTTCTAGAAATTAGAGCCAAACTTTCAGACTTTAAAAATAAAATAAATTTCTTCATGCATTGGGTAATTGAAGCTTGGAACAGCAATGGAAATGGATTTTTGAGCTACTGTGGAGTGGCCTTTCATGTTATCTCTTAGGGGGATTTAACGCTCAATATCCTTTTGGAAAAAAAATACTAGAATCCCTAAGCCTGCAGATGCTCAAGAGAACATCCCACTCAGACCCGCCCCCTTATCCTATGACTGTAATTCTACATTTCCCATGGCTAATCCATCTTAATTACACATCCCTGGATACTATGAGGTAATTTAGCATGGCCAATCTGTACATCTCTGGCCTGTGGGAGGAAACCCACGCAGACACAGCGAGAATCTGCAAACTCCATTCAGATGATCATTTGAGGCTGGAATTGAACCTGGGATCCTAGAGCTGAGAGGCAGTAGTGCAAACCCGCTGAGCTACCGTGCTGCCTCCCAGAGGATCTGGTCAATGATGCATTAGTGTTTGAGGGATTTTGCTCTGCACCTACAATGCAAGTACCTTTAAAAGTGGCACATCGAGGGCAAGTGATGAAACTCAAAATTGCCCCCACTGTGTGCCAGGTCTGCCATGGGCCATCTTGAGGGAAAGTGTGTCAGATAACGGACAACCTCAATCGGGGCACTGGCTCCTGGTCCACAGGGTTGCAGTGTTACCAACCCTTCCATATTGTCAGAGACAAGGACAATCTGTTGAAATTCCTTAAGAACAGAGACTCCAATGATAGAGTCCTCTGTCAGGCCAACATATCTAACACTGAGGCACTGGTTGCAATAAGACTGTAAGACATAGGAGTGGAAGCAAGGCCATTCGGTCCATCAAGTCCACTCCACTATTTAATCATGGCTGATGGGTGTTTCAATTCCACTTACCCGCACTGTCCCCGTATCTCTTAATTCCTTGCAAGATCAAGAATTTATCAAACTCTGCCTTGAAGATATTTAGCATCCTGGCCTCCACTGCGCTCCGTGGCAATGAATTCCACAGGCCACCACTCTCTGGCTGAAATCAGTCAGTTGTGTTGGATGGGCCAGGTTGACGGCATAAAAACGTAGAAAATAGGAGCAGGCAGTAGGCCACTCAGCCCTTCAAACCTGCCCCCCATTCATTCAAGGCTCATCATCCAACTCAGTCCCCTCTTCCAGCTTCCTCCCCATCCCTTTGGTCCCTTCAACACTAAGAACTATATCTAACTCCTTCCTGAAATCATTTAATGTCTTGGACACAAACATGCTCTGCTGAGACCAGACTCCAGTATCGAGCTCTCTTCTCGGAGTTTTGTCGTGCAAGTGCAGAGCAGGAGAGCAGCGGCAGTACTTCAAGGGCGTCCTGAATGCCTTCTCATGGAAATGCAAGATCTTCACCAACCCATGGCAGTCCCGAGCCCAAGCTCGGAGCAGATGAAATGGAGCAGACGAAATTCCTCACCTGTGGCAAGCTGTGTACATCAAGAATTGGATTGTCTCATCACCTCAGGACCCACAACACCAGAATGAAATAAAGTCATCCTCAGTCCCAAGGGACTATCCAAGGAAAAGAAGCTTCATTGGCTGTTGATTGCAGTGGGACAGCTAAAGGCGCTATACAAATGCATGTCTTCCTTTCTCTAACAATGGATGTCAGTTAGGAGTTTTCACCAACCTTCTGTTTACTCCCTTGCGTGGATCAGAGTCCTCTTGCTGACATCCTGTGGTTCAGTCTAGGCAAAGACCTACAACAGCAAGCTGCATTTGTGTAGCACCCTCATGGCATGTCACAGCGGCTCAATCCAAAATGAATGGAGAATCAACCAACGAAAGCTCTTTGGCAGAGCCTGGCCAATGAAAGCTCATTGGCAGAGCTTAGCTAACGAAAGCTCATTGGCAGAGCCTGGCCAAAGAAAGCTCATTGGCAGAGCCTGGCCAATGAAAGCTCATTGGCAGAGCCTGGCCAATGAAAGCTCACAGAGCCTGGCCAATGAAAGCTCATTGGCAGAGCCTGGCCAATGAAAGCTCATTGCCAGAGCCTGGCCAATGAAAGCTCATTGGCAGAGCCTGGCCAAAGAGTTGGGTTTTAAGGAGGGTCTTCACCCGATGAGGTTGACCCTTTGCTGCTCTTGAGGGCAAGTAGCAATGGACAACAAATGAAAAAATGAGAAAATTGGACCAAAAATTTGGAAGAAGGTGCTGAAACATTGTGTTTCTTCCCAACTGAGATCACAGCGACCGGGATCAAACATGGCCTCCTGCTTCCTGTTCTGGTAGCTCATTTCCTTCTTTCTGGGCACCCTGGGAAGTGCCAGATGCTGCAGCTCCAAGCTTTACAATGGTTTGCAATGGTGCTGGAAAAATACTTCTGTAAATATTTGAAGTCAACGTATCTTTTTTATTAAACAGGGAGTTCTGATGGAAGGGACCTTGCCAGATCTGAATCCAAGTTGGAAAAGATCTGATGTAGGACTGTGATCTCTCCGGGAGTGAAGCCTCATGAGGATAATGCACACGACAGAGACTATGGAGGGATTAGAAGGCTGGAGTTTGCTGCGATTTTTGTGACCTTGTCTTGGTAACAATGAGCTGCCCGTCAGTCTCATTGGCTTGTCAGCATTCATCCACTCTCTGCCTGCTCCTGCCCTCCTCCCCCTCACCGTCCTCACACACAACAAAATGTTTCAGGCACACAGAAGATATTGAAGTTTTGTAATTGCTACAAGGCAGTAGGTTCTTGACCAACAAGGAAATTAAAAGTTTGATTGGATTTATTATTGTCACATGTACCTCGGTACAGTGAAAAGTTTTGTTTTGCGTGCAGTACAGGCAAATCATACCATACAAAGATCATAGGGTGATCAAACAGAGCGAGGAATATAATGTTACAGCTGTAGAGAAGGTGTACAAAAAGCAAGATCAGAATGAGATTAGAAATTTGAGAGGAAGAAGCTGTTCTTGAATCTGTTGATATGTGTGTTTAAGCTTTTGTATCTTCTGCCTGACAGAAGTGTTTGGAAGAGATTATATCCAGGGTGGGAGGGGGTCTTTGATGCTGGCTGCTTACTGGAAGCTGCAAGAATTATAAATGGAGTCAATGGATGGAAAGAACGAGGTGAGAAGAGAAAGAGACACAGAGAGAGAGAGGAGAGTGGGCAGCACTTCAGAGGCAAAGACACGTGTTGGGAAGAAACACAACAGAATGGCTTGCATGTTGGACTGGGCTGAGTTCGCAACTGCCTGTAGTTTCTTACGGGCCCGGGCAGAGCGGTTGCCTTACAAAGCCATGATGCATCCAGATAGAATGCTTTCTATAGTGCATCTGTCAAGGTCGGTGAGGGTTATCAGGTGTAGATCAGAAAGTGGAGTTGAGGCCACATCCCAGTCAACTGCGACCTCAGCAAATTACAGCCACAATTTGCACTTATGTAACACTGTGGAAATGGGCAAAGCATCGCAAGGATGCTTTGCAGAAGAGTTAGGGGACATTTGAACCACGCGATGAGGGTGTGATGAAACACCAACCAAAACACGCAAAGTCTCTGTTGGGTGAAGCCAGGTCTTCAGAGGCTTTGTTCTAAGAGAACCAGGGTGGGGATTGGGAAGTGGGGGTTGGCTTTCATTTCTATATCTGTGTGGATGACAGTCAGGGTCAAGACCAGGGGACGCAAACTTAAAATGTTTGAGAAAGGAACCAATGAATACATGAGGAAAATTTCTCACTGCAGTGAGTGGTTAGGATCGAGAAGGTGCTGGTTGAGAATGCAGTGGAGGATGGTTCAATCCAGACATTCAAGAGTGTATTAATTATTATTTGAAATGTTGCAAGGTTGTGGAGTAAGTGGGATAAGTTCTTGCAGGATGAGAATCATGGGCTGATTGGTCTTCATCTGTGTTATAACCAATGGTTCTGTAACTCTATTCATGTGACCCTTTTAGTTCTTTACGCTCCAGCTGTTTCTCTCAACAAACATTCCTGGTGCAAATATTCTGAATCCCTTTTACAGAATGTATCTTCTGAAGCATTGTCTTCCATTTTTAAGAATGTATTCATGGGATGTGGCTGTCGCTGATTAGGCCGGTGTATCTTGTAGACAGTACACCCTGCTGCTACTGAGCGTCGACGGTGGAGGAAGTGGATGTTTGTGGATGTGATGCTAATCAAGCGGGGGCTGCTTTGTCCTGGATGGTGTCGAGCATCTTGAGTGTTGTTGGAGCTGCACTCATCCAGGGCAAGTGGGGAGTATTCCATCACACTCCTGACTTGTGCCTTGTAGATGGTGGACAGGCTTTGGGGAGTCAGGAGTTACTCACTGAAGGATTTCTAGACTTTAATCTGCTTTTGTTGTCACAATATTTGTTACTGTAGTTAATAAATCCCTCTACATACAATTACTGTTCTAGCCTAACTAAAGTTATACCATAATCATTTAGAGCTGATGACCAATTGTCATTTATTTTCTTCTTAAAAACTTCTTGTACACAAAACCAAAAGCGAAAAGCAATCGTACTTTTCTCTTTCAAAGGTTCAGACATATTTTGACAATCACAGAATGTTCTGTACCACAATACAAGGAAGTTTATTCAGTGAATCTTACTATCCCAAGGTATCCAAAATAGAGTGCTCCTAGATGTTGCAATACCCACCACACTGGTTCTGCCGTTGGATTGAATTCAGGATCATGCCATCTGTTTTGAAATCTTTCACAGTCTCTTATTGTCTGCGTTTGTTCCCAACAGGTGCCTGCCTCTAGCTGCACACTCTGTTCCTTTGCCTCTGAAGTGCTGCCCACTCTCCTCTCTCTCTCTGTGTCTCTTTCTCTTCTCACCTCGTTCTTTCCATCCATTGACTCCATTCTTGCTCTCTCTCTCTCTCTTTTTGTCTCTCTTTCTCTCTCTCTCTCTGTGTCTCTTTCTCTGTCTGTCTGCTTCTCAATGGGACAATGGACAGAGATATAACTCCGTCTTGCCTTGTTCCACCTCCAATCCCCACTTCCCAATCCCCATCCTGGTTCCCTTAGAACAAAGCCTCTGAATACCTGGCATCACCCAATACCCAATAGAGCCTCTGCGTGTTTTGGTTGATGTTGCATCACATCCTCATCGCGTGACTCAAATGTTCCCGAATTCTTCTGCAAAGCATCCTTGCGATGCTTTGCCCATTTCCACAGTGTTACATAAGTGCAAATTGTGGCTGTTACACCATCTCAAACCCTTTCCAAATTCCTTCTCTGTTACTGAACATTACCTTTCCATAATAATGTTTCTTAAACCTTTAGTCTATGCACCATCCACCATCCATGGATAAATGCGAGGTATTGCATTTTGGTAAAACAAACAAAGGCAGGACTCATACAATTTAAAAGGAGGGCTTTTGCCCGAAACATTGACTCTCCTGCTCCTCGGATGCTGCCTGACCTGCTGTGCTTTTCCAGCACCACTCTAACCTTGACATTGTAAAACAGAGAGATCTACGGGTTCACGTACATAATTGTTGAAGTTTGTTTAACATCGTCGGAGGCTGAGGGGTGATCTTATAGAGGCTTACAAAATTATGAGGGGCATGGATAGGGTCAATAGGCAAAGTCTTTTCCCTGGGGTCGGGGAGTCCAGAACTAGAGGGCATAGGTTTAGGGTGAGAGGGGAAAGATATAAAAGAGACCTAAAGGGCAACTTTTTCCACACAGAGTGTGGTACGGTTATGGAATGAGCTGCCAGAGGAAGTGGTGGAGGCTGGTACAATTACAACATTTTAGAGGGATCTGGATGTGTATATGAATAAGAAGGGTTTGGAGGGATATGGGCCGGGTGCTGGCAGGTGGGACTAGATTGGGTTGGGATATCTGGTCGGCATGGACGGGTTGGACCAAAGGGTCTGTTTCCATGCTGTACATCTCTATGACTCTATAGTCAGAGTGGTTAAAAAAGTGTTTAGCACACTTGCCCTCATTGCTCAGACCTTTGAGTATTGGAGTTGGGACGTCATGTTGAGGTTGTACAGGACGTTGATGAGGCCTGTTCTGCATATTTTCACGTGCCCCTTCAATAAGGGAGAACTTGTGGGAACTGCAAAGGTTTTGCAGCTTACGTGCTACTGAATGTAATAAATTGATATATATTTATTTTTCTTATTAACCATACATTATGATATCCTGTCAGAAATAAAAGTGTAGCCTTTTTGTTTTTTAAATATTAGTGTTCCATATATTTATTTGTAACATTCTAATAAATGCTATAAAATCGTCACAACATTCTTCTTATCCGTAAATAAATAACTTGTGGTAAATGATATAAACAAGTTGTTGCGGTTGTCTGATATTTGGCATTCTTGTGTTGGTCCTGATGAGTGCAGTTTAGAAAGCTTTGACATCATGTTTCTCTCCCGAGTGATCCTATTCCTCAGAGAAAGTAATGTTTCCATCCATATTAATCAGCCAAACCCGACAGTCACACACGTTGCGCTAAAGAGACGACCTTGCTGTTGCTTATGCTTCAGGTGTCTCATGCTGCACATATCCAAGCCAGTCCAGTGAGGAAAGGTAGGACTCAAGGTCACGAAGAGACCATTCAGCCCTTCAGGTCTGCTCCACCATCCAATAAGGTGGCGGCTGATCTGGCTGTGGTCTCAGCTTCACTCTCCTGTCTCCTAACCCCATCAGCCTCATCCACCGAAAATCTCTCTGATGCAACCTCGACTAAATTTTAAACACCCAGCTTTCCACTGCCTCTGGGAGAGAGAGTTCCACACTCAAACGACCCTCTGAAGGAAGGAGAAAGTGAGGACTGCAGACCCTGGAGATCAGAGTCAAAATGTGTGGCGCTGGAAAAGCACAGCCGGTCAGGCAGCATCCGAGGAGCAGGAGTGTTGACATTTCGGGCATAAGCCCTTCATCGGGAATGTGTGTTGAAGAGCTTATGCTTGAAACGTCAACTCTCCTGCTCCTCGGATGCTGCCTGACCGGCTGTGCTTTTCCAACCCTCTGAGAGAAATCATATTCTCCTCACCTCTGTGTTAAAAGGGAGACCTCTTATTCTTAAATTATGTCCCCCAGTTTTAGACTCCCATGCAAGAGGACCACTTTACCTGCACTTCCCATAATCCAGTTGACTGCATCCACTGCTCACAATGTAATGGTCTCCTGTACATTGGGGAAACAAAGCGTAGACTGGGTGACCGGAAAAAAGACCCTGAGCTTCCTGTTGCCTGTCACTTCAACAGCCCGTCCTGCTCCCTGGCCAACATCCCCCATCTCAGGCTTGCTGCAGTGCTCCAGTGAAGCTCAGGGCAAGCTGGAAAAAAGCACCTCATTTTCCCCTCAGGGACCCTGCAGCCTTTTGGACTCAACATCGAGTTCAACAACTTCAGGGCTTGAGCTCTCCCACATCCTTACCCCAACCCCCACACACCAGGCCCCTTGTTATCACATTATCTGCTATTACACACAACCCATTGTTAGCCACTAACAGTTCCCATTAATAGCTATTCGCCCTCCAAGCCAGATCATTACCCACTCCGTCTGTCCAAATGTCTTTAGACTCTATCCCCACCTATCATTTACTCCTTACTCCCTCCCTGAAAACCGACATTTTCCTACCTACCAACAGTTCTGAAGAAGAGGCATTGATTTGAAAAGCTAACGCTACTTTCTCTCCACGGATGCTGCCATACCTCCAGAGCTTTTCCAGCAATTTCTGCTTTTGAGACTAAAATTATACACAGCACTCCAGATGTGGTCTTACCTATGCTCCATACATCTGCAGTAAATCTTTGCTTCTTTGATATCGTTGGGTCTAAATCCTGGAACTCCCCTCTCTAACCGCACTTCTGAGTGTACCATCAGCAAATGGACTGCAGTGATTCAGGAAGACAGCTCAGCCCTCACTTTCTCAAGGACATGGTCAATAAACACTGGCCCAGCCAGCAACGTCTACATCCCATGAATTAATTCTTTAAAAAAGAACCCTTCCTCTCACAATTTGTTTTGGGGACCAGAATTCGGAACGTTCTCTTGTATATATCCTTGACCGTAGCATTGCCCATCACCAACTTGCCCTTTGAACTCAAAACAAAAATTATTGGAGATCACAGCGGGTCAGGCAGCATCCATGGAGGGAGAGTCTAGATGCTTGAAATGTTAGCTTACTCTCTCTCCGTAGATGCTGCCTGACCTGCTGTTATCTCCAGCACATTTTGTTTTCAGTTTAGATTCCAGCATCCACAATAATTTGCGGCTGCTCTCGAACTCTGGACTGCCCAGAGGAGCCTCCACTCTGTGAATCACTCTGTGAGGAGCACTGCTCAATAGTACATAGGAGATGCAGTCTGGGTTGGAGGTTGGCGTGGGTTTAACGTTCCTGGGGAAATGTCGTTGATTTACAATCTGCTCTTTCTTACCCCCACCCCGTCCTCCGTAGCCCGTCTCTTCATGCAAACATTGCCCTCGCGGCACACCCTCACCAATGGGACTGCAACACCTCCGAAAAGAAGCAATGCTATACCTCAGTCACCATCCTCACCCAGGAAGGAGACGTCCTCTGCAAAAAGGTAGGGAGAGCTGTTAAATTTGGCCCAGAGGTTATTTCCGCCTACCTATGGCGAGTAAACTATCTATTGTTACCTCCTGGTCATCCGATATAACTGACCTGTTCGTCCTTATGAGTGAATCTTTTCTGGGCTACTTCTAAAACAATTATAGATTTTTTTCAAACAAGGAAACCAAAATTGTTCACAGATGTCATTTGTGGTGGGGGGAGATAACTGAGTAATTGCAAATACCAATTGTTAGTTCTGAACTCTGTGGTGGCTGCTGGACCTCAGTCAGACTGAAGCACAGATGTCAAAATAACTTCTTATCTCATGTCGCCTCATGAGATTTTCATGTCGGCCACTTTCTGATTTTCAGAGGCACTTTCATCATTCTCGCTTACTTCATCATAGAATCATAGAACGCCTACATGCAGAAAGATGCCATTTGGCCCATCGAGTCCACACTGGCCCTTTCACCCAGAACCAGTCTCCATCACTGTAACCAACATTTCCCATGGCTAACACTTAGCCTGCGCACCCCTGGGCACTATGGGATAATTTAGCACGGCCAATCCACCCTAACCTGCACATCCCTGGGCACTATGGGACAATTTAGCAAGGCCAGTCCACCCTAACCTGTGCATCTTTGGACTTGATGCAGTCAACCTCCTGAATTTATGCTGAATTATTTTCAAAGTCATCTTTAGAAAGATACAGCACTATTACCAAAAGTATTGAACTTTTTGACTTGCAACTCACTCACAACATGTTTTGTTAAATAAGTCTCCCAAATTCTGGATGCAGATACACACATACCCCTCTTCCCAACCCCTGCTCCCCTCCCCCATTGCTCACTGTCACCCCTCTGAAATAGCTCCACAGAGGCCAGTATCCCACCACCAAGTCACCCTTCACTTACACATGGTGCGTCCTTGACACTGGTCCAGCTCCCTCAGAGCCAGCTCTCAGAGTGAACAGAACCCCTGACACTCCTGTTTAAATCTGTCAGCCAGGGCTCCCTGATTGGACCAGGTTAGCAGCCCCAATCAGGGAACTCATATTCTGTGAGTTGAAAAGTGTGGTGCTGGAAAAGCACAGCCAGTAAGGCAGCATCTGAGAAGCAGGAGAGTCGATGTTTCCTTTTCTTTAATGGATATATTTATTGAAAAAAATTTTTTCCCTTTTTTTGTTACAAATATACAAACCAGAAAAAAACAAAATTATGAAAGTACAAAAGTACAGAAACGTAGAAATGATATCATGCTATTGTTATTACAGGAACATTGACAATAAACTGCCTACTATTCTCCAAGATACAGTCAATGCATATTTACTTAAACCAAATTAGCGCATACTCCAATTAAATGAGATAACACTAAACTAAATTACAATCCAAAAAATTAAATTGCACTACATTGTACTATATTATATTACATTGCTCCACCCACTGCACTTCCATCAGAGCTCCCGTCCATTGGAGCAACAGTAATTTAACCCAGATTTACTAGGCCTCTCTGCCCATCCCTGGAGACTCCGGACCACCACATACAGCCCTTGTGGCTATATAAAGGGCCTGATTAATACCGCCAACAGATCCATGTCTATATAATTTAGAAAGGGCTGCCATGTCTTATAAAATTGCTCCATTCCGTGGTGCACCATACCTGTCAGGTAATCCTGAGGGATGTGCTCCATCACAAGTCCATGCCTTCCTGCAAGACCTGGAGGTTTTTCTGATATCCAGTTCATTCGGACCGTCTTCCTTGCACAGTGCGTCAGGATATTAAACAACCTCTTCCAGTGCCCATCCAGAGAGGGAAACTTTGGTAGTCCCAAGGGGAGGGACACCAGATCCCAGGATCCTCTCCAGCTCATTCACTATGGCCCCCCAGTATCCACAGATCTTGTTACAGGACCAAAAGCAATGTGTAAGGGTGCCAATACTGTTTTAACATTTGGGACATTTTGGGGAGGATCCTTTCTTAAAATTTGCTAGTCTCTCTGGCGCCATATGGGCCCTGTGGAGGAGCTTCAATTGCATTGCTTGCGCCTTATTGGATATTAAAATCTTCTTTACATTCCCCCATATATCCTCCCACGTTTCCGATGAGATTTCTTCCCCTGACCCCTGATTCCAAATCTCCTGGAGTGTCTCCATATCCCCCAAGGCATTCCCTCTCTGCAGATGATATATGGTATTGACTGAGAGAGCGTTCCCACATCAGAGCACACTTTGTCCTACATCCGACTTGTGGGGCTGGGTCAAGAGCGTGGTTTTCCTCTGTACGTGCCCCTAACTTAGAAATATCGGAAAAGGTCCCCATTTGGGATTCTGTATTTCTGACCTAATTGGCTAAAAAGACATCAAGACTTCCCCTCAAATAGGTCTCCCAGACAGGAGATTCTTTTACCCTCCCAAGCTCTGAAGCTGGACTCCATTGACCCCAGTCTAAATCCTGGGGCTCCCACTAATTGGGTGAACGGCGAAGTCTTAAACAAATTGCCCTCACCCTGCTGCATCATCCTCCATGCTTTTACCGTAGTTATGATAATCGGACTTTCACAGTGCTCAACCACCAACCTCATCTTATCCATGAACGGTAAGTTTATGATGGGACACTTTGCCTACTAGGCCTCCACATCAAGCCATATCGATTTTGGGTCATTGTGCACCCATTCACCTCCATATGACAACAAAGTGCCTCTTTGATATTTCTTCAAATCCGGGAGGTCCATTCCCCCTACATTTTGTGGAAGCTGCAAATTTAATTTAGGGATACCTCCAGCACCAAATAAATGATCCAAGCCATCCCACAAACCTCTGCAAAACCTGTTTGGGTATCGTTATGGACGAAGCCAGACCACTCAAAACATTCTGAAGCAGGCAGCTCAGACCATAACTTTGCAATTTATTTCGCTAAGTGTACAATGAAAATTACCCGGATTAAATTAGTTAGGTTGACTACTAGATTTAAAAACAGAAAAATGTTTATTCACAAAATTACGCAATGAAACACAAAGAACAGAATAAGGAACCTCTACAGAACTCAGTCTGTCCAAACGAGACTTAATTATGCTGTTCTGAATATACACAACAGTCCCGATAATCAAACTCCCTTTAAAACCCAATATAAATGGAACACATGCTTACAGGTTGAAGTTGAAGGGCAGAAACTGACACAGAGAGAGAGTTTCCACACAGCTCCATGTTGAACTCCTCACCAGTTCAAGACTGAACTAAACTGCTCAGCGAGAGAGCTGACTACTCCCCGTTCATTATACAGGTCACTTCTAAAACATGACCACTTTGGCCTGAAGTCTCATCTGTTTACATATAAACAAAAGGCCTCTCAAAATCCTTTTCATCTCTGTACCAAACCAGACTGATGGGAGCCCGGCCTGATTTATTACCCCTCTGAAAAAAATCAAACACAGAGTATCCTTGAGCCAAGGAACAGCTTTTAGAAAAAAAGGGACTAGCTTTGTGACAGTATTATAACGGGAGCATCCTCATAGGATATAGCAGCCGAGGAAGAATATTCATTTTAATCAAGGCTACACAGCCAAGCCTTGACATGTGTAGTCCCTCCCATCGCTGCAAGTCCTGCTTGATCCTCTCAAATAGATGCACAAAGTTAGCTCTGTACAGCTACCGGAAGCGAGGGATAATAAAAATTCCCCAGATAAAGATGAAAACCTTTCTGTAATCACCTCAAGGGAAATTCCATTCCGACTTCCAGCTTCAGTACCTCCACCACCCATCCGCCCCACGGGTATGACCTCCAATTTTGTAACATTTGTAGCCATTGAATAATTTAGTTTTTTTTATTAACCGGGGTGTGGATTTTTTTTTTTGGTTAGCTAAAAACAAAAGGACCTCGTCCACACAGAGAATGATTTTGTGTTCCCCAACTCTCATTTCCAATGCTGTTATTTCAGGGTCTTTTTGGATATTCTCCACCAGTGGTTCAAGTACCAAGGTGAACAGTAGCGACGACAAGGGGATCCTGGTTGGCTACCCCTCCCCACACCAACGTTGCGCAATTTAACCCCATTTGTGACAACTGTCGCCTTGGGGTCTTTATATAACACTGCCACCCACCAGACGAAGGCCCCTCCCAGACCAAAACGATCCAGAACAGCAAAGAGATACGACCATTCCACCCGATCAAAAGCCTCTTCTGTATCCAGGAGACGACCAAACCTGGAACTGTTCTCTGCTGACATATTTGCATGATATTCAACACCTGCCTGATATTGTGGAGGAGCTGCAGCCCTTGATAAATACCCGCCTGGTCCTTTTTTATAATAATGGGCAGCACCGTCTCCAACCTCAGAGCCAACACCTTTGATAGAATTTTAAAATCCACATTCAACAATAAGATGGGTCTGTATGATGCGCAATCCTTGGGGTCTTTCCCTTTCTTTAAGATAAGGGAGATATTAGCCTCCCTAAGAGAGGACGGAAAACAGTCATAGAGTCACAGAGACGTACAGCATGAAAACAGACCCTTCGGTCATGCCGACCAGATATCCTAAACTAATCTAGTCCCATTTACTAGCACTTGGCCCATATCCCACTAAACCCTTCCTATTCATATACCCATCCAGATGCCTTTTAAATGTTGTAATTGTACCAGCCTCCACCACTTCCTCTGGCAGCTCATTCCAGACACACACCACCCTCTGTGTGAAAAAGGTCTCTTTTATATCTTTCCTCTCTCACCCTAAACCTATGTCCTCCAGTTCTATACTCCCCCACCCCAGGGAAGAGACTTTGTCTATTTATCCTATCTACCCCACCTCATGATTTTATAAACCTCTATAAGGTCACCCCTCATCCTCTGATGCTCCAGGGAAAACAGCCCCAGCCTATTCAACCTCTCCCTATAGCTCAAATCCTCCAACCCTGACAACATCCTTGTAAATCTTTTCTGAATCCTTTCAAGTTTCACAACATCCTTCTGATAGGAAGGACACCAGAATTGTACGCAATATTCCAACAGTGGCCTAACCAATGTCCTGTACAGCCACAACATGACCTCCCAAATCCTGTGCTCAGTACTCTGACCAATAAAAGAAAGCATACATACGCCTTCTTCACTATTTTATCTACCTGCGACTCCACTTTCAAGGAGCTGTGAACCTGCACTCCAAGGTCTCTAAGACCTTACTATTAAGTGTATAAGTCCTGCTAAGATTTGCTTTCCCAAAATGCAGCACCTCACATTTATCTGAATTAAACTCCATCTGCCACTTATCAGCCCATTGGTCCATCTGATCAAGATCCCATTGTAATCTGAGGTAACCGTCTTCGCTGTCCACTACACCTCCAATTTTGGGGTCATCTTCAAACTTACTAACTGTACCTCTTATGCTCGCATCCAAATCATTTATGTAAATAACGAAAAGTAGTGGAGCCAGCACCGATCCTTGTGGCACTCCACTGGTCACAGGCCTCCAGTCTGAAAAACAACCCTCCACCAACACCCTCTGTCTTCTAACTTTGAGCCAGTTCTGTATCCAAATGGCTAGGCCTCCCTTTATTCCATGAGATCTAACCTTGCTAACCAGTCTCCCATGGGGAGCCTTGTCAAACACCTTACTGAAGTCTGTATAGATCACATCTACTGCTCTGCCCTCATTAATCCTCTTTGTTATGTTAGCGCGGATGAAATGATATCAGTCCGAGCCCAGAGTGCAGTTCAACAATCGGTAACGTTTATTGATACAGTAACGCCAGCGGAGACCAACCGAGGTCCGAATCTCGTCTGTTCTGCTGTTCCCGCGCACTGCTACACATTATATACCTTTCTTTGTCAGGATGTGAGGATTTTGAGTATGAATGGGATGATAGTTCCCCATCATCGCTGGAGTAGGTGCAAATGGTGGGTTTCCTGCTGTCCCAGGAGTGTAGACACAATAGGGTGCTAATTGGATTATGTAAACGGATCCGGGTACTATCTGCTTGTTTCTCTCTGTGAGGGCTGGGGGCTAGCACCCCCCTTTGTTCCCTTGGGGTGCTGGTGTGTATTAGTCTGATCGTTCCTGTCTGGTGGATGCCTGTCCTTTGTGTCAGGATGGTTCTGTATTAATGAATATGGGTGTGTTTCAGTCAGTCTCTTGATGTGATTAGGAGATGGGTTTCCATATTAATTAGCTCCGGAGTTTCGGTCTATGAGTCATGGTTAGTGTCTGGCCTAGTGTGAATGTGATCTATCCTCTGGCTCCCATCTCCCGGTCACGTGGGCGGACCGGCAGCTGCTGAGTTCTGTGGGTTTAAGCTGCGGCTGCCGTTTAAAACACAAAATGAATTCCTATAGTTTTACCGATGTAGGCAAAGTCCCGTGGCAAATGCGGGATGGCTCTGATGCCCGCTTGCAGTTACTTCTTCAAAAAAACTCAATCAAGTTTGTGAGACATGATTTCCCACACACAAAGCCATACTGACTATCCCTAATCGGACCTTGCCTTTCCAAATACCTGAACATCCTGTCCTGGTTATATGAGTGACTATACATCTCCAGCAGTGGTTCAGCCAACATGTATATGAACCCCTTGTAAAATTCACTCGGGAATCCGCCTGGACTGGGTGCCTTACCACCTTGGAGCTGCATTACCACCTCCTGCACCTCCTGCACTGTTAGAGCTGCATTTAAAAGGGAGGCTTGATTTGCGTTTATACCAGGGAGGTCCAAGTTTTCCAAGAAGGATTCCATCCTTGCATTTTCATCCCCACATCTGTATAAAACTCCTGGAATCTGGCATTGATATTCCTCAATTCGCGATTGACGTTACCGGCTCACTCCCTGATCGACAGTGTGGATTGTGGAGCACTTTCCTTCCTAGCCTGGTAAGCCAGGTATCCACCTGGCTTATCCCCATACTCAAACAGCCATTGCTTTGCAAAGGAGACCCCTCTCTTCGCCACTTGTGTGAGCACTGAGTCCAGAGCAGCCCAGAGAGCCATGACCCGTTGTAATTTGACCACGGATGGTCTGGTGTAATATGCCGACTTGGCTGCCTTCAACTAGGCCTCAAGCATCCGCCGCTGCTCCCCCCTCCAGCTCCTTCGCCTTCTCATACCCCTTAAGAATGCTCTGGTGGTCTCCCAGAGCACTGATGGATTGCCGGCCATACCCCGAATGATGTCCCAAAAAGTCATGAACTCCATTGTGAACAAAGTTGCCATCCTTCATCAAAAACGGATCCATGCACCCCACTACCGTGTGCCTGCCCCACTACCGTTGGTCATGACATCTAAGTATACTGCCGCAGGGTCCGAAATAGTTATGCTCCCAATTCTGCAAGCTAATACCAAATCTGAACAAACCGACGGGACAACGAACATATCAGTTCTGTGTGGCACTTGTGTGGGCTGGAGGAGAAGGTAAACTCCCTTCCGTTTAGGTGGAGATTCCTCCACACATCCACTAGCCCCAGTTCCTTACACAAGTCCACTAACTGTCTAGACTGCTGAGGTGTACCCGACAGCCCTTTTGGTATCTTGTCTACCCCAGGGTCCATTAAAGTCCCCTCCAATAATTGTATGGCGCGCCCCAAGAGCCATTAACTTAGCAACTGCATCAAGTAAAAACTTGAGAGGGTGTGCTGGGGGACAGTAAACATTCAGGATGCTATACTCTTCTCCGTGTATCAGCGCCTCATGAATGACGAACCGTCTATAGTCATCCTTGATTTGATCTGTCACCTGGAATAGGAGGTTCTTTCATACCAGTATGGCCACTCCTCTACTTTAGTTAAAGGAGGAAAGGAGTAGCCTATCATATCCCTGCCTGCTGTAAATTCAGATGTTCCCTATCAGTCAGATGTGTCTCTTGCAACAGCGCAATGTCAACCATTTCTTCTTTAAGATTTGAGAACACCTTTTTCCTTTTATTGGGGAGTGGCTTCCCTTTATATTCCAGGTGCACCACCTGAACTGATCACTACCCATGACCGCACACTACAGCCCGTAGTCCCCAGCGAAGAGAAAGCCCATTCAATGTGCGACGAGTGGAGAAAAAACAGACTTTATCAAATCTGAAGACTATTCCAATAGCACTACTAGAACTACCAAAACTAAACAAACTAACCTCTACTCCTAACTTAAACAAATAAACACAAATTTCCAGAGATTCCCCCCACCCCGCCTTGCCCATAGGGGGCATTCACTCCCAACTTCATAACCATCCGAACACCTTCCAGATAAGACCGCACCCAAAACCCAAGCAATGGAAAAAAGCACATATTATTATTATTATTATTATTATTTACACTCCCACCAGTTAACAATGGATGGCCACCCCTCCCCCTCCTCATCTCAACCCCACACATCTTTAGAACAAAGGAGTAACCACCCCTCACCCAGCAAAACAGAACAATAGAATAATTAATAACCTCAAAACAGATATAATATAAAACACACCGGACTTTACACCTGAGCAATATCAAGCCTATAAAGCCTGAAACCACAAAAGGGAAAAGAACAAAGAGAAAGAAGATACAAAAGAAAAGTTTTATACTATGCCATTGTCCATTCACCTCTTTTCTTCCTTCTTGGCCAAAATCTATCATTGCAGCGAGTCCAAACATCCTTTTACATTTTCTGCCAAATCGAAGTTGTAGACAGATCCCCCATAACTGAAACATAGCTCTGCAGGTTACCTCAGAGAGTATTGAATGTTTAAATCTCTCAGTTTTTTTCTTTACACTATCAAAGACCTTCCTTTTCTTAATTATAGCCCCAGAAAACTAATGAAAAACATTATTTTCGAGCCTTTATAAGCCAAAGCCTGTGGATCTTTTCCCAGTCTTCTGGCTGTTTCTATTATTAAGTGCTTTTTCTTGTAATGCTGGAGTCGCACTAGGACTGGACAGGGGCGCTGGGCCCACCTGGATCTGCACAATGCGATCTGGTAGGCCCACTCCACACTGACCTGGCCTAACTCAATCTCCCAGCCCAGCAACCCTGGAAGTCGACCCTCGAGGAAGTCAGCGAGGTTTTCACCTTCTTCACATTCCAGTAAGCCCAAGATGTGTAGATTTTTTTTCTCTGACCTCGATTTTCGAGGTCATCAACTTGTTCCTGCAGGGCCCAACCTGGCCTTCAGGGTTCAGACCCACCCCTCGGAGCTCTCCGTCGCGCCCTCTGAGGCTGCAGTCCTCTGCTTCATCGCCTCCATGTGCTGATCCAAAGCCTGGGTCTCCTGCTCAGGTTCGCCAACATGGCAGTGATTGGTTCCAGCACTCCCTCAATCTTTTCACGGAGTTTTGTAAACTCCGTTAGTAACTGCTGCTGCTCCATTGAACTCAAGGGCACCGCCTAAGGAGTATAGGTAACGGCCGTGGGTGTACCCGATGTAGTAGGGGAGTGCCCTGCTTGCTGCTCTCCCCTAGGCCCTTTTCATTTCAACATCTTCATATTAGCTCCAAATCAGGGTGCACGGTGGCTCAGTGGTTAGCACTGCTGTCTCACAGCACGAAGGGGTGGCACAGTTGCTCAAGATACGGGTGGCACAGTTGCTCAAGTGGTTAGCACTGCTGTCTCGGTGGTTAGCACCAGGGTCCCAGATTCGATTCCAGCCTCGGGCGACTGTCTGTGTGAAGTTTGCACATTCTCCCTGTGTCTGTGTGGGTTTCCTCTGGGTGCTCCAGTTTCCTCCCACAGTCCAAAGATGTGCAGGTCAGGTGAATTGGCCATGCTAAATTGCCCATAGTGCCATTAGGTGCATTAGTCAGAGGGAAGTGGGTTACTCTTCGGAGGGTTGGTGTGGACTGGTTGGGCCGAAGGGCCTGCTTCCACACTGTAGGTAATCTAATCTTCCAAATCCTGATTTAAAGAGGCTCTAGGTATTCTATTTATTTTAAACTACAGACTTTCCTCAGGGGTGATTAATGGCGGGAGGATGGTAGGAGCCCACCTTGCCTGGAGTATGGCTCAGAGACCAACACAGTAGACTGTTCACAGTAGACCATCTTGAATCTTGAGTTGACATTTCATGGAAGAGCTCATGCTTGAAACATTGATTCTCTTGCCCCTCGGATGCTGCCTGACCGGCTGTGCTTTTCCAGCGCCACACTCTTCGAACCTGACTCTCCAGCATCTGCAGTCCCTACTTTCTCCTCAGATTCTGTAAGGACCAGCTGGCTGACCTCATTCCATTCAGTACGCAGTCCTCTGACAATGTTGCAAGTGACGGTCCCTTTAAGAATGAGCCGAGGCATGCTGCTGAAACCACAGAAGTGTTACAGCCCTGAAGGAGGCCATTCATTCCATCGCACCTATACCGTCTCTTCAAATGAGCATCATTTCCAAATGCCAATCTCCTACTTTCTCCCCCATACCTTTCCAACACCATTTTAATCTCAATAACAGAGAGCAGATGATCATATATTTAAAGGCTTGTTTTTTTTAAAAAAATTCTGACTAAAAGGGATTGCAGGAAGTGGATAAAGCAGTTTGATGTTTGAATTGAACAATGAAATGCAGTTGTGGCCGACAGACTGACTCCTGTTTCAGTCAATGGATGATTAACAATATAACAGCCCACCCCATCCAAAACTCTGGCCCAGCACTGATGCTAAGTAGCATATCGAAAATGACCAGCTTTCCTGTCTATTCAATAAACATCTTTAACGTCCATACTCGATCGAGCTAAACTTAAAATGATCAAAAAGCAAAGCCTTACTTTTCAAATTCAAGAAACAAGCATATTGCAGGATTAGGACCTTCAGGTTTTAAAATGACAGCCTCGAAGGAACAGGAGACAAGCAGAGTTAATTACTGAGTAAAACAGCTTGCAGGTGAGGAAGGTAAGTGTAACATTCTCTAAATTTTCTGTGGAATTCCTGTCATACCTCGCCCCTTTGTTCTTGCGACTCAAGTTAATTTGTTAGTTTCCCTCTAAACCCTTCCTTTTCATCTACCCATCCAGATGCCTTTTAAATGTTGTAATTGTGCCAGCCTCCACCACTTCCTCTGGCAGCTCATTCCATACACATACCACCCTCTGTGTGAAAATGTTGCCCCTAAGGTCCTTTTTATACTAGATTAGATTGCCTACAGTGTGGAAACAGGCCCTTCAGCCCAACAAGTCCGCACCAACCCTCTGAAGAGTAACCCACCCAGACCCCTATATTTACCCCTGACTAATGCACCTAACACTATGGGCAATTTAGCACGGCTAATTCACCTGACCTGCACATCTTTGGACTGTGGGAGGTAACTGTAGGAAACTGTGAACCCACAGAGACACGGGATGAATGTGCAAACTCCACACAGACAGTTGCCTGAGGCGGGAATCGAACCTGGGGCCCTGGCGCTAACCACTGAGACAGCAGTGCTAACCACTTGAGCAACTGTGCCACCCCCATCTTTCCCTTCTGACTTTAAACCTATGCCCTCTAGTCTTGGACTCCCCTACCCTGGGAAAAAGACATTGGCTGTTCACCCTATTCGTGCCCTTCATGATTTTATAAACCTTTATGAGGTCACTCTTCAGCCTCTGACGCTCCAGGGAAAACAGCCCCAGTTTATTCAGCATCTCCCCATCGCTCAATCCCTCCAACCCTGGCAACATCCTTGTAGATCTTTTCTGAACCCTTTCAAGTTTCACAACCTCTTTCCTACAGCAGGGAGACCAGAACTAAACATAGTATTTCAAAAGTGGCCTAACCAATGTCCTGTAGAGCCACAACATGACATCACAGCTCCTAAAATCAATGCACGGACCAATAAAAATTCAATGAATACATTTTGAATATAAAGCTAGCCCTGGTAATGATGACTAGCAGCAAAAGCAGAAATTGCTGGAAAAGCTCAGTAGGTCTGGCTGCATCTGTGGAGAGGAATCAGAGTTAATCTTTTGGGTCAAGTGACCCTCCCTCAAAACTTTTCCCGCAGTTTCTGTTTTTGTTTTTGATTTTCAGCATCCGCAGTTCTTTCGGTTTTAATGATGAGCAGAATCTAGTTCATTCCTGAAGAAGGGCTTATGCCCGAAACGTCGATTCTCCTGTTCCCTGGATGCTGCCTGACCTGCTGCGCTTTTCCAGCAACACATTTTCAGCTCTAGTTCACTCATATCCATTAGGGGAGAAAGTAGAGGTATTGAGGTTGACGATACAGGAGCCCATTGAGTCAAAAACAACTGCCTAACTAACTCTTCCATCTTTACCCAGTCTGCCCTGCATGTGACTTCAGACCCACAATGATATGCTTGACTCTGAACAGTCTCCTGCAAAAGCTTAGTGAGGCAATCAATGCTGGCTTTACCGGTAAAAAGGAAAACTATAGCAATTTTACCATGCCCTGGATTGCTGTTTGTTTGAGGGATAAATATTCAAAGTTGTAAAGGGTGGCGCTGGAAAAGCACAGCAGATCAGGCAGCATCTGAGGAGCAGGAGAGTCGCCCTCGTCAGGAATGCACTGAGAAACTGTCCTACTCTTCTTTGAGGTTGTGATGTGATATACGTTATACCCACCCCCACTGGCTTCATTGGATCATTGCATCTGCAAGGCTGCGCCTCCAACAGTGCAGCACTACCTCAGCGCCGCACTGGGTATGAGAGGGAATTGTTATGTTGGAGTCCTGAGTGGGATGTGAACCCAGCACCCTACGATTTAGGTGACGGTGCCAAGTGAGCAAAGACTGAAACGAAAATGGAAATAATTGAAAAAGCTCAGCAGGACTGACAGCATCTGCGGAGAGAAATCACTCGGGACGAGTGATCCTACCTCAGAATTCCTCGCTCGACCCAAAACGTTAACTCTGATTTCTCTCCACAGATGCTGCCAGACCTGCTGAGCTTTTCCAAATATTTCCATTTTTGTTTCTGATTTACAGCTTCCACAGTTCTTTCGGTTTTTATTGGGTAAAGACTGATGGCGTGCTGTTTTCGCATGTCTCAGGTGCTTAGGAGGCACACCTTGTTTAAGGAACAGGTGATGCTGTGACAGAGAAGCTGTAGATATTCAGCAAAGATATGTGAAATTAGCCAGGAGGGCATTCTTTCATACAAACCTGTATTGTGGTTCTTACAAACACTTTCAAGAATACTCTTTCATCCAAAGTGTTCACTTAGGTAATTGTTTTGCAATTATACTTCTCTTCAATTATGCATCATTGCCAATCTGATATTGGAGTGTTAGTTAACGTCCCCCGGGAGGTTCTATGTCAACAGAGAAGAAAGCACTTAGCAACCATTTGAAGGAAAACTGTCTGCTTGCCTCCCTTGCATTACATTCAGCATGGCAAATAACCCACAATCGATTCCTGCTGAAGATGTTTACAGGATGCATCAAGTTGGAGGTTTTGAAAATGGTAGGGTGCTGAGATCATTCAAACCCCATCATCAAAGTCAGTCGACGCCATGTTATGGTCCAACAGGCTTATTTGCAATCACAAACTTTCAGAGGGCTGCTCCTTCGTCAGGTGAAGTGAAGTCAGGTGGCTTCACCTAAGGAAGGGGCAACGCTCCGAAAGATATTGTGATTTCAAATAAACCTGTTGGACCATAACCTGGTGTCATGTGACTCCTGTCTTTGTCCGTCCCAGTCCAACACCGGCACCACTACATCGGTTAAGACACACAAGGGAGAAAATTGTTGTTTGAGCACAGACTACTTAATCGGAAGCAGTCCTCTCGTAGAATGGCTTGTAGCTTGTATTGTGAATCTTCCCTCACATTATTAATTCATGGGACATCGGTATCACTGACTGGGCCCAGCATTTATTGCTCGTCCCTAATTTCCCCTTGGGGTTGAGCTGCCTTCTTGAACCGCTGCAGTCCGCATGCTGTGGTTAGACCCACAATGCTATTGGAGAGGGAACTCTCGGATTTTGACCCAGTGACACTGGGAACAGTGATATATTTCCAAGTCAGGATGGTGAGTGGAGGGGAACTTGAAGGTGGTGGTGTTCCCTGTATCTACTGCCCATGTCCTTCCAGATGGAAGTGGTCGTGGGTTTGGAAGGTGCTGTCTGAGGATCTTTGGTGAATTTCCTCACTGCATCATATAGTTAGTACACACCACTGCTATTGAGCGACTGTAGAGGGAGGGAGTGGAATGCAGGCTGTTTTGTCCTGGATGATGTTGAGCTTCTTGAGTGTTGTTGGAGCTGTCCCCATCCAGGGCAATTGGGGGGTGTTCCATCACACTCCTGACTGTGTCTCATAGATGGTGGACAGGCTTTGGGGAGTCAGAAGGTGAGTTATTCACCATTCATAGCATTCATTCAGCCACCTCTTGACCGGAGTGTTTTCCTAACAAATCCCAATCCTTCTGTACAATGTACCTGTGCCAGTAATAATGTCTATTTCTTTGCTACAGCGGATGCAATAGCACTTGGCAATGATGCTGGAGTGGTAATCCAGAGGCCCGGCTTAATGCTTTGGGTGCATGACTTCAAATTTTGCCATGGCAACTGGTGGAATTATAAATTCAACAAATAAGTTTGGAATACAAAGCTCATCTCAGCGAGGAAATGTCTATTTATTATTCTTTAAAAATCTGATTCTCTAATGCCTTTTACGACAATAAATCTGCTGCTCTTACCCTACATGTAGGTCCATATCCACATCGAGGTGTTTGACTTTTAATTGTCCCCTGAAATGGCTGAGCAACCTACTCAGTTGAGGGGGTGATAGATGCGGGCCTGGCTAATGACACCCTTATATTGAAGATGGGTGGGTCCCACTGGGCATTTTCTTCTCTTAGACAAACACTCTGTGCGGCACAGCACGGTGGCTCAGTGGTTAGCACCAGGGACCCAGGTTCGATTCCACCCTCGGGCGACTGTCTGTGTGGAGTTTGCACATTCTCCCCGTGTCTGCGTGGGTTTCCTCTGAGTGCTCTGGTTCCCTCCCACAGTCCTAAGATGTGCAGGTTAGGGTGGATTGGCCATGCTAAATTGCCCGTAGTGTTAGGTGCATTAGTCAGAAGGAAATGGGTCTGGGTGGGTTACTCTTCAGAGGGTTGGTATGGACCTGTTGGGCCAAAGGGACTGTTTTCACACTGTAGGGAATTGAATCTAATCTAATCTTTATTCATTCATGGGATGTGGGCGTGACTGGCTAGGCTGCATTTATTACCCGTCCCTAATTGCCCAGAAGGGCAGTGTAAGAGTCAACCGCATCGCTGAGGGTCTGGAGTCACGTGTGATCCAGACCAGATAAGGATGGCAGGTTCCTTCCCTAAAGGACATTAATGAACCAGATGAGATTTTCTGACAGTGGATTCATGGTCATCATTAGACTTTTTGTTCCTGGTTTTTATTGAATTCAAATTCTACCATCTGCCCTGGCAGGATTTGAACTTGGGTGCCCAGAACATTATCTGGGTCTCTGGTTTAACAGTCCAGCAATAATACCACTAGGTCACTGTCTCCCCTCATCACCGAGGTGCATTATTCCCCTCTCACTCCATTTTTTTAGTCCCTCCTTCCTTTGCTAGATTTCCTTTCTTTAGTCTGAACTGCTTCCCTGGCCATTGTGTGTCAGGTCATCTGCGTGCACAATATTTTGAAGAAATCTGTTTGGGTATGTTACAATACATCTCTGGAGCAGGGAGGGCTTGAAAATCAGGCCTTTTAGCCCAGAAGTAGGGATGCTACCACTGCACCGTAAGGCCCTTCTCATCAGCCTACTATATTATAGACACTTCTATTATATTTTTAAGATCCATAAATGAAGGGCATTATCTAAGTAAGTGCCTAGAACACTTCTAGGCTGGCTGTGGCATAGCAGTAGTGTCCCTACCCTTGGACCTGAGTTCGTGTGCTACCTCTCCAAAGGTGTGTAATAACATCTCTGCATGGGTTGATTAGTAAAATAGGTGAAATAAAACAAAGGGCCCTCATGTGGTGCAGTGTCCCTACTCCTGGACCAGGACGCCCCTGTTCAAGTCTCACCTGCTGCAGAAGTGGGTAATAATGTCTCTAAAGAGTTTGGTTAGAAAAATAGGTTGAGTTAAAAGATAAAATACCCAGAGAACTTCGAAAGAGAAACTGCTGTTATTGTCACATATTGGTTATGTCACTGGAATAGTTTTCCAGAAACCTGCATTAATGTTTCTTTTGATTTGTCGATTTGTGTTGCAATGTCCTTTTAAATGGGTGGCGTGGTGCCTCAATAGTTAGCATTGCTGCCTCACAGCACCAGGGACCCAGATTCAATTCCCACCTCGGGCAGTGTCAGTGTAGAGTTTGCACATTCTCCCCCTGTCTACGTGGGTTTCCTCCGTGTGCTCCGGTTTCCTCCCACAGTCCAAAGATGTGCACGTCAGGTGAATTGGCCATGCTAAATTGCCCGTAGTGTTAGGCGCATTAGTCAGGGGTGGATGTAGGGGAATGGGTCTGGGTGGGTTGCTCTTCGGCGGGTCAGTGTGGACTTGTTGGGCCAAAGGGCCTGTTTCCACACTGTAGGGAACCTAATCTAAAGTTCTTTCACCCTGTGAATTTGTTTGATTTGGCTTAATTGGTTAATTAAAATAGTTTATAGAGAGTCTGCAGGAACACGGGGGTTTCAGTTGTGAATTGGGCATGTGTAATGCTACATTTTTCAATAAAGCTATCATCTGGAAAAATATAATAGTGTTAGATTTCATGCTTTACCAACTGGTTCAGGATAGACTTAACTTGGCAGAATGACCCTGGATTCTCAAATTCCTTGTTTCTGAAAAGATCCTTGTACCAGCTGATGTGTGACTTGAGAAACTTCAATTTGTTGTTTAATTTTAGATTCTAATTCCTTGGCAATGTTCCTTTTTTTTCAAATAGCGTAGTCATCTCCCCAGTTTTGTGGCCCAGTGAGTAGCGTTGTTGGCTCTGGTTCAAGACACACTGCAGGTCCTGATGACGAAAGAGAAGCGTTAGAAAGTGATCATCAACCGGTAAACCATTGGATATGCCGACAGAAGGCAGTAAGATGGAAGAGGAGCACCATCGTTAATGTAGAATGTCTCCCCCACCAAGTTCACACTACTGCTTCTGAGAATAGACTAATGACTTATCCCAGCAATAACAAACTAGCCACTGAGACAGAAATCTGCATGTTTTTTACCTGTCACTGTCTCACTGGCCATGGGAAAGAACCATAAAAGGATGAATCACACAATACAGATTATAGCCCAACAGGTTTATTTAGAAGCACTAGCTTTCGGAGCACAGCTCCTTCAACAGGTGGTAACCAGCTGATAGAGCTGCGTTCCAAAAGCAAGTGCTTCCAAATAAACCTGTTGGGCTATAACCTGGTGTTGTGTGATTTTTAACTTGGTCCACCCCAGTCCAACAATGGCATCTCCACATCCTAAAAGGATGGAAGTCTTTGTCCAACCAATAGCCGTTTTCCCTGAAACTATTGAATGCATTTTAATAAATGATGATCTGAGGTGAGCATCTATTGCAGCACCTGTCGCTGTATTTCCATTAGAACCGCTACATGAGCTGTTGCTAATTTGAATTTTGACCAGATTATTTCAAATTGTTCTGTCATGTCACAAACAACTCAATGAATTGTGAACAGACACTGAGGGTGAGGACACACTGAGGCAAACAAAAGGGTGTGCGTTTTTCACCAGTTATATCATCTATTTCTGCGTTGCCGCTGAGATTTTGATGTGATTCTGTCCATCCCTTTTCCAGAACAATTGCAGACTGAGACAAGGAAAGGGTGTAGTTTTTACAAATTTCAGAGCCAGAATTGCAGAGGTCAACCAGAACAGCTCTAGAGTTGATTGAGAACAAGTGATGCCAAATAGACTTTGGATTTAAGAGCTTCTTTTTTTGTCCTTGGATGGCCTTAGTCGATTGGAAAAAAAATGGTGATTTACTGATGGTGGTTAATAGATTAGGAATCAGTTTAGGAGAAAGTGAGGACTGCAGATACTGGAGACCAGAGTTGAAAAGTGTGGTGCTGGAAAAACACAGCACCCGATGCTGCCTGGCCTGCTGTGTTTTTCCAGCACCACACTTTTCAACTTAGGAATCAGTGTAGCTCAGCTGGCTGGATTGCTGGTTTACAGAGTAGTGTGATGCCAACAACATGGGTTTGATTCATATAGCTTGGAGATTACAGTGAAGGACTCTCCTTCTCAACCTCTTCCTTGCCCGAGATGTGGTGACCCTCAGGTTAAATCACCACCAGTTGCTTCTGTCCAATGAGAGAAGCCCCCATGGTCTGCTAACTGGTTAATAGATTATTTTTTTAAAAAACACAGGTGATTTGGTGATGGAGAAGAGAAAGAGGTTCTGAGGAATGGTCACTCGACCCAGAAACGTTAACTCTGATTTCTTTCCTCAGATGCTGCCAGACCTGCTGAGCTTTTCCAGCAATTTCTGTTCCTGTTTTTGTTTCTGATTTACAGCATCCACAGTTCTTTCAGTTTTTAGTTAGTGTGTAATAACGTGTTTGAATGGATTGATGAAAAATATCAAAAGCTGGGGTCTGACCATTAACAGGCCCGGGCAGCAGGCTGTGGAAAATGTCCTAATTGCTACCTACCCACATCTCTTCCGCGGCTACGTTCATGCCTGCGTGTCCTTGGAGAGGGAGCATATGGTGTCACCAATATTCTGTAGTGAGAGGTGGGCACCAGAGGGTGGTGGGACTCTTTATCACCCCTTCCAAACCATTTTGACTTAGCCCCCTCATTTTCTCCCGACCTCTTAATCACCTTTGATGGTTAGCATTGTCCTTAACAGGGCCTTGGGCATAGATTAATCAATTGGAAAATGGGTGACTTACTGGCGGTGGAAAAAATATCACGGGTGATTTGGTGATGGTGAAAAAAGAAATGTTGGGTTTTTTGTCAGAGCACTTCTGGAGAAAGAGCTGCAGTTTTCCTTTTGGGATGAGTGAGCAGGATGGTGACTAGCATACAACAGCTCTCCCACAGAAAAAAAACTGCACAGAGGCTGGTATTCCCTCACCAAGTCACCCTTTATTTACTCATGCAAAGTACAGTGGTTGCCAGCTCAGAGTCAGCCCCTGAACTGAGGAGTTTCTAATAATCCCCTAGTTATATATTTTTTTCTCTTTTTAGGACATAGTGAAGAACA
Organism: Chiloscyllium plagiosum; assembly: GCF_004010195.1. Classification (NCBI taxonomy): domain Eukaryota; kingdom Metazoa; phylum Chordata; class Chondrichthyes; order Orectolobiformes; family Hemiscylliidae; genus Chiloscyllium; species Chiloscyllium plagiosum. The sequence goes on along the minus strand of NC_057750.1, from coordinate 6,883,827 downwards.
ACAAGTGCGTAAATATTTATATTCCACCAGCAGGAAGAAAGGAAACATCCGAGTGGCTAGTGCCAAGCAGTGCCCTTCTCAACGAGGGCAATGCTGAGTGATTGAAAACGTGAAAGGGAGGACAGGGATTAAATCAAAATAGAGTCAAAGGGGGAAATAGAGCACCCCACACCCCACGATGCCCACCTCTCCCTGAAAATCTTGAAGGTGTTGGTAGAGACCGTGTGCTCCTTCTCCATGGACACCCGGGCCCATGGAAGAGGGGTAGGCAGTCGGTCCTAACAATCCCTCCAAGGCCCACTGCCTGGACCTGTTAATGGCCATCAAAGGGCAATGCTGTGTGATCAAACAGTGAAGGGAAGGGCAGGGATTGAACAAAATAGAGTTGGAGGGAGAAATAATGCACTCCAATCCCTGCGGCGCCCACCTCTCCCTGAACAACTCCAGGGTGTTGGTGGACACCGCGTGCTCCTTCTCCAAGGACACTCGGGCCCTAACGTAACCGCGGAAGAGGGGCAGGCAGTCGGCCCTAACGACCCCCTCCACGGCCCGCTGCCTGGACCTGTTGATGGCCAGTTTGGCCAGGCCCAGGAGCAGACCCACGAGGAGGTCTTCAGACCTGCCCTCCCCCCTCCGTACCGGGTGCCCAAAGATCAGGAGCGTGGGACTGAAGTGCAGCCAAAAGCAGAGAAAAAGGTTTTTTAGAAAATCAAAAAGGGAGTGTAAGCGCCCACACCCAATATATACATGGTCCACAGACTCCACAGCGCCACAGAACAAGCAACTGAGCTGGGAGTCCGTGAACCACCGCAATCTGCGGTTGCAGGGGACCGCTGCGTGCAGCACCCTCCACCCCAGATCCCTCAGGGAAAGGGGGAGGACTCCCATGTAGAGAGCCCTCCACTGGGCATCCTCCCCTATTTATATCTGTCAGCCAGGGCTCTCTGACTGATCCAGGTTAACAAGCCCAATCAGGGATCTCATGCTCAACAAGATCCACCTGGTTCCAATCACTACACCCACCAACACCATCTTGATGTGCTCCCAACCCATAATTCGACTACATCTTTTTGATATTTGTTATTTCTGTGCTGCCCCGTTAATAATTTGTTAACATGGCAATTTTGTGAATTAGGGTGCTCAATATTCCAAAATCACACTGGGTTCTTCCCTAATGAAGAGTTGTCTTCCAGATGAGAAAGGTGGAAACGAGTTTGTGATACATTGTAGATTTACAATAAAATCTCTGAAAAGCTTTTGCCACCTAATTCAGCATTTGGTTCAAAGTCCATTAAATAATCCATTCAATTTTGAGGATAAATATTAACCTGGGAGTACTCCCTGCATTTATTTTCATTCATTCGCAGGACATAGGCATCGCTGGCTAGGCAGCATTTATTGTCCATTTCCAATTGCCCTAGAGGGCAGTAAGTCAACAACATTGGCTGTGGGTCTGGAGCCACGTGTAGGCCAGACCAGATAAGGATGGCAGATTCCTTTCCCTACAGGACATTAGTGACCCAGATGGGTACATCCTGAAAGTCAGCAATGGTCATCATTAAATTCTTAATTCCAGATTTTTTTTCATGAATCCAAATGCTACTATCGGCCATTGTGGGATTTGAACTCAGGTCACCAGAATTTTAGCGAGTTTCTGGATTAGTAGCCTAGTGGTATTATTATTAGACTATCACCTCCCTTTTTTTGATATAGTGTTCAATAAGAGAACTTTTATTCTTATCTAAAGAGCAGACAGGGCCCTGATTTAATGTCTCCTCTGAGGGATTGAATCTCCAACAGTGTAGCACTCCCTCAGTATTGAATGTTGGCTTAGACATAGGGCTCAGGTCTCCCACGTGGGACGTGAACCAGGGACAAGAAGATAATACCGTGGAGACATGGCTAGTTCATCTGAGCAGTAGAAAAGTCAGAGTTCTCGGCTCTGAATGGGAGACAAAGGAATAATTACAGGAATCCGAAGAAACAAGAGAAGCTGAGATAAAAACAGAACTGAGAAAATGGAAAGAAATGTGTGATCAGAGGCCACTTACTCAGGTTAACTGGAGCAATGTTTAATGTTCTCAAAATGTGCATTAGCATGTCTGAATTTTAAAGAAATCATATTTTGAGTATCTCAATTTTCAGGTACCATGAGGTGAAAGCAAATTCAAAGAACAAAAAACATTACAGCATGGGAACCGGCCCTTCAGCCCTCCAAGCCTGCACCGATCCAGATCCTCTATCTAAACCTGTCGTCGGTTTTCTAAGAATCTGTATCTCTCTGCTCCTTGCCCTTTCGTGTATCTGTCCAGCTACATCTTAAATGATGCTATCATACCCGCCTCTACCACTTCCGTTGGCAATGCGTTCCAGACACTCCCCACCCTCTGCGTAAAGAACTTTCCACACATATCTCCCTTAAACTTTTCCTCTTTCACCTATTACCTTTAGTAATTGAGACCTCCACTCTGGGGAAAAAAACTTCTTGCTATCCACCCTATCTATAGCTCTCATGATTTTGTAGTCCTCACTCAGGACCCCGTCAACCTTTGTCTTTCTAATGAAAATAATCCTAATCTACTCAACTTTTCTTCATAGGTAACACCCTCCAAATGAGGCAACATCTTGCTTAAAACCCCTCTACACCCTCTCCAAAGCATCCACGTCCTTTGGTAATGTGGCAACCAAGAATGTACGCAGTATTCCAAATGTGGCCAAGCCAAAGTCCTATACAACTCTAACAGGACCTGCCAACTCTTGTACTCAATGCAGAACTCTTGCATTCCTGATGAAGGGCTTATGCCCGAAACGTCGATTCTCCTGTTCCTTGGATGCTGCCTGACCTGCTGTGTTTTACCAGCAACACATTTTCAGCTTTGATCTCCAGCATCTGCAGACCTCACTTTCTCCTTGTACTCAATACCCTGTCCAATGAAGGAAAGCGTGCCGTCTGCCTCCTTGACCACTCTATCGACCTCCATTGCCACCTTCAGGGTAAAATGGACCTGACCACCCAGATCTCTCTGTTTTTCCCAGGACTTTTCCACTTACTGTACAGTTCGCTCTTGAATTGGATCTTCCAAAATGCTTCACCTCACATTTTTCCTGGATTGAACTCCATCTACCATTTCTCTGCCCATCTCTCCAATCTATCTATATTCTGCTGCATTCTCTGACAGTCCCCTACACTATCTGCTCCTCCACCAATCTTAGTGTCACCAGCAAACTTGCTAATCAGGCTACCTATACCTTCTTCCAGACCATTTATGTATACTCAAAGCTACAACACAAGGAAACCTTTGTTCTAATGGAGTGAGCTGTTGCCCTGGGAGACAGCTGAGGGGGTTGCAGGGCATGGTTCAGTATGGTATTCAAATTGGAACCGCCTCAATAGCTGAAGAGGAAACATTTGTGGTCGTTACAGATAACGATGAGGGAAATGGTGACCAATTGGAGTGCCGCACCAAAAAGTTGGCACAATCATAGAATCCCTACAGTGTGGAAGCAGGTCATTCAGCCCATTGAGTCCAGACTGACCCTCCAAAGAGCATCCCAACCAGACCCACCCCACCGCCTCCGCCCTATCCTTGCATTCCCCACAGCTAATCCACTTAACCTACACATCCCCGGACACTACGGACAATTTAGCATGGCCAATCCACCCTAACCTGCACACCTTTGTCTGTGGGAGGAAACCGGAGCACCCGGAGGAAACCCACGCAGACACGGGGAAGAATGTGCACAATCGCCTGAGACTGGAATCGAACCCAGGTCCCTGGTGCTATGTAGCAGCAGCGCTAACCCCTGAAGAAGGGCTGAACATGCTCAGTTGTTGCGTGACGCTCTGTCAATCCATCTTTCCCTGGGACTGCTGAGAGTCCAAAAGGTTAATGGGGAGGGCAGTTTGAAAATAATCTTTTCATGTTTATAGAACAAAATTGTCGATTTCGAAATCAAATTGTGCTGAAACAGTTTACGAATATTTTCTGTTACCTCCAGGCACTCACCCTGTGCTTGTGGTTTCACTGCTATCAGGTGATGCTGGAAATCCAGTTGGCACTCATCCAATAGGAAGTGGCATCTGATTGGCCTGGACTGACTTTACAAGCTGATTGAGTCAATTTGCTGTATATAACAGACCGACTGTTGGGAAGCGAAGTGTTCTGAAGTCTGCCCTCTTGGGTGTCAGAGTTTGTAGCTTGTATTTAAAATCCTGACCCAATTCTTCCTCCCTCATCCAGAAAGATGAGCAAAGCTGCTTTGAAGTAGGTGTCTTATTCTTGTTTGCTTTTCCAACTTTGTAAAATGTAGTTTAAAGACTACAGGATGTGGCTGACCACTGTCGCTGCGCAACTGTGTTTCACTTTGCTGGTCTATTTTTAAGCTGCTACTCCCAGTAATCTGTTTGGTCTATTTGACTTGTAAAGCATGATATCCCTCTCAAAAAGGGTCTGTCTTTCTTAAGATAGTGAAAAGTTTGTGTGGTTTTTCTGTTGCCAGGATACATTCTTAGTATTTTCTTGTTTTTTTTCAATTCCAGTTTGGCTTGTTTTGCACAATGGGTGTATCTTATTCAAAACTGCAATCTTGAGAGTTACTTTTTGTAGCATTTTAATCGTTTTTGGTTTCTGAGAAGAAATATTTAATGAGTTTTTAGACGCAAAGCCAACTTTTTTTTCCACTTGTGTTCAAAATGCTAACTTGTTCTCTCTTCCAATTTGTATAAAGTGAGTCTCCAATTACAGAATTAAATTGTTGATTTTTGAAATCGGGCTGACCAGCTTTACTACTCAAACTATATGTTTAAAAACAATGACCTACTATAACACATGCAACAGAAATTCATAGTTGTACAGTGTGGAAACAGACCCTTAAGTCCAACTTGTCATTGCTGGCTGGCTATCCTATATACATCCAGTCCCATTAGCCCCATATCCCTCTAACCCCTTCCTATTTATATACCCATCCAGATGCCTTTTATATGTTATAATTGTACCAGCCTCCTCCATGGGTGGCATGCTGATTCAGTGGTTAGCACTGCTGCCTCACAGCGCCAGGAACCCTGGTTCGATTCCAGCCTCTGGCGACTGTCTGTGTAAAGTTTGCATCCCTGTTTCTGCACGGGTTTCCTCCAGGTACTCCGGTTTCCTCCCATGAGCACAAAGATGTGCAGGTTAGGGTGGATTGGCCATGCTAAATTGCTCAGTGTTCAGGGACCTGTAGGTTAGGTGCATTAGTCAGGGGAATGGGATTGGGTGGGTTACTCTTCGGAGGGTCGGTGTGTACTTGTTGGGCCAAAGGGCCTGTTCCCACACTGTAGGGATTCTATGAAAACTTTCTCTGACAGATCACCCCATTCAGGCACCACTCTTCCCATGAAAGGTTGCTGCTTTGGGGCCTTCTAAATCTTTCCTCTCCTTTAAACTATGCTTTCTTGTTTTGGACTCCCATAACTGAGTAAAAAGACCTTGATCATTTACCCTATCTGTGCCCCTCATGATTTTATAAAGCTCTATAAGGTCACTCCTCAGCCTCCGACGCTCCCGGGAAAACAGCCCCAGCCTGTTCAGCCTAAACCTGTAGCTCAGATCCTCCAACCCTGGCAACATCCTTGTAAATCTTTTCTGAGCCTTTCAGTTTTTGCAACACCCCTCCTAAAGCAGGGAGACTTGAATTGAGTGCAGTATTCCAAAAGTGACCACATATCTGCAACTTCCAGTTGCATGATGTAGTAATACAGGTAACTTGCTGAAATATTATTTGTAGTATGTTTCACGCCCACACCAACATAGTTGTCTTGAGTCGGTCTTCAACTGTCCTGTGTAGTTGTTAGTTCCTTCAGTTGCTTTGGAGCTTGCTTTTTAGCTTCAAGAGCAAGAGTGATGTTCGGAATCACTGGATGAGTGCAGCTCCAACAACACTTGAAGCTTTATCATCCAGGACAAAGCAACCTGTTGTGACTAGCACCACATCCTCAGTAGCAGCAGTGTGTACCATCTGCACAATGCACTGCAGAAATTCACCAAGGCTCCATTAGACAGCACCTTCCAAACCCTCGACCACTTCCATCAAGAAGGACAAGGAAACGCCACCATCTGAAGATTCTGCTCTGAGCTACCCATCATCCTGACTCAGAATCCCTACATTCTGGGGAGAGGCCATTCGGCCCATTGAGTCTGCACTGACTCTCCATCCCAATCCCTGTAACCCCATGGATACCCCACTTAGCACATCCCTGAACACTACGGGGAAATTTAGCACAGCCAATCCACCCTAACCTGCACATCTTTGGACTGTGGGAGGAAGCCCACACAGACATGGGGAGAACATGCACCCTCCATGCAGACAGTCACCTGAGGCTGGAATTCTATTGCTATTCGTTCAATGTCAAAATTCTGGAACTTTGTCTAACGAACAGCATTGTGGGTGTCCCTACACCCCAGGGAGTTCAGTGGCTCAAGAAGGTGGCTGATTGCTATTTTTCTCAAAGGCACTAAGTGTTATCCTCACCAGTGATGCTCATAATGCCAGGAGCTTTTGTTTTAAAATGACTCTCCCAAAAATGTGACTGTTTTTTATTTTCTTTTATTGTATCCTAATTTACACCAAGTTCCATTCCCCTCTCATATCCTCCACATGCTGGCTCTTGGTTGCACAATGCCTTGTTGTTTTTTAAGAAGTGGGCGGCACGGTGGCCCAGTGGTTAGCACTGCTGCCTCACAGCGCCTGTAGACCCGGGTTCAATTCCCGACTCAGGCGACTGACTGTGTGGAGTTTGCACATTCTCCCCGTGTCTGCGTGGGTTTCCTCCGGGTGCTCCGGTTTCCTCCCACAGTCCAAAGATGTG
>NC_057750.1:6831065-6876975 GCF_004010195.1 Chiloscyllium plagiosum | reverse complement strand
GGTCGGTGTGGACTTGTTGGGCCGAAGGGCCTGTTTCCACACTGTAAGTAATCTAATCTTCTCCCCCTCTTTTTCAAACTGTATCATGGCATCACTACTTCCTTTCTCCAGAGATGCCAGTCAGTGACCATCTCCAACAAGAGACATTCTAATCACTGCCCTTGCTGTTACCATCATTGAATCACCCACCATTCTGGGGGTTACCATTGACCACAAGCTCACCTGGACTCGCCAAATAAACAAAAGCAGGTCAGAGGCAAGGAATCCTTTGGCAAGTAACTCCCCTCCTGACTCCCCAAAGCCTGTCTGCCATCAACAAGGCACAAGTCAGGAGTGTGATGGAATGCTCCCCACTTGCCCTGGATGGAGGTAGCCCCAACAACACTCAAGAAGCTCAACACCATCCAGGACACTGCATCTCCTCCCTCCACCTTTCAGCAGCACCATGTAGAATGCAGCTGTATTCTTGATGAAGGGCTTTTGCCCGAAACGTCGATTTTTACTGCTCCTCGGATGCTGCCTGAACTGCTGTGCTTTTCCAGCACCACTCTAATCTAGATTCTGGTTTCCAGCATCTGCAGTCATTGTTTTTACCTAGTAGCGCCATGTACCAGATTCACTGCAGAAATTTACCCAAGACAGCACCTTCCAAATCCATGACCTCTACCATCCTGAAGGACCTGGAGAGCAGATACATGGGAGCATTAGCACCTTTAAGTTTTCCTCCAAAGCACTCACCACCCTGACTTGGAAATATATCGCCATTCCTTCACCGTTGCTGGGTCCAAAACCTGGAATTCCCTACCTAATGGGATTGTGAATCTACCTACAGTGGTTCAAGAAGGCAGCTCACCACTTGCTCAAAGAGCAACTAGGAATGGGCAAGACCAGCCAGCAACACCCAAGTCCCACAAGTAAATTTTAAAAGAAAAAAGCTCTAAAATCCTTTGGGGATCTGTGCTCCTCTAATTCTAGTTTCTTGGGAGCATGCCTGAATTTAATTATGCCATCATTGGTGCCTGAGCTTTCAGCCAGCCAGACTCTATGGTCTAGGATTTCTCTTGAAAGTACTTTGTCTTTTTAAGATACTCCCTTTTAAAACCACATCTATGACTAAACATTTTGGTCATCTGCTCTAATATTATTGTGGGCATTTTAATTTTGTTTCTTTAATGCATGTGAGTGGCTAATCACTAGTCAAACATGAGCTATTGCTGTAAATTGTGGTGGAGAGGGAACCTTTCAGATTTGAGGGCCAAAGATATTGGTACTAATAATGGAACAGAAAAGGCATGATTAGGGTTTTGGCATTAAAGAGCTCCACAGTTTTAATCAATGTCGTCATCCCACCAAAATCCATCTCTGTAGCTGTCTGATACAACAGGATAGATGTCAATCCAACTGGAAAGCTAGGTTGGTCTCACCAGTATTCTCTGCATTCCAACAATTTAAAATGCCTGTGACCTTAAAATGACTCTGGGAAGAAGGATCTCTCTTGGTGCCCACTTGTGGGGACATTGGGGGAAAATGATCAGAAATTGGTGCAGGCACCAATATGTGGGCACAAACTTCTCTTATTCCCTCATGGGATGAGGGCATCTCTGGCTAGGCCTGCATTTCTTACCCAGAGGGCTGTTAAGAGTCAACCGCACTGCAGTGGGTCTGGAGTCATGTGTAGGCCATAGAACATAGAACATTACAGCGCAGTACAGACCCTTCGGCCCTCAAGTTATGCCGACCTGTCATACCCATCTGAAGCCCATCTAACCCACATTCATCCATGACCAGGTAAGGATAACCGTTTCCTTCCCTAAAGGACACTTCATGAACAAGATGGGCTCTTCCACAACAATTGGCAATGGATTTATGTTTATCATTAGACTCTTAATTCAATAAACTTATTGAAATTCAAATTCCGCCATCTGCCATGATGGGGTTTGAACCCAGGTCTCCAGGGTGTTATCTGAGTCTCTGGATTAACACTCCAGCAATAATACCAGTAGGCCATTGCTTCCCCAATTTACATTATAGGACCTAGCAGTCAAAGAAAAGAGTCTTGCTGTTTTATATAGTGCTTTCCATGTCCTCTGGCCACCTCACTGGGCTTTACAGCTAATTAAATATCTTTGTATCCACTGTTACAGCGTACGAAATGTGGCAGCCAAGTTTCATACAGTAAGCTCCCACAAATTGTCAGGGGATAATGACCAATTCCTTGTGTAATCTGGGCTGAAATGGCCACATTCTCAGGGAGAGCTCCCTTTCAAAATAGTGCTGTGGGATGTTTTCCCCCACATGCCTGATTAAAATCTCTTTGAAAGATGGTGACTCCAACAGTGTGGCACTCTGTCTGTACTGCTCTGGGAACAACTCTGCCTTGTTGTAGTCCTCACTTGCTGGGGTGGCAGTGAAGCCCAGGCCCATTATGACTCGGGTGAAAACGACTATCCACTGAACCTCAGCTGAACAGCAACATAAGTGGTTGTTATAGTTCCCTGACATGATCTACTTATCTAAAATTTATATGTGGATATTAACTTGTAAACATTTGAAGTAGACACATAGCTCATCCACCCTATTACGTTGGTCAATCAGATTCTTGACTGAACTGTAACTTTGTTCCATCAACACTCTTTTTAGTTCTGTAGCTCTCACCTAACGAAACTGTTTATTCTCAAATATTCATTAACCCTCCCTCTGCTTTCTTGTTTGTTTCTTCATTAACCACATTTTGGAAGCTGTTGTCATGGTGCATTATTTTCTGTGTCTCTTTCTGTCTCCTTTTTTTATATATAGAAAGGTTTCTGATCATGAGGCCTTTAGCTAAACAAACAAAGTTGCCTGTCAGTCAGTCAGGCTGTGTACGTTAGTAATTACTGGAACACAGAAAATTGATGCCTGCAGGCAGGGTGAGGTTTAACTGTGACTGACTTTTTAAAAAGAACATCACAAAAAAAACCGTTGATTTTGCTTTTTACTAAAAAAATCTGAGTGGATTGACGGCCTTTTATTGTGGGAAATAGATTGACTGACTACGTTTTTAATTAATAAATATGTCTGATTGCGTTTTGAGCATGAGATGCACAAGACTGCCATTCCTCATCTCTAAAATCAGACACGTGAATACATTGGGCACATGGGTGGTTAGCACTGGGCCAGGGACCTGGATTTGATTCCACTCTTGGGCAACTGTCTGTGAAGTTTGCATGTTCTCCCCGTTTCCTTTGGTTTCCTCTCAAAAGATGTGGATTGGCCTTGCTAAATTGAATCATAATGAGATCATCGAACTCAGCACCGCCTTCCTAACCTGCAATCTTCTTCCTGACCTCTCCGCCCCCACCCCAGTCTGACCTATCACCCTCACCTTGACCTCTTTCCACCTATCGCATTTCTGACGCCCCTCCCCCAAGTCCCTCCTCCTACCTTTTATCTTAGCCTGCTGGACAAACTTTCCTCATGCCTGAAGAAGGGCTTATGCCCGAAACGTCGATTCTCCTGTTCCCTGGATGCTGCCTGACCTGCTACGCTTTTCCAGCAACACCTTTTCAGCTCTGATCTCCAGCATCTGCAGACCTCACTTTCTCCCCTAAATTGATCATAATGTCCAGGGATGTGCATGCTAGGTGGGTTAGCCATGGGAAATACAGGGTTACAGGAATGGGTGGGTCTTGATGGGATGCTCTTCAGAGGGTCAGTGTGGACTCGATGGGCTGAATGGCCTGCTTCGACACTATATAGGAATTCGATGACACGTAGTTCCCTTCCTTTAGAGAAGAGACAGATGAGGTTAAATCATGACTTTGAGCTCCTTGAGGGGTCTGGGAGAAATCGATGGAATGAAGGGTTTTAGAACTTCCTGCAGTGATGAACCACATCAAAGGGTTTGACTGTACTCTATTGAGACAACATGCCGTTAGTCTTTTGAGTTAGAAATGTCTTTAATTTCCGTCTTTTTGTTTTTGCAGCAAACATAAAGACTCCATCTTCAGTGCAGGTGAGTGTTAATGTTACATCTTTAGTCATCTTGTGACTGTAGGGAACTAAATTGACTGACTGTAATAAAAGTAATCTTTCCAGCAGAGCTCTGTACCAGTTATAAAGGTGATATGAGATTTTTTTTCTGTATCTGAATACAGTATCAGCCTTAATATAAGTGCTCAACTCCCAAAAAACAAGAAGTTACAATCTCCGAGTAACTTACAATGCAAGAGGCCTTTGGGATCACAGTCCACATCGGCACCCTGGAGGGACTGGAGTGTACCTTCAACATGTAGGAACAGGAGTAGGCCATTCAGCCCCTCAATCCTACATGACCAGTCAATCAGGTCATGACCTATCTGTGACCTAGCTCCATATACCCTCTATTGCCTTTAATACTCCTTGTGGGGGAGGAATACCCTAACATTTGATTTAAAAATAACAATTAATCTATCACCCATTGGCAGAAGGTCATTCCAAACCTCTTCTGCCTGATCGTGTGGCAATGTTCCCTGCTATAGGAAAGATGTTGTTAAATCTTCTCTGAATCATTTCAAGTTTACAAGGATGTTGCTGAGGCTGGAGGGTTTGAGCTATCTGGAGAGGCTGACTAGGTTGGGGCTGTTTTCCCTGGAGCATCAGAGGCTGAGGGGTGACCTTACAGAAGTTTATAAAATCAGGAGGGGTATGGATAGGATGAATAGTCAGGTCTTTTTCCCAAGGTAGGGGAGTCCAAAACTACAGGGTATAGGGTGAGAGGGGAAAGATACAAAAGAGGGGCAACTTTTGCACGCAGAGGGTGGTATGTGTATGGAATGAGCTACCAGAGGAAGTGATGGAGGCTGGTACAATTAAAGTATTTAAGAGGCATCTGGATGGGTATATGAATAGGAAGGGTTTGGAGAGATATGGGCCAAGTGCTGGCAAATGGGACTAGATTAATCTTGATTTGGTGATGCCAGTGTTGGACTGGGGTGAACAAAGTTTAAAAATCACACAACACCAGGTTATAGTCCAACAGGTTTATTTGGAAGAACTAACTTTCGGAGTGCCGCTCCTTCATCAGGTAGCTGTGGAGTATAAGATCGTAAGAACAACTCTGACTCCCCAACTCTGACTCTAAATCTCTCCCTTGACCTAGACTCCTGGACTAGTGAAGCCTGTTCCCCTCTGTGAAAGCAGATTTAATTGCAAAGCTGTTTTATTTTCCAAACGTATCTGTATTAGATATGGCTGTGCGAATGTGGGACTAATTTCCAAAGTGCTAGGCCAAAGGCCCTTTGTGTTTTTAAAAGAACCATTTTATGCGGAAATGGATTGTAAGATCTAAGCAAACGTTTAGTGTGGTGCAACTCAAATGATGTATTGAAAAAGACTTAGATTGTTAAGTCTCTCAGCTTTTAGAATGGCTTCAGTTCTTTCATATGTAAACCCAGAACTTTTTTAAAACTCCATTCTCAAATGAACTTTAACAATAGGTGCCATGTCAGCACCGATAATGCATTGAAGGTGAGGTTAAAATCTGTCTGTGTCCCAATGTTCAGCCTAATTCTATCCCTAAAGGGATTTATAGAATCTTGCATGGATTAATGCAGTTTTTGTGCAAAATAAAATGTAATTCTGCAAGTACAACTTCACCCCACAAACTTGAGTGTAAAGGGGTAGAAGTCTGTGGAGAGGGGGGGCTGTGTATGTGTGAGCGTATGTGGGAGGGTCTGAGTATAGTGCATTGGGGTAACCTGTAGTGTGACATGAACCCCAGGTCCTGGTTGAGGCCATCCCAACGGGGTACCCAACTTGGCTATCAGCCTCTGCTCGGCCACTTTATGGTATTGCCTGTCCTGAAGTCGGCTTTGGAGGATGGTCACCTGAAGATCGAATGTCCCAGACTGATGAAGTGTTCCCCAACTGTAGTCACATCACGCAGTGTAAACTTTTGCTATAAATTCTGCATCTTACAATCTTATACTCCGCGACTACTTGATGAAGGAGCAACGCCCTGAAAGCTAATGCTTCCAAATAAACCTGTTGGACTATAACCTGGTGTTGTGATTTTTTTTTTTAACTTAGATTAATCTTGGATATCTGGTTGGCATGAACGAGTTGATACAATGGGTCAGTTTCTGTGCTGTACAACTCTGACTCTAAATCTCTCCCTTGACCTAGACTCCTGGACTAGTGAAGCCTGTTCCCCTCTGTGAAAGCAGGTTTAATTGCATAGCTATTTTATTTTCCAATGGCTGTGCGAATGTGGGACTAATTTCCAAAGTGCTAGGCCAAAGGCCCTTTGTGTTTTTAAAAGAACCATTTTATGCGGAAATGGACGTCTCTAAGCTGGATGCCATCCAGCTGCAGTTCATGAATATTGTATGAAATGAGTTGTTGATTTAATGCATATCACTTCAATAGGAAGTCAGCTACCCAGTGGAATAGTTGAAGCTTGACTTGATTGTCTCTGCCCCTCCCTGTGGTAAAGGCATGATCCCCTCATTGATTTTTTTAACATAGCATTAAAACACTCTCGTCATTAATTTTCCCATCCACTGGATACTGCCTCTGGAAAGACAAACATTGAACACCAACCATAACTTGATAGACCGTTACCACTTGAACACAGCTGCTTCTAAGTTGCACTTCATATACGATCTCTTACGAAAAGAAAAGGCTTGGTTTTTGTCAATGTCATTGAAGATTGGTTGGCTTTAATTATCTTTGAGTACATGTAAGGGAACTTGAGCAAAGGTCCTCCTGTGGTGCAGTGGTAGTGTCCCTACCCCTGGACTGAAGGGCCCAGAATCCACACCCACCTGCTCCAGAGGTGTGTAATAACATCTCTGAACAGGTTGATTAAGAAACAGGCTAGTTTTCTTTTAGAAAAGCAAGCTTGAGCACAGATTATTAGACAAAGGGGTGGTTGCTCTGGTGCAGTGGTAGTGTCACTACATCTGAATCAGGAGGCCCAGACTCAAGTCGCACCTGCTCCCCAGATGAGTCTGTAATATTGCTAAACAAGCTCTTTCTATATTTAGAAAATCTCCATGAGGAGTAAGACGAAACAAGCCAAACTCTAAATGAAGAAAAGTTAGGTGTCTTTGCCTTTCTCCATCCAATTGGCTTAGAAGTAAAAATTAAATACAACTGTTATTAATACATTTACTGGTAAATATACTGGTCTAGCTGTACACATGTCTCTCTTCAGGACATCGGCTACATGCTTTTAAGCTTGAGATCTGGGAGCGCAGGTCCATTGTACCCTGAATGTTGCTGCACAGGTGGATAGAGTGGTCAAGAAGGCATATGGTATGGTTGCCTTCATCGGACGTGGTATTGAGTATAAGAGCTGGCAGGTCATGTTAAAATTGTACAAGACTTTGGTTCTGCCGCATTTAGAATACTGTGTACCGTTCCGGTTGCCACATACCAAAAGGGTGTAGGCGCTTTGGAGAGGGTGCAGAGAAGGTTTGAGGATGGTATGGAAGGTGCTCGCTATGAAGAGGTTGAGTAGGTTAGGATTGTTTTCATTGGGGGAAAAAAAGGAGATCTGTGGGGGAGGGGGGGGGGAGGGGAAACCTGATTGAGGTTTACAAAATAATGAAGTGTATAGCGAGGGTAGAGATAAGCTTTTTCCCAGGGTGAAGGATTCAATAACGGGAGGTCATGTTTCAAGGTGAGAAGTTTAAGGGGGATACACGCGGCAAGTACTTCACACAGGGTGATAGGTGCCTGGAACACGTTGCCAGTAGAGGCAGAAACGGGGGATTCATTTAAGGTGCGTCTGGACAGATGCATGAGTAGGAGGGGAGCAGAGGGATACAGATGCTTAGGAATTGGGCGATAGGTTTAGTCAGTGGATTTGGATTGGCTCAGGCTTGGAGGGCCGAAGGGCCTGTTCCTGGGCTGTAAATTTTCTTTGGTCTTTATTTAAGACACTGCACTAATTTTGTTTCACAGATTTACTTTGGCTGTTGATCATGGCTTTGACAGGAGTGTTGTCCCATCATTTCTACATCTGAACTGCATTTTAAGCTGGACTGTTGAATGCAGGCAAACAAGAATTGACTCTATCTGAGCCTTAATTCTCTGCACAAATCTTTCTGAAGTGCATCATACACTGTGGAATTTTTCTTTATTAATTCACAGGATGAGGGTGTCACTGGCTAGGCCCAGCATTTATTATCCAGAGGGCAGTTAAGAGTCAATCCCATTGCTGTGGGTCTGGAGTCACATGTAGATTAGATTCCCTACAGTGTGGAAACAGGCCCTTCAGCCCAACCAGTCCACACTGACCCTCCGAAGAATAACCCACCCAGAACCATTTCCCTCTGACTAATGCATCTAGCACTTTGGGTAATTTAGCATGGCCAATTCACCTGAACCTGCACATCTTTGGACTGTGGGAGGAAACCGGAGCACCGGGAGAGAATGTGCAAACTCCACACAGTCGCCTGAGGCTGGAATTGAACCTGGGAGCCTGGTGCTGAGGCAGCAGGGCTAACCACTAAGCCACCATGCCGCCCCGTGCCTTCTGTCGGCCAGACGAGATAAGAATGGCAGCTTCCTTCCCTAAAAGGGGTTAGTGACCCAGATGGGATTTTCCTGACAACCGACCATGGACCCATGGTTATCATTAGACTCTTAATTCCAGATTTTCTTTTTATTGAATTCAAATTCCACCATCCTGCCATGGTGAGATTCGAACCCAGGTCCCCAGAACATTATCCAGATCAATAGTCCAGCAATAACACCATGGCCCCTCCATGTTAACATTTCAACTGAGTTGTTTTTGCAAGTACGGACATTCCAAAGCACTTGTGTGTCACTTTCTTCCCAAGCCTAGTAACATACAAGGCAAGGAAAAAAACACATGTGCTTTTGTGTTCCCATAGCTTGTTTTCTCTGGAACAGGGGACTAGATGCTGTAGTTTAAGGCGAGGCCATTCCACATCAGTCCTGGCTGATTGGGAGACTCTCCCACTTATTGCCCGCTGTGGAGATGCAGCTTGATAACCAAGTGGTTTGGGCGTGTTGCAATAAAACACCCATTGGGTGGGACCTGAACCTGAAACTCTTGGTTCACAAGGCTTCCCAAAGAGCACTCCAGTCAATGAAATGCTTTTTGAAGGTCTCCATGTCTCTGCGTCAGATCTATACTAGATCCAATAGGATCATTTTAACTTTACTGAAATCACCCTGGTCAGATATGCTATGACACCTCTCCAGGGCTGGTGAGACTTGAACCAGGTCTTTCCGAGGTCAGACTCTCTCTCTACCTCTTGCTCTAAGCTGCTGTCTCTAACTGGTGATTTGTGAAACTGAAAAGTGTATCCATCCACTGTACCTCTTTGACCAAGAGCTTGGATGAAGAACAGAACAGAAGGAAGGAAAACAACAAACTTCTCATTGAAGCCTGTGGACTGGTGCTATTGAACTGTTTCCCCAGAGTTTTCCTTTCACCTATAACGCCCATTGTTTAGTGTTTACAAAGGGGGTTAGTTTCAACTAGTAGTTGGGAGTTCATTTTTGTTTACTTGTGGCTAGAACTTATTTGTAATAGTTTAGTAGGTCATAACAGGAATCAGTGTTTTCAGTTTGGCAAATTAGGTGCTTTGTACATTTTGATTAAATCTTTAATTTCAGTGACAGCCATAGGAAGAGCGGGGCTTGTCTCCGCTCACGTTCCCAAATGGGGTGTGACAGTACACCAAGAACAATGGGTTCTCCCATCACTTCAGACAAAGTTCCAGCTGAAATGAAACAGTTACAATCCAGGCTGATGTCTCCTGTGACATTGGACCACACCTTGATTTGCATATCTAATTACAAGCGCTGCATGTGAAACTTGTTTTGGAGGGACAGATAGCGATGTTTTTCTGGTGTATTCCCTCATCCTAAATATGCTTGACTTTCTCTTCTCCCTCCAAATGTTGCAGTCACTCAATAGAGCCACATGGAGGAGTTTCTGTTCAAGTTGTTTTACCCTGTGTCTTGGGGCTCCAGCTTGCAAGCTCTGAGGTTGGATTTTTCAGACCATCTTTGTCAACGTTTTGGGATATCTAGAGGTGCAAGTTCTTCTGATCTGAAGGGCACAGCCTAGAGTATCCAGAAGGCCCTGTCCAAACTGTATGACTGACCTGGTCAAGCTGAAATTCTGCTGGACATGGCCTTGATACCTGGCATGCATCATCTTGCCAGAACATGCTGCTGATGGGGAATTTTATCTGGTGGCCAGGTAATACTACAAACAGATCTCTGATCAATGCAATTCTTCTTACCAGTTGACCCATTACTAGTAGGTTGTCCACATCTCTCATTCATCACCAAGTGACATAAGGACCACTGCCCCTGACAAAAACCAAGGCGCTTTCTGTAGCCTGAATGAGTATGTTAAAAACCGATCTATTTGTATTTATCTAGCCCCTTGGGCAATATGCAATCTTCTCTCCACATTATAAAAGCTATAGAAATGCTATAAAAGAGCTCGGAATGACTATGATCTAATAACGGGTCTTAAGTGCAGCTAAAGTAGGCTTTTAAGGGTGTTTTAAAGGAGAAAATTGAGGTGGAAAAGTGTAGGACAGGAATTGCAGGGGTTGGAGCCAGGCAGCTGAAGGGACAATCACCCATGAAGTGTTTACATTGGGTAGACGCAACAGGCCAGAGATCTGCTGTTGAACTGGAGGACATTAGAGATTGGGGAAGACAACCCCATGGAGAGATTTGAAACAGGGTGAGAATTTGGGGTTTTTAAATTAAATTTGTTTTGTGGGATGATGGTATTATTAAATAGGCCAGTATTTATTGCCCTGGAGGGGGAGTGGGTTTGGTGAGCTGCCTCTTGTTTTGGAACACTATGTAGACTGTGTAGTGGGAGGGAGGGAGCTGTGAGTTTTGACCCAGCAACACTGAAGGAATGCTGATATATTTCCAAGTCAGGATGGTGAGTGGTTGAGGGAGGAACTTTGCAGGGGGGTGGTGTTCCCATGTATCTGCTGCCCTTGTCCTTCCAGGAGATAGAGGTCACAGGTTTGGAAAATGCTGTCAGGGAGGCCTTGGAGGGTTGTTGCAGTGTGTCTCGTAGATGATACTTGCTGCTGCTACTGTTTTTGGCGGTGGAGGGGATGAATTTTGGAAGGTAGCAAATGTGATACCAATCAAATGATTTGCTTCCAATTAAACCTGTTGGACTATAATCTGGTGTTGTGATTTTTAATCCAATCAAATGAGGTTGCTTTGTCCTGGATGGTGTTAAGCTTCTTGAGTGGGGTTGGAGCTGCACCCGTCCAGGGCAAGTGGGGAGTGTTCTGTAACACTCCTGATTGGTGGACAGGCTTTGGGGGGGGGGGGTGTCAGGAGGCAAGTTACTCACTGCAGGATTCCCAGCCTCTGAGCTACTCTCTGTAGCCACTGTATTGATATGGCTAGTCCATGGTCAATGGTAAGCCCCAGATTGTTTGATAGTGGGGCATTCAGTGATGGTAATAATCAGATGGTCATTCTCTCGCACTTAAGTGGCAAGCAACGTTCCGATCATCCGCCCAAGCCTGACTGTCTAGGTCTTGTTGCGTTTGGACATTGGACTGCTTCAGGACCTGAAGATTCACAAATGGTGCTGATCAATTGCACCATTGCAAACATCCTCACTTCTGACCTTGTGTTAGAGGGAAGGTCATTAAAGATGTTGGTTTGAGCTGAGGACATTGCCCTGAGGAACTCCTGCAGAAATGTCCCAGAGGGAGGATTGACCTCCAACAATGACTGGCTTCCTTAGCATTGGTTATGACTCCAACCAGTAAGGATTCATTGTTTTTGAGACCTCTTGGCTCTGTCTATTGTAAGCCGATTCTGCTGTTTATCGTGCAAGTATTCCAGTATTGTCACATCACAAAGACAATGCTTTGTACTGCTCCTGGCATGCCCTGCGGTGATGCTCTTTGGAACCATGGATAATCATCAACCAGCCCCTCCCCCCACCTCCCAGCCTGATGGCACCACCAGTAGAATGGAGATATGCTGGATCATGAGGTTCCAGATTATGAATGAACACAAATCTGCTGATGGTCCATAGCACCTCACGAATGCTGGGTTTTGAGTTGCTAGCTGTAGTCAGAATCTGTGAAACCAAGTAACCTGGGGATCCAGGTTCAAATCCTGCCATGGCAGCTGTTGGAACTTGAATTCTGTTTTATAAAAAAAAAAATCTGGAATTAAAAGTCTAATAATGACCATAACCACTGATTTGTCAGAAAAACCCATCTGGTTCACTAAGTGTTCTTTAGGGAAGGAAACTGCCATCCTTACCTCGTCTGGCCTACACGCGACTCCAGACCCATAGCAATGTGGCTGACTCTTGACTGCCCGTTGGGCAATAAATACTGGTTTAGCCAGAGATGCCAATGTCCCATGAGTGAATGGGGGTAGGGGGAAAACAACTGTCCCATTGGACAGATGAGAAAGGGTATCGTCACTATACAGACTGGGCCTCATCTCCAGGGACTATAGTGCTCCCTCAGTACTGTCATGGACAGGTGAATCTGTAACGGCTAGACTAGCAAGCATGAGGTCAGGTATTCTGTCTCTGCTTTTCCTTTTTGACACTTTATGTTGCTATATAAACACCGATGTCTGCTATGACCTCGTCAGCCTTCTAGCCTTGTCCTATCTGCCTACTATCCCATCTTTAACTACTCACATCATTAAACTTTTTTATTACAAAATCATTGAGCATATTTATTTCTTCACTTGTGTCCTCCAAATTCATTTGGACAGTTTTCTGTACTGGGCTTGCCCAGGGCAAAGTGATCAATGGCATCCTTTTATAACCAACTTACTATGTTCACTGTTAGGATGTAGAACTTCGAGTTAATGATCAGATGAGTCAGTGTGTCTCCTGTTACTGACTTGTTCAGGTTCCATGCTTTATGTATGTCCTTTTGACAGACCCTTCCAGCTGTAAATGATTGGGATTTTGGCCAAAATCCCAAATGTAAATGACTTTGAGTCTGTCAGTAATTAATCCAGAGTAAAGCAATAACAAAACCATAAAGAGTTATCCTTTTTGTTCTATGTAACTCTTATTCACAACCTCTGTGTGCTCTATGAGCACACTGTTACAATCAATGGCAGTATGGATGAGATCAATCTGGAGTGATTTACACACTTGCAAACCCAGTTAGAATATGACAGTGTCACTTGCAATAGTTTCGAATACCTATAGTGTGGGGGCAGGCCATTCAGCCCATCCAGTCCACACTGACCTGCACAGCATCCCACCCCATCCCTGTAGGCCTACATTTACCATGACTAATCCACTTTGCCTGCACATCCCTGGACATTGTGGGCAACCTAGCCTGGCCTATCCACCCTAACCTGCCCATCTTTGGAAGGAAATCCGCACAGACACAGGGGGAATGTGCAAACTCCACACAGTTGCCAGAATGTGGAATTGAACTCCGATCCCTGGTACTGAGAGGCAGAAACGCTAACTACTGAGCCACCATCCAGTCCAAGTTTTTAGACTAAGTTTCAGAAATGCTCAACATCTGGAAAGAGGGATGGGTGGGGGAAAAATGCTCTTCTTAGAGAGACCCCACCATTTTTTTTAAAGCTAGCTGGGGCGGCATGGTGGCTCAGTGGTTAGCACTGCTGCCTTACAGGGACCCGGGTTCGATTCCAGCCTCTGGCCACTGTCTGTGTGGAGTTTGCACATTCTCTGCGTGGGTTTCCTCCAGGTGTTGTGGTTTCGTCCCACAGTCCAAAGATGTGCAGGTCAGGTGAATTGCTAAATTACCCATAGAGTTAGGTGCATTATTTAGAGGGGAATGGGTCTGGATGAGTTGTTCTTTGGAGGGTCGGTGTGGACTAGTTGGGCCGAAGGGCCTGTTTCCACGCTGTAGAGAATCTAATCTAATCTATGTACCTTCAAATGTTTGAGCTGTGATCACCGCATTCCTTCTGATGTATATCAAAATGGATTTGCTAAACACTTGCATTTAAGTGGGTAATGTTTGTATCCACTGACCATCCCAAAATTCTACACAGTCAAATAACTTCTCAAATTGTTAACGGAAAGTGGGAAACTGGGTTGAACCAGTAGCAATTTCTTTTTTTTTTAAGAAAAGGGAAAATTTAAATCCGGAAGCAGCTGTGAAGAGGAACAGTTAATGTTTCAGGTTGACCTTTTTCAGATCTTCAGAGATCACACACGTGGAAAAGATATATTGGTTTCTCTCCCTCCCTCCCTGAATCATTTCAGTTGGGTGGTCTCTCATTAGAACAAATTCTGAGAGATCATTAACCTGAAACAAACTGTTTCTCCTCATAGCTGCTTCCTGACCTGAATTCCTCTTTTTTTTTCCCTTCTGTTTGTTATTAGCTATGGTTTCCAGCATCTGTAGTAGTTTTGGTTTTTGGACACCCATGCTTTTGAGAAATAGAGATTGATCAGGAGGGACCTCCATTCTGTTTAAAATATAGTAGGTTCCCTGACCTACCGGGGATAGGAGTGAACCCATTCATTTCAGTGGGAAAATTTACCTTCCCGACAGCCTCCTGCTTCTAGAAGGTTCCCTGTAGTATGTTCAGCCCACAGGAAACTGCAGAAAACAATTCCACGGATACAGGGGTCACCCTGTAATGCCACCAGATCTTTACAACCACTTTTGAGAGCGGATGGAACCTTTTTTTGGGTTCATCAAAGTTGGCATTGGAGATGGTGCAGCGTTCTGTCAGGATAGTATTCACATTATCCATGAATGAAAACCCAAAGTCCCTTCCTCAGGTTGGATGATTCCCAAATCTGGAGTCTGGTACAATTACAGTATTTAAAAGGTATCTGGATGGGGATATGAATAGGAAAAGTTTGTAGAGTCTTAGAGATGTACAACATCTCCATGCCAACCAGATATCCCAATCTAATCTAGTCCCACTTGCTGGTACCCAGCCCATATTCCTCCAAACCCTTCCTATACATATACAATAATCATATAACAGATGCCTTTTAAATGTTGTAATTGTACCCTCCTTCACCACTTCCTCTGGCAGCTCGTTCCATACACACACCACCCTCTGGGTGAAAGGATTGCCCGTTAGGTCTCTTATATCTTCCCCTCTCACCCTAAATCTATGCCCTAAAGTTAAGGACTCACCCACCCCTTGTCTGTTTACCCTATCCATGACTCTTTTTTTTTTATGATTTTATAAAGTTTAGAGGGATTTGAGCCAAATGCGACTAGATTAATTTAGGATATCTGGTCAGCATGAGCGGGTTGGACTGAAGGGTCTGTTTCTGTGCTGGACATCTCTATAACTCTAGCCTTTTTGGATGTTATTACATCCCTCTGGAGTGGGTGGGACTTGAACCTGGGCCTCCTGGCTTGGAGGTAGTGATGCTACTCAGCATTGCCAGTACTGCACTTGTTTTCTGTCTGGGTTGCACACTGTAGACAATTCGAGCAGGAATTGAACCTGCAACCTCCTTCATTCGCAACAGGACCTGCTATCCACTGAGCTGCAGTCATCAGAGCCGCATTCTAATTTCCATTTGTATCGGCAGGTTTGCCATTTTAAAAATTTCTCCAGATGTTTCCTGAAGGTGAGGTGGTGCAGTACCTGAGGATTGATTTCTGAAGGTGATGAAGCGGGATAACTCTTTCTGCTTTAGAAGCAGACAGCCGGTCACTGTGTGTCTCACCCTCTTCTTTTTTCTCTCTCTCTCTCTGCTGTTGTTTTTACAGAGGATGGCTATGTGAAGATGTTCCTACGTGGCCGACCCATCTCTCTGTACATGCCACAGGCACTGACTGGAACATACAAGTTGCAGGCCACGACTGAATTACCAGCCTGCAAACTGAAGATGGAATGGGTGTATCCTCCACCTTACAACAGATTTGTTTCTTTTCCTTTTCAGATGCTTTCCAATGTGTTGCAGGATCTGCAAAATAGCCACTTAAATATTTCTTAATTCTCACTTTTCTAGTGAGTTTCTGCCTCTCACTTCAGTGGATAGCAGGATCCAGAGTTTCCTGCAGTTTGTATTCTGGCTGGTGTCGCTTTCATCTCTCATTTTTTTTGTTTTAGGAGTTTATGCTCTCCTCCACCAGACAACCTATTTAAAAACTGGAAAAAAAAACTGTGGATGCTGTGAGAAGCTCAGCAGGTCTGGCAGCAGCTGTGGAGAGACATCAGGGTTAATGTTTCAGGTCAGGTGACTTTTCCTCACCCATCAGTTCTCAGGAAGGGTCATTCGACCTGAAACGTTAACTCTGATTTCTTTCTGGATGCTGTCAAACCTGCTGAGCTTCTCCAGGAGTTTCTGGGTGGTTTGTTGCTGACGAGAAATCCTATCTCTGTCTCAAATCATTGCATTGCAGAATATCTATCCTACATTAAAAATGCCTACTAGACATATGAGTCACGGTCAATCTTGTGTAAACGCTGACTTCTGGCCTGTAAGCTTTTTCTTTTTCACGTACCTCCTGATATTTTTGGTTGAAATCCAATATATTTTGTGCTTGCCACCCTCTCTCACTGCGGAAATCAAACTGCCTCTGGTACAAACCACCGTGTTATACATAGAACAGCAGGCCATCCAGGTGGCTATTGTGCTCAATGGGTCAGCCAATCCAGTTTAGATTAGAAACAAGGGTTGAAACAGCAGGAGACAGGTTCAATGTATTGATGCTCGTTTTGAAGATCTAGTGCAGGCCCAATAGATTAAATGGTCTTCGTTTGCATCTAATAATTCTGAGATTTTTTGTTTTACTTTCGTTTGCAGGTGGCAGGAACAGCCTGGCAACTCTGCAAGATTAAAAATCACACAACACCAGGTTATAGTCCAACAGGTTTAATTGGAAGCACTAGCTTCAGAGCGCTGCTCCTTCATCAGGTGGTTGTGGAGTATAAGATTGTAAGACACAGAATTTATAGCAAAAGTTTACAGTGTGATGTAACTGAAATTATATATTAAATTATAACACAATCCAGGTCATTTTCAATATATAATTTCAGTTACATCACACTCTAAACTTTTGCTATAAATTCTGCATCTTACAATCTTATACTCCACAACCAGCTGATGAAGGAGCAGCGCTCTGAAAGCTAGTGCTTCCAATTAAACCTGTTGGACTATAACCTGGAGTTGTGTGATTTTTAACTTTGTACACCCCAGTCCAACACCAGCATCTCCGAATCAAAAGAGCGATTGATGGCAAAGGGCATTTGTCTATTTCTGAGATACGGGCGTCACTAGCTAGGTCAGCTAGTGGTAAGCTGCTTTCTTGAACCATGGCATTTCTTCGGGTGTAGGGGCACCCGCTGGGCTGATGGGGGAGGAATTTCTAGGGTTTTAATCCGATGGTGAGGGAATGGCTGATCCAATGCTAAATGGAGATGGTGAATGGCTTAGCGAGAAACAGAAGGGTGGTGGCGCTCCCAGTTAGCTGCTGCTCTTCAACACGATTTTGTGGAGGTGATTTGTGAAGGCTCCGGTGTCGGACTGGGTTGGGCAAAATCGGACGTCTCGCGACACCAACTTGTAGTCCAACAGGTTTATTTGAAATCACAGGTGACAAAGGGGCAGTGCTCTGAAAGCCTGTGATTTTTGAATAACCTGCAGGTTGGACCATAACCTGCTGTCCTCTGACTTTGCCCTTCTACATGGTTAGAGTTCATGGGTTTGGGTGGTGATGGGGAATAAGTCTCAACCTCTCAAATCTCACTGGTTTAAAAATTGACCATTTCTTTGACGGACTAATTTGCAACTACTTTTACACGTGTTTACAAGCCCTTAATGTTGAGGATAAATATATTTTATTATTTTTAAACTTTTTTTTTTCCCTGGCAGTGATGTCTTTTTTTTTGAGATGAACATTCTTGAATCCAGTGCAAAAGAAAATTGCACTCATGCTGCTAATCTGAACTAAGAGCAGGAAATAGTCTACAGCTCAGACAGTATCTCTGTACAGAGATACTAAGTTAACATTCCAGGTCATGTTAATCAAAACTGATTATTGACTGAAATGTGAACATGATAAATCTCCTGTTTGCGGACTATGCTTTTATTCTTCATATGTTTAACTCTTTTGTTGTAAATGTCAAAAGTTTATCACTTTCATGCAGAGGGTGGTGCGTGTATGGAATGATCTACCAGAGGAGGTGGTGGAGGCTGATACAATTACAGCATTTAAAAGGCATCTGGATGGGTATATGAATAGGAAGGGTTTAGAAGGATATGGGCCAACTGGTGGCAAACTGGACTAGATTAGGTTAGGATATCTGGTTGGCATGGACAAGTTGGACTGAAGGGTCTGTTTCTGTGCTATGCAGTTCTAGGACTCTGATGTTTGACCCCCATGAGGATTCCACTGTACACTGTTCTGTACAGTGGTACACTGACTTCAGTCTCCTTGTATTGTTACCTTAACCATTCGATCCAGGTATGGTTATCGAGGGCGTGATTGCCGGTCCAATCTCTATCTCCTACCGACAGGCGAGATTGTTTACTTTATCGCATCGGTTGTTGTGCTCTACAACGTAGAAGAGCAGCTGCAGCGTCATTACCTTGGACATAATGACGATGTGAAATGGTGAGTATCTCATGGTGGTCTCTGCTTCTAGGCTACAAGGCTCAAGTGCCACCTGCCCCAGTGCTATATCCAAACAGGTTGATTTTTATTACATTTTTATTTTTTTTTCCTTTTGTGTCCACTGTTTGGACCAATCTCCTTTTTACCTGCATTGTCAAGTCAAAGGTTGATACCAAAACCGTTTTCATTGTAGTGAATGGAAACCTTCCCCCTCATTGTCTCTTGGTAACACATGCACCACTGACCCTCTGCCTACGTGTCTGTGCAGTGATGCACTTTTTAATGAGTGATATCGCTGAAGTTTGTGGTCCATGGGGACCTTGAACCTAAGTCGATGACATTTCTAGCATTGACTGGACAGTGTGTAAACTTCAAGAGAAAGTGAGGACTGCAGACGCTGGAGATTAGACTCGAGAATGTGGTGTTGGAAAAGCACAGCAGGTCAGGCAGCATTCTGCAAGTGATCTCATCGCGATGATGAGTTGCTGCTGGCTAGTTGCATTGCCTTTCTTCACAACCACAAGCTTTTTTTGCCATATGGTCTCCTTACTGTGAGATTGCCTGGAGTTTACTGGCATTGGCAAACGGAGGGCATTGGTGACTCGCGTGTTTTGTCAGTGCCAAACATTTCTTCACTGTCAGCCAACCAGAAGGGTTGAATCCTATCTGTGAGCCACGTGTGTCATTGCTAACTCTGCGGACTCTCACCATAACTGCAGGAGTAGATCAGTCGCAGTTTCATGCATTAGAAGTTTTTAACCTCTCCCTCAGATGTGGGTTTCACTGGCTGGGCCAGTATTTATTGCCAGTCCCTAGTTGCCCCTTGAGAAGGTGATGATGAGCTGCCTTCTTTAACCGCTGCAGTTCAAATGCTATAGGTTGACCCACACTCCCATTAGGGAGGGAATTCCAGGATTTTGACCCAATCGCCTTGTGTTGGTGACAGCCTTGGTACTCTTGAGCCTCCACGGTGGTGTGGCGTGTTCGCTATTGATCCAAGGACTATCAGGATTTGGGATGGGAAGAGAACACAATGGCCACCATTTGGAAAGGGTTGTCATCAGCCACTTGGACAATCACTGCCCCCTACTGTGTGGTGAAATTCACAGCTTTTTTTTTCCTTTTTTGTAAATGTCCAATTTATGCCTTGGTTAGGGACTGAGTATTGTTCATGAAACCTTATGCAATAAAATAATACTAACAAAGTGAAAGGGAAGCAGAAGTTAAGTAGAAACAGTAACATGGTTAAAGGTTGTACACAGCGTGTGACTGGGCCTCTTGCTATGACTCTGGCTTTATTCTGGACCTAGCACTGTTATTGATGAGGAATTAAAGGCCAACGTTGTGACTCATTCCTCTCTCTCTCTCAGCCTTGCAGTACATCCTGACAGAGTCACCATGGCAACAGGGCAGGTGGCAGGAACCACAAAAGATGGAAAGGTACAATCTATTCAAATTTCAATTTCTGTTCTTTAAATAAAGAAGGTATATTTGCCTATTGGGTTTCTGAGTTCTCTGCTATAACATTGACCCAACAAAGGACCTATTATCTTAAACTGCAGAAAGCAAGGGGCATAGGAACAGGAGGAGGACACAGTCCCTCAGGTCATCATTCTATTCACTAAGATTAGATTACTTAGTGTGGAAACAGGCCCTTCGGCCCAACAAGTCCACACTGACTCGCGGAGAAAGTGAGGACTGCAGATGCTGGAGATTAGAGCTGAAAATGTGTTGCTGGAAAAGCGCAGCAGGTCAGGCAGCATCCGAGGAACAGGAGAATCGACCTTTCAGGCATAAAGCCCTTCTTCAGGAGGCTTATGCCCGTAAGGTCGATTCTCCTATTCCTTGGATGCTGCCTGACTTGCTGCGCTTTTCCAGCAACACATTTTCAGTTTCCACACTGACCCGCCCCCACCCAGACCCATTCCCCTACACTACGGGCAATTTAGAACGGCCAATTCACCTAACCTGCACATTTTTGGACTGTGGGAGGAAACCGGAGCACCCGGAGCAAACCCACGCAGACACGGGGAGAATGTGCAAACTCCACACAGTCAGTCGCCTGAGGCGGGAATTGAACCCGGGTCTCTGGCGCTGTGAGGCAGCAGTGCTAACCACTGTGCCACCGTGATGTGACTTGACACTTTTTTGGCTTGGTGCCATTTAGAGTTCGATCAACTGAAAGTATTATCTGTCTCAGTTTCTCAATTTGCAATCTAACATTGATTTCTCTTCTTTTGGAAGAAAGCTCCAAGTTTCTACCCGACTTGGCCCTAGAGAGGTGTTTCCTAGTGTCACTCCTGAAGGATTTAATGGTACTTTGTAAATATGTCCCCAAGTCTCGGATTCACCTATATCTATCTCCCTAGGAGAAAGTGAGGCCTGCAGGTGCTGGAGAGTCAGTCGAAGACTGTGACGCTGGAAAAGCGCAGCAGGTCAGGCGGCATCTGAGGAGCATGGTCTTTCCTGATGAAGGGCTTATGCCTTAAACATTGACTCTCCTGCTCCTCAGACACTGCTTGACCTGATGTGCTTTTTCAGTGCCAACTTATCTATGCCACTCCGTGATTTTATAAATCTTTTTATAAGGTCACCTGTCAACCTCCTATGCTCAGTGTTTCTTTTAAAAAAAGTCCCAGCCTTTTTTGTCCTTTTTTGTTATATAACTCAACCTCTCCAGTCCTGTTAACTCCTTTCTGAACCATTTTCAATTTAATTATACCCTTCCTATAGTAGGGCGACCAGAAGTGCACACAGTCCTCCAAAAGTGACTTCCCCAATGTCCTGTATAACCTCAACATGACGTCCCAACTCCTATACTCAATGGTCTGAGCGATGACGGTGTGTGTTAAACGGCCTGTCTACCTGTGACATGACTTTTAAAAAAACAATATAACGGAACCCTTGGGTTTGTCTGTTTGATAACACTACCCAGGGTCTTACCGTTTAACTGTGTAACTCATACCCTTGTTCATTTTACCAACGTGCAATTCCTTGCATTTAATCAAATTAAGCTCCATCTGCCAGTCCTCGGCCCATTTGCCCAATTGATCCCTTTGGAATCTTAGGTAACCTTCTTCACTGTCCACTATACCATCAATTTTGGTGTCATCTGCAAACTTACTAACCATTGCCTCAAATAGTTTCCTCAATCATTTATATAAATGACCAAGAACAGTAGACCCAGCACTGATCTCTGTGGAACATCGCTGGTCACAGGCCTCCAGTTTGAAAAACAATCCTCCGTCACCTATTGTCAAGCCAATTTTGTATCTAGTTGATAAGCTCTAACTGAATCCCATGTGATCTAACTTTACTAATTAGTCTACCATGTTGAACCTTGCAGAAGGCTTCACTAAAGTCCATTAAACAACATCAACAACTCTGCCCTCTATCGTTTTGGTTACGTCCTCCAAAACAAACTCCATCAGCTGTGAATAACCATTATGAAGATTCAAGGCTGAGGTTACAGAATTTCACATAGTAAGGAGTTAAAAGATTTTGGGATAATGAGGAACGGTTGTATTAAATAAAAGATTGGCCATGAACATATTGAATGGCGGAGCAGGCTCTAGGCAGACTTGCCTGATCCGGTTTCTTTTCATTGGGTCCTCTATTGTAATCATTCTAGAATGTTCTGAAAGTGAGCTGTGGATCTGGTGGGAAAGATATGCAGTCTGTTAATGCTACACGATATCCCAATTACGGAACCATATATGGAAGAATTTAGTGAGAAATGTGGAAAGTGGTGAAGTTTTCCTTGTTATTTAGACATTATCACACAAGGAAAAGGCTTTTTGACTGCTTACTACTCACTGTGGAATCAGTAAACGCTGCTGGGACGATATGAAATGGGAACAGGAGGAGGCCATACAACCCAGCCAGCTTCCTTGTTTAAATACTCATTTGTGGGATGTGAGCGTTGTTGGCTGGGTCAGCATTTATTACCCGTCCCTAATTGCCCTTGAGGAGGGGGCGGTGAGCTGTTGTCTTGAACCATTGCAGTCCACCTGCTGTGGGTCAAGCTATAATGCCCTTAGGGAGGGAATTTCAGAATTCTGACCCGGAGACACTGAAGGAATGCTGATCTATTTCCAAGGCAGGATGGTGAGTGATGGGGAACTTGCAGGGGGTGGTGTTCCCATGTATCTGCTGCTCTTGTCCTTCTAGATGGAACTGGTCGTGGGATTCTCCACAATCTTCTCCCGAGAGAAGAGATTCTTTCTCATCAGTGTCTTTTTAAAGAGAAGGGATCTTCCACTTAAACGCAGTACTCCCTCAGTCTAAATCAGGCTTGTTCAATATATAATTTCAGTTGCATGACACTGTAACCTTTTGCTAACATTCTGTGTCTTACGGTCTTATTCTCCACAACCACTTGATGAAGGAGCAGTGCTCCAAAAGCTAGTGCTTCCAAATAAAACTGTTGGAGGATAACCTGGTGTTGTGTGATTTTTAACTTTGCCCATGAAAGATGTCAGCCGGGTGAATCTCTCATAGAATTAGTTCCCTGGTTGGGGCTGTTGATCTGCTCCAATCAGGGAGCCCTGGCTGACCAATATAAACAGAAGTGTCAGGGGTCCTGTTCACTCAGAGCTCTCTGAGGGAGCTGGATCAGTGTCAAGCACTATGCTAGTGTAAATAATGGGTGGCTTGGTGACGGGATACCGGCCGTCATGGAGTTATCTCAGTTATGACTCTCGTTAAGTAACTTTCTACCCTTCCCGAACAGCATCTTCCACCTCACGTGCGTGTGTGGGATTCAGTGAGCCTCAGCACGCTGCACGTTATCGGATCCGGAGTCTTCGAACGAGGCATTTCTTGCGTGTCCTTCTCCAAGTCCGTAAGTGTCATTCATTGATTTGTTTTCGAGGCCATTGTGCGTTCGCTTAATGTATTCCCATTTTGGAAATATTTCCCCCTCTGTGGGCTAGGAGGCCACACACACACACACACGTGAAATGTGAGCCAAAACCACTTTACAATGTTAAAAGTCAGAGGGATAAGTTTTTAGTTTGTAAAAACAATAACTGCAGATGCTGGAAACCAGATTCTGGATTAGAGTGGTGCTGGAAAAGCGCAGCAGTTCAGGCAGCATCCGAGGAGCAGGAAAATCGACATTTCGGGCAAAAGCCCTTCATCAGGAATACAGGCAGAGTGCCTGAAGGGTGGAGAGATAAATGAGAGGAGGGTGGGGGTGAGGAAGAAAGTAGCATAGAGTACAATAGGTGAATGGGGATGGGGATGGAGGTGATAGGTCAGAGAAGAGGGTGGGGGAAGGTAGCAAAGAGTACAATGGGTGAATGGGGGCTATCATCACTGAACATCTCCTCAGTGCCCAGCTCTCCCGACTGCCTGCCCTCCCCTCATTAAAGTCATTTCAGCTATTTTAAATCGACCTGCTCAGGCATATTAACACATATCCAGGGCAAGTGGGACTTGAACCCAGACCTTCTGGTTCAGAAATAAGGTCACTACCACTGCACAGTGAGATCCTTCACTGACAGGATTTTAGATATTTTCAGAGATGGTATCACACACTTCTGGCCCTTTTAACACCTCAATCCATAACAGTATCAGCTGCTGACAGTTAATTCCAGTGAAGAACTTCAGCTTCAGCTCCCTGACCCGTTAAAACCTTTTTCAATTTTCACCTCATTGAGGGGACACATCTGTTTCACTGGCACCACCTGCCATCGGCTACTGAGGCTTACAGCCCACAGGGTGGACAAGCCTCAAAGGCCGGACTCTGACCAGTTAGTCCATTCCAGTGAGGATGATCGGGGAGGGGATCTGAAGACACATATGTGTCTTTGTCTGTGTCTCTCTATTTGTGTGTGTGTCTCTCTGTGTTTCTGTGTGTGTCTGTGTTTGTGTCTGTCTGTGTCTGTATATGTGTCCATGTTTGTGTGTACCTGTGGTTGTGTGTGTGCATGTGTATGCGTGGGTGCGTGCGTATGTGTGTACGTGTACATGTGTGCGTGTGCATGTGTATGCATGTGTGCGCGCGCTGCATGTGGGTATCCCTGTGTCCGTCTCCCTGAAAGAATTCCTTGTTTACACTAACTGACCGACATCATCACTTGGGTCAGATATTAGGGGTTGATTGATAGCAGCAGACCCTCCAGGAGGAGACAGAAAAATATCAGAAGAACAGAAATTTTAGAAATAGAGAAAGAGATTAGAGACAATTTATCAACTTAAAATAGAACAAACTGTCGACACGTCAGAGTTACAAAACCAATGATGGTTTTTCTGATCTATTTATATATTTGATCCTATTTTATGACTGGTGCTATCTACTTCGACAAATTTCCCGTCAGCTCTTCAGAACTGCAACATGCTCGCCACTGAAACTGCAACGAGGCGTTAATTTCACAGCTATTAATTTCACGCCTAAGGTTCTAAACATTAAATTAGGCGCAATTAAAATCTTGGAGAATCCATCCTCTACTTACATTGACAATTCAGCTAAATTCTTTAACCCTCTCTCTCCATCCACCTAACCCTCCCTCTCCTCACCTACCTATCCCTCTCACTTTCTCTCCATCCACCTAACCCTCCCTCTCCTCACCTACCTATCCCTCTCACTTTCTCTCCATCCACCTAACCCTCCCTCTCCTCACCTACCTATCCCTCTCACTTTCTCTCCATCCACCTAACCCTCCCTCTCCTCACCTACCTATCCCTCTCACTTTCTCTCCATCCACCTAACCCTCCCTCTCCTCACCTACCTATCCCTCTCACTTTCTCTCCATCCACCTAACCCTCCCTCTCCTCACCTACCTATCCCTCTCACTTTCTCTCCATCCACCTAACCCTCCCTCTCCTCACCTACCTATCCCTCTCACTTTCTCTCCATCCACCTAACCCTCCCTCTCCTCACCTACCTATCCCTCTCACTTTCTCTCCATCCACCTAACCCTCCCTCTCCTCACCTACCTATCCCTCTCACTTTCTCTCCATCCACCTAACCCTCCCTCTCCTCACCTACCTATCCCTCTCACTTTCTCTCCATCCACCTAACCCTCCCTCTCCTCACCTACCTATCCCTCCCACTCTCTCTCCATCCACCTATCCCTCCCCTTCCCTCCCCCTCTCCAGTATTTCTCTCCATCGGAAGGAGCCAGGCCTGTTGAGTTTCTTCAGCAATCTCAGAGCCTGTTTCAGATTTCCAGTGCCTGCAGGATTTTGCTTTGATCAGAATCACCAAATTATATACAATCTGCTCATAATTCACATCATAATGCATTTTTATTCTTCATGGCTGTTCCTGGGAAGACCAACAGCTGTTGCCTGTGAATTGTGGGGTTTAGTTGACCACCCCAGAGGGTGGTTAAAAGTCACCCCCATTACTGTGGGTCTGGAGTCACACGTAGGCCAGATCAGGTAAGGATGGCAGATTTCCTTCCCTGAAGTACATTAGTGAACCAGATGGGCTTTTACAATATCCGATGATGGTCACCATCACTAGCTTTCAATTTGCAGATTTATTAAATTTAAATGACACCAGATACCTGTAGCCACCTTGTGCCCATTGGAAGGGAGTTTCTCCATGACTTGCTCCTTGTGTGCAGGTGACTGTCTGTCTAAGTTGAAACTTTATTGCTGGAACAGCACAGCAGGTCAGGCAGCATCCAGGGAACAGGA
Source organism: Chiloscyllium plagiosum (assembly GCF_004010195.1). Classification (NCBI taxonomy): domain Eukaryota; kingdom Metazoa; phylum Chordata; class Chondrichthyes; order Orectolobiformes; family Hemiscylliidae; genus Chiloscyllium; species Chiloscyllium plagiosum. The sequence goes on along the minus strand of NC_057750.1, from coordinate 6,850,765 downwards.
GATTCGACGTTTCGGGCACAGGCCCTTCTTCAGGAATGAGAGACATTCCTGAAGAAGGGCCTGTGCCCGAAACGTCGAATCTCCTGTTCCCTGGATGCTGCCTGACCTGCTGTGCTGTTCCAGCAATAAAGTTTCAACTTTGATCTCCAGCATCTGCAGACCTCACTTTCTCCTCGAAGACTGTCTGTCTAACCTCTGTCTGTGTGTTCCACATTCTTTTGTTTTTAAACAGTGTTCCAACGAGTCAGTGCTGGCAGTGAGTTTCCACCCCACTGAAGCCCAGCTCCTCATCACCTGCGGCAAATCCCACATTTGCTTCTGGACTATGGAAGGCAACACTCTTTCCAAGAGGCATGGCATTTTTGAGGTGAGCCGCTTTGTTCTTGCAGATGGGGTGGTGGGAAAGCCCCTGTGCTACTGGAAGAGCTGATCAGGGACAGGCCCTTCGGCCCACTAACCCTGCACTGACACATGACACCTTTCTAAACTAAAAACCGTTTGCCTGTACACAATCCATATCCCTCTATTCCTACATCTGTCCAGATGCATTGTAAACATTGTTATTATCTGTTCCTATCACCACCTCTGGCAGTGTATTCCAGACACTTGTTGCACTATTTTTTAAAAAACAAAAAAAAAGTCTCTCTCATCTTTTAATTCCCCCCCTTTATGCCTTAAACCTGCATCCCTTAGTAACTCTAATTTCTATCCTTAAGGTTAGATTCCCCTACAGTGTGGAAACAGGCCCTTCAGCCCAACCAGTCCACACTGACCCTCTGAAGGGTCACCCACCCAGACCCATTTCCCTCTGACTGACCCACCTAACACTATGGGGCACTTTAACATGGCCGATTCACCTGACTTGCACATCTTTGGACTGTGGGAGGAAACCGGAGCAACCAGAGGAAACCCACACAGACACAGGGAGAATGTGCAAACTCCACGTAGACGATCACCTGAGGCTGGAATTGAACCTAAGTCCCTGGTGCTGTGAGGCAGCAGTGCTAACCACTGAGCCACCATGCCACCCTACCACCCTAGCCTGGTGGAAAATCTCTGACTACTCATTCTATCCATGCCTCTCTCCATCTTGTAAAATTCCATCAGAACAGTTTAGGTTAGATTACTTAGTGTGGAAACAGGCCCTTCGGCCCAACAAGTCTACACCGACCTGCCACCCACCAGACCCATTCCCCTACACCTAACACTATGGACAATTTAGCATGGCCAATTCACCTAACCTGCACATTTTTGGACTGTGGGAGGAAACCGGAGCACCCGGAGGAAACCCACGCAGATACGGGGCGAATGTGCAAACTCCACAGAGACAGTCGTCTGAGGCAGGAATCGAACCCAGGTCTCTGGCGCTGTGAGGCAGCAGTGCTAACCATTGTGCCACCCAGTTGTTCAGTGGAATATTTTTGCAGGAGGTGTCTGGGATGCAAGCCATTGAGAATGGCACTCCGTCACTGTCCCATCTCTGTGGGATTTGAGCGGTGGTCCTTTATAAACTTGTGGCGATGATGTCATGGCCTAGATGTCGCATTGGGTGTGGAGTCCATCCCAACAGCACCTTCCCTTTCAGGTGATACTTAATTGGCTGCTCAGTCGGACAGAGGGAGTGGCCAACCTGCTTTCCACTCCAACTCTTCATAAACCCCCGTCCCAATGAGAACACCAGGCTGGAGGTAAGGGGAACTCTGATCGAGGGTCACAGAGCAGGAGGGGATCTACATCACACCATTTTGTGTAGGGTAGATAGCAGCCCTGCGCTGGGATTTCTAGATCAATCAAATTTCAACATCCATTCGAGCATTCAAAAATACATCAAATCTTCATCAACACCATCCCCCCTCCACCACCTCCTTTATACCTTAAACCTGCATCCTCTTAGTAACTGACGTTTCCACCCTGGGAGGGTGGGGGTCTCTGACCATCCATTTTATCCATGCCTTTCGCACTCTTGTAAAATTCCATCAGGTCAGTTGTTCAGTACAATTTGTTTTTTCAGGAAATATCTGAGATACAAGTCATTGAGAATGGCACTCCCTCACTGTCCCATCTCTCTGGGATTTGTGCGGTGTTCCTTTTTAAAATTGTGGACATGTAAAAATGTTAGTAGGCAATTAGTTTACGTGGTCATTGGGACGATTACATGTAGACTGGGAGTTGGTCCTGTCTTGCCTGCAGAGGTTAAAACATGGCCTGTATACAGTCTGTGCTTTTATTATGCTTAAATCAAAAGCAAAAGTTTTTGACATTTTGTAAATAATGAATCTTTTGAGACAAACTTTTCTTTCTCTTCTGAGACCATATAACTGGGGCCTGAGACTGTAGGGACAAGGGTAGGGGTCCCTGTCCAGGTGATAAATCTGTCGACCCAGTCGCTGTCTTTGGCTCTACCCAGTATAGTGAAGACTTTGATTTTCCCCCACTCTCTCTTCCCCCTTCAAACCTCCCCACTGGGGAATCTAGAAATAGGACCGACAGCTTCATAATAAAGGATATCTATTTTAAGTTGGAGATGAAGGTTTTTTTTAAGATTAATTTGAATCTTTTTTATACTCTATCTCAGAGCTCAGCTGCTGGGTTTATTCGGGGTCGAGGCAAAGTAGCCATAGAGTCATAGAGATGTACAACATGGAAACAGACCCTTTGGTCCAACGCGTCCGTGCTGTCTGGATATCCCAACCCAATCCAGTCCCACCAGCCTTTTGCACTTTTGGGAATTTAAGGGACCAGATGACACAGGAGCAAAAGTAGACCATTCAGCCCATTAAACAGCAATGCGGACTCAATGAGATCATGGCTGATCTAATAACCCTCAACTCCAATTTCCTGCCTCTGTCCGTGTGGTCATTGGAACAAGGGCCGAGTAGATCTAGTTGACTGAGATCCTTGATAGGCCCAGGTTAACAAACCCATTTGGGGAGCTCTGGCTATTTTATTCAATAGTGTGGAAGCAGGCCATTCAGCCCATAGAGTCCACAACCCTCCAAAAAACATCCCACCCCCTATAATTCTCATGGCCAATCCACCTAGCCTGTGCATCTCTGAACACTATGGAGCAAGTTCCCTTGGCCAATCCATCCTAACCTGCACACCTTTGGACTGTGGGAGGAAACCAGAGCATCCCTACGCAGACGCAGGGAGAATGTGCAAACTCCACACCGAGGCTGGAATCGAACCCAGGTCCCTGGTGCTGTGAGGCAGTAGTGCTAGCCACTGTGCTGCCCCTACATCGATTGGTCCTTTTTATTTTTCTGAAGGAGAAAATTTGCAGGGCTATGGGGAAAGTGGAAGGCATGTCGGACTATTTGGACGACTGTTTCAAAGAGCCAGCGCAGCTGTGATGGACCGAATGGCCTTTTATTTTTGGGGCTGTCAATCACTTGATTCTTTTTATTTTTTTGAAACTTTATTTTTTGTTTTTACAGAAGCAAGAGAAACCCAAATACCTTCTGTGTTTGGCTTTTTCTGAAAACGGGGATGTGATCACTGGTGACTCAAGTGGAAATCTGGTTGTTTGGGGAAAAGGTAAGGAAGTAACTGGTAATGATTGCAGAACTGGCTAGTGTTCCTGGACCTGCTGTTCTGGAATCTGCTGTAAAGACAACAGAAACTGAAAGGCATGTACATTTGCATGATGCCTTTTTTTTTTGTGTGGTCTCTGGCCATGCCAGTGTACTTTGCAACTGATTTTGAGGTTTAATGTGTGAGGGATTGCAGAATGCTGAGGTGCAGGGGAGTCTGGGTGTTATGAGTCACAACTTGTCGTACCTGCATGCGTTTGAGGCAGGCCAATCAATATCGGCCTTTATTGCATTGAGAGTGAAGTTTGAAAGTTTTGATCTGACTTGACGGGGCCTTGAGACTGCACCTGGAGTACGGAGTACAATTCTGGGAACCTTTTAAAGGATTAAACTTTGGTAGTTGTTCAGGGAAAGATCACTCTGCTGATTCCTGGGGTGAATCTGTTGCCTCTTGAGGCCAGGTTGAGTAGGTTAGGCCTGTACTCGTTGGAGTTTGGGAGAGTCTGATGTGATCTTCTTGAAACCTAAGATTCTGACAGTGTGGATGCTGAGAGGATGTTTCTGGTTATGGGGGCTTGTAGAACTAAACTGAGGGGGTTTCTCACCTGGAGGTGAGTTGGAATTTCATCTGGGGGTCTTTAGTCTTTGGGATTCTCTCTTGCTGTCACTCCTCCTCCCTTTTCCCTCCAAGGAAAGCAGTCATCGGACAGACCTGTGTAACTCATAAGTGAGTCCATGGTTATAGAGAACAGAAAGGAAAGGAACTCTGAGGCAGCCTTCAGACCAATCTGTTGATACTGTTGACTGCAAGAGTAGGCACAATGGGCTGAATGGTCAGAGATGTACAGCATGGAAACCCTTCAGTCTAACCAGCCCACATCAATCAGCTTTCCTACATTAATCTAGTTCCATTTTCCAGCACTTGGCCTATATCCCTCCAAACCCTTCCTATTCATATACCCATCCAGATGCCTTTTAAATGTTGTCATTGTACCAGCCTCCACCACTTCCTCTGGCCGCTCATTCCACACACGCACCACCCTCTGTGAAAATGATGCCCCTTAGGTCCCTTTTAAACCTTTCCCCTCTCACCCTAAACTTGTTCCTGAATTGTATGACCTTGAGGGGCAGTCCCCTTGATGTGCGTATGTGTATTTAAGGAGTTTGGTTAGATATAGAGAGAAAGTGTTGCCTCTTCATGGGGTTGGAGTGAGTCCAGGACTAAGAGGCATCACCATCACATAGGACAGCCAACCATGGTGTATCCCATATACCAACACGGGAAGTGGAAACTTATGATCCTGACTGGGAGAGGAAGACATGAAATGCTTTAACAGTGGGATTTTGGGCTCAAGAGTTTTTAAGGATCATGGACCCAAGCCTGGTGGATGGAGTTGTGCTGCAGATCAGTCATGCTATTATTGAACAGCTGATTACTACAAAGGTGGAGGAGAGGAAGTGCCAGTTAGCTAGACAGCTGGCTTACAACAGTGATGCCAACAGTGTGGGTTCAGCTCTCTCTCCAGTTGAGCTTACCTTCAAGATCCTGCCTTCTAAATCTCAGCCCTCATCTGAGGCATGTTGACACTCAGGTTAAAGTTGCCATCAGTTGTTGCTCTCTGTGACCAATCCCAACTTCTACTTTTCGGACAAGGGTGCCCATAATTTGAGTATAATGAGGATCATGTAAATGATTGCCTACAGTATGGAAACAGGGTCTTCAGCTCAACAAGCCCACACCACATCTCTGAAGAGTAATCCATTCCCCTACGTTTACCCATGACTAATACACCTAACACCCCGGGTCTGCGTGGGTTTCCTCCGGGTGCTCCGGTTTCCTCCCACAGTCCAAAGATGTGCAGGTAAGGGGTAAATGTAGGGGTATGGGTGGGTTACGCTTTGGCGGGTCGGTGTGGACTTGTTGGGCCTGTTTCCATACTGTAATGTAATCTAATCTAATCTACTAGGCAATTTAGCACAGCCAATTCTCCTAACCTGCACATCTTTGGACTGTGGGAGGAAACCCACACAGACACTGGGAGAATGTGCAAACATCACACAGGCAGTTGCCTGAGGTGGGAATCGAACCCAGGCCCCTGGCACTGTGAGGCAGCAGTGCTAGCCACTGTGCTGCCCCATGTTAATGCCTGCAGCTGATCACTTGACTTTCATCAGTAAGAGAAGATACCAGTCTAGAACGAGCAAGTGACAGGGTGGCTGACTTGGACAGTAAGGTGCTGCCTGACCTGTTGTGCTGTCCCAGTGCCCCACATTTTGACTTGGACAGTAAGGTATTGGGGTTGGGCATCTACTTGATATGGCTGTAAATTAAGATTGTGCTTTACCTATGTAGCTGAAAAGTCTTACTTGCACTCCTCCTAGGCTGCCTGCTGCTTGTTTTAATATGGGGAAACATCCCAGTGATGCCCCAGACCGGAGTTCTTCCACAGCCAGGGAGCAGAACTGGCTTAAAGTCCCAAGATAAAGCAGAAATGGGGTTCCTCTCCCTCTGAGGAGAAGGTAGAGGCATTCTGATAAGACGTCTCCTCTTAAATTATAGACCATCAATGAGAAAGATGTTCTCACTTCAATGACTAAAACCCCAACAGCAAATTCAGGCAATTTTAACTAAATGTCTTTTTCAGCTTTTTTTTAAACATTGGAACAAGATGTTTCTGTGGTGCATCCTGTTTTCGGAGGGTATAGATTAACATTTAATTCTCTTTTACCCACTCTTTCTTTCTTATTTGCAGTCCCCTGGTTTCTGCTAAATGGTTTATCCTCCCTGCTATGTGGTTCATCTCTCTCTCTTTTTTTTTTGCAGGAACTAACCGGATCAGCTCAGCGGTTCAGGGGGCTCACGAAGGTGGCATTTTCAGCCTCTGCGTGCTGAATGATGGGACTCTTGTGTCCGGTGGAGGGAAAGATCGCAAAGTCATCCTCTGGGACAGGCAGTACCACAAGGTCCAGGAAACCGAGGTGATTAGGAAGCCCGTTTCAGTGCTCCGATTCAACTCTGGGATGGCAGGTTCCCTCTGGGGTAACCTTGCTGACGAGCCACTGTGGGTCTCCCTGTGACTAACCTCAGTCTAAGAGTGTGGTGCTGGAAAAGCACAGCCGCTCAGGCAGCATCTGAGGGGCAGGAGAGTCAATGTTTCAAGCATAACCTCATTCCTGATGAAGAGCTTTTGCCTGAAATGTCAACTCTCCTGCTCCTCCAAAGCTGCCTGACCTGCTGTGCTTTTCCAGCACCCCACACTTTTTACTGATCGCTGGCATTTGCAGTCCTCACTGTCTCCTGTGAGACCAAACTTGCCCCATATGAGGGCAGCTTTAAAGTCAATATTTGCCATTCCGTGAGATACCAAAATCCTTTTCTCTATCAGTGATGGAGACTCCACAGCCTTTTGTGCTTGAGCTCCAAAGAGAGACAACCTTTTTTTTTTGGAATAAAGTAATTTCTCCTCCTCGATCCTAAATGATTTGACCCTTTATCCTGAGACTGTGTATCTCCTGTGGTTAGAGGGAACTTGGAAATCCACAGGATGGTGGAGGCTTGGAGCTCACTGCCTGGAATGTGGAAACCCTCATCATTATATAAAGAAAACTGCTTTAGATGTGGATTTGAGGTGCTGTCCCTGTCAGGGTGCTATAGGCCAAGAACTGGAAGCTGAGTTTTGGGCAGGACCACTTGTTTCCAGTTAGTGTGAATATGATGGGCTGAATAGTCTCCTTTTTTTTTGGGTGTGGTGTAAACCTCGCTACGTTCCTTCTGTAATGGATTGACTGATTCTGGAGAGGCTAAACATAGATAGAAAAGTACAGCACAGAACAGGCCATTTGGCCCACGATGTTGTGCCGAGATTTAATCCTAATATAAAATAATTTAATCTACGCACCCCTCAATTCACTGCTATCCACATGCATATCCAGCAGTCGCTTAAATGACCCTGATAACTCTGCTTCCAACTATTAGATGACACCGGTGCATCCAAATTGTGTTTCCCTTAATGTCTGTCTTGCGTATTTGTTTTTATTAAACACAGATCCCTGAGGCCTTTGGCCCGGTGAGGACAATTGCAGAAGGAAAAGGTGATGGATTATTTATTGGCACAACGAGGAACTGCATCCTCCAAGGCACACTGAGCGGGGGATACTGCCCTATTGTACAAGTAAGAAACTGCAAATGTTGAACAAAATCCTTTTTATTTTACCCTCCCCTCACCCTTTTTCATGTTGATTGTCTTTAGCTCTCTGTCCTGGGGGGGAAAAGACTTTTTTTTTAACTGCAGTCAGCGTAGCATCTTTGGTACTCTGGTATGCTTCAGGCAGCTAATGAATGAATGCTGGTTGAGAGGGAGGTTGGCGAAAAGGGTTGAGTGTCGACTGCTTTCCCAAGGTGCTGAGGCAAGATGGTGAGGTTGTTTTAATTGGGCAGTGTGTAACACTTTTTTAAAGGAACAATGCTGGAAGAGGAACGAAGGGTGAAGGGGCTACTGTATGGAGGGTGTCACTGAGCTACGGGCCACAACCATAAAGCGAATTCATGTTAAATGAAACACCTGGTCCTAGTTAGCTCCTGTGCTGGCTCTGAGCGTTTTGAAGAAGAAAGACGATTTTTACCAGTGGGTTTGTTTTTGTATGACTTCAGTGTCCTCTGATTCTCTGAAGTGAAGGTAATCAAAACAGTGCCTTTAGTTTGTGCCATGTTCTGTTTTACTCTCTCCCAACATCCCCCCCCCCGCCCCGACCCCCACCCACCCAGTGCTCGCTGATCTGCCTAGGCCCTTTGAACAGTGGTTCCAATTGTAAAGTTCTCATGCTTGTTTTCAAATCACTGTAGCCTATCTTTGTGTTTTTCCTCGCCCTCTGAAATCTCAGCTCTTCCCCAATCTTGGCCTCGTGAGCATCCACCACCAGTCACTGTGCCTTCAGTTCCCTGAGGCCCATGCTCTGGAGTTCACCTGTCTATCTCTCCCTCCACCTGTCTATCTCTCTTTCTGTCCTTTTTTTTTGTTTTCTTCAAGACTTTTTCTTTAAAATGTCTCTTTTTTTTTTAAAAAAAAAAATCAGATGCCCAAAATTCCAAATATTTCTTTTTGTCAGTGTCGTGTTTAATTTTCGAAAGCCCCAATGAAGTACCTTTTGGTAACCTTTTCACTCTGCAAGGTGCAGTATAATTGTTTATTCTTGCCTACCGTGAAATATATGTCCCCACTAGATGTGGGGAGTGAGGGCAGGAAGTAAATAGTTGCCATGACCAGTCATTTGGAAAAATGGGCCAATCATGATCCTTGACAGAGGAGGCACAGAGTCTAGATCAGAGCGGTGCTGGAAAAGCACAGCAGGTCAGGCAGCATCCGAGGAGCAGGGAAATCGACGTTTCAGGCAAAAGCCCTTCATCAGGAATGAGGCTGGGAGCCTGCAGAGTGGAAAGATAAGAGTGGGGGTGGGGAGAAAGTAGCATAGAGTACAATAGGCGAATGGGGGTGGGGATGGAGGTGATGGGTCAGAGAAGACATGGTTGAAGAGCTTCAGGGCAGAGGAGATGACCATTGAGAGAGAGACACTCAGATTCTTGTAGAGAGAGGAGGAAAACTTCTTCAAGGCAGGCATCCTTGCAAGAGGATTCGCAGTAGGGTTAAAATCAACTAGGTAAAAACAAGGACTGCAGATGCTGGAAACCAGAGTCTAGATTAGAGTGGTGCTGGAAAAGCACAGCAGGTCAGGCAGCATCACTGGCAAGATGATGTTTGGTACACTCTCCTTTATTGGTTAGAGCATTGAGTATAGGGGTTGGGAGGTCATGTTGCAGCTATACAAGACATTGGTTAGGCCACTTTTGAAAAGCTGTTCAATTCTGCCCTCCCTGCTATAGGAAGGATGTTGAAAGGGTTCAGAAAAGATTTACAAGGTGGTTGCCAGGGTTGGAGGGTTTCAGCAATAGGGAGTGATTGAATAGGCTGGGGTTGTTTTCCCTGGAGTGTCAGAGGCTGAGGAGGGAACCTTTAGAGATTTATAAAAATCATGAGGTGTGTGAATAGCCAAGGTCATTTTTCTTTCTCCGGGTAGGGGGGTCCAAAACTAGAGGGCATACCCTTTAAGATGAAAGGAGAAATATTTAAAAGGGAACTTGAGGGGCAACTTCTTGCTGAGCATGGAATGAGCTGCAGGAGGAAGTGGTGGAGGCTGATACAATTATAGCATTCAGAAGGCATCTGGGTGGGTATATGAATAGGAAGGGTTTAGAGGGATATGGGCCAGGGGCTGGCAAATGGGACTAGAGTAAGTTAGGATATCTGGTCAGCATGGACGAGTTGGACCGAAGGGTCTCTTTCCATGCTGTACATCTTTGACCAGCTATTTCTTTTCAGAATCCTCCTCTTTGGCTGTTCCTCAAAGATATTAAAAAAATCATATGTTCATTTTTTTTTTGTTTTTTGCTCCTGTTCTAGACCAGAGACTGAATGGTGTGTGGGGACAAACTTAAGCCTTTCTGTTTCTCAGGATGAAGGTGTATGCTAACCCCCTACTTGATTCTTGTGTCATGGTGTTACTCTTCCTCCGCAGGGTCATACTGATGAGCTGTGGGGACTCTCTGCACACCCGGGTGAGGACAGGTTTGTGACATGTGGGCAAGACAAGTTGATCCATTTCTGGGACTCCAAGTCACACCAGCCAGTCTGGAGTAAGATTCTCGATGTAAGTCACTGAGAAAGTACAAGTCATTACTTTACTTTATCACTAGGGCTCAGATGTGCAGTGCTAGGCAGCTGGTGACGAAGGTGTAGATGGTGCTGATGCTGCAGTAAATCTGGAAGGGTCCAGTCTAACCCCCTTTGGTTCAAATCCCACCACATCTGAATGTGAATTCAGTTAGTAAATCTGGAATTATGAAGGTAGTCTCTGTCATAATGACTGGGTAATGCTATTAATTGTTGTAAAAACTAATTTGGTTCACTTTTTTTTTTCTTTTGAGAATAGGAAGTTGTCTGTACTTATTTGGGCCCAGCCTACATTTATCTCCAAACCCACAGCAATGGGATTTGATTCTTAACTGCCATCCGAAATAACCCCGGCAGGCCACTGTTCAAGTTCAGTTAGGGGTCTGCTACAAATGTTAGCCTTTCCAACAATTCCCCCATCACATGGCAGCATAAAGGAAAGAAATAACCAGGCACCTGGAGTCCAGGTACCCACCAGTAAAAAGGTGTGAGCAAGTGGTAATGCTCTCGTCTCAGTCTGCTGTCGGTTCACGTCCTACTCTGATTTAAACCAAAATGGACAATTAATCTAGCCTAACCCTCCAGTGATAATTCTGAGGGAAAGCTGCTGTGTCTGATGTGCTGTCAGGCATGAAAGCAGACATCTAGCCTCTGAGGTCTGGGGAATGTAAAAGATACTACCATCACTATTTTGAAAAATTGCAGGGAGGTGCTTGGGTATTATCATCTTTCTAAATGTTGGAGCTTGCTGTCTGTAAATTGCCTGTTATGATTCTGAGATGGAAACTGTGCGGTTGTCTGTAAAATGCTTTGATTATACAGTGGAAGGTGATAATATGGGTGAGGCCTCTTCTGCAGTACTGTGTACAGTTCTGGTTGCCCTGTTATAGGAAGGATATTATTAAGCTGGGGAGGGTTCAGAAAAGATTTACCAGTTTGAGTAATAAGGAGAGACTGGGACTTTTTTCACTGGGGGTTAGGAGGCTGAGGGGTGACCTTTTATAGAGGCTTATAAAACCATGAGGGGCAAGGATAAGGAGAACCTCTTCCCTAGGATGGGAGGAGTTCAAAATTGGCGGGGGGGGCATATTTTTAAGGTAAGCAGAGAAAGGACACAAGAGGCAATTTCTTTTTTTACACTGTTCACAGTTCTAGAGGAAATGGTGGATGCTAGTACAGTCACAACGCTTAAAAGATATTTGTATTGGTACGTGAATAGGAAAGGTTTGGGGGGGCATATGGGCCAGGAGCAGGCAGGTGGGACTAGTTTAGTTTGGGATTATGGTCGGCATGGACTGGTTGAATGGAAGAGTTGGTTCCTGTGCTCTGACGTTTTTTTTTCTTGCTTTTTCCTTTTGACCTGCCATTTCCAGAGTCAGGTCAGTAATTGTACTTGGAAACAAAATCAGCAAAACTCCACCAGTCTAAACCTCTGGAGAGAAAGCAGAGTTAATGTTTCAGGTCCAGTAACCCTCCTCCAGAACTCGATTGTACGATCTAGCTAAGGGTTGATTTCGCTTAAGGGTTGGGTGGGAAAGTGGAGTTGAGGATTATCAGATCAGCCATGATGTCATTGGACAGCGGGATAGTCTCAGTGGGCTAAATGGCCTACTTCTGCCGCTACCTCTAATGGCTTTATTTAAATGCTGAGAATAGTCCTTGTGATGTCACTGTCGGTAACTGTATATATTACACGACAACTTCAGTGAGGGGGGTCTCCTGTCATGTGGGTGAGTAAATGTGACTGACCTCTGGGGGTTTGGTTGAGTGAAGGGTCTTCTCAGGGTAGACGCTGAGGAACAGTGCTCTCCCCACCCACTGGGAAATTTAGAACAGGGGTCCGCAGTCTCCAGATGAAGGACTGGTCGGTTAGGACCAAAAGGGGGAGAAACGATGTCCCTGAAAAGGTTGTGAATATTTTGGAGTTCTCTCCTCCTCCACCTCCTCAGATTTGTTTCTGCTCCATGATTGAAAACTTCTTGAGGCAGTGATTCAGACACCCTCTCTCGGCCCTTCAGGGAGCCAAGGGAGGAGGCGGGAAGGTTGAGTTAAGGTGTTGGTCATATCATTTTGAATATTCGAGTGGGCTCTAGGAGCCATGGGGTCAACTCCTGCTAATTCTTGAGATATTCCTCCGCACGCAAATTCGCACATAACAACCTGGTCAGAAAGCAATAGGACAAGAGACTCAATCCCAAGATGTTCATGGTGGCCTTCACGTTTGATAAACTGGCAACATAAAGATGCGCGTGCTTAACGTTTTGCAAAGTGCTGTCTTGATCCTGTGATGATACTGTGGCTTTGAGGTGTGTTTTTGTCCTGTTTTCTTTTAGAGAGATTGGGGGACAGGTCTGTGAGAAGATAGACAATTTGTGGGGCCTTGAGGGCTTATTAAAGTTGGAACAATAGAAGCAGCCTGAAGGGGTGTGGTCAAGCTGTCTTAGACCAAGGATTTTTAGTTAGCTTTGAAGATTAGGCAGCAGTTGCTGCTGGGGTCTCAGCAGAGTTGGAAGCTGCAGTAAATGTCTCCTTACTGCTACGGAGTTTCCACTTGGTGCTTTTATTCTGCTGGATTACATGTGAGACAATCTGTGTCTGAATTTGCCTTTTTGCCAAGGGGTGTGTTTATGGGATGGTACTATATTGGAACAGTTAATTAGTAATAATTACTGTATCTATTATTTCAAGTTCTTCCTCCTTTTTTGTTGTTTTTGTTTTAACTAGCGTTTGAATAAATTTGTGTCTTGCTTAATGTGGAGTAGTCCAGTTGCATCTGGAACGCAAAATTACTGTATCTATTATTTCAAGTTCTTCCTCCTTTTTTGTTTTTGTTTTAACTAGCGTTTGAATAAATTTGTGTCTTGCTTAATGTGGAGTAGTCCAGTTGCATCTGGAATGCAAGGCTTTATATTTGTCTTTATAAACTAAAAAGGTTAGGGTCCAGGATACCACCTTTTTAAAATATTTGCAGGGGTCTGGTATGGTCCATAACAGGCTCTACTTATATCTGATTTTCAGAAGGAAATGGATGAGTTATATTTTGAGGTTTACTATACATATTTTTTTTGTTTATCCCCACCTGCACCCCCCCCACCTTTATTTCTTGCCAGGATGCAGCTCAGTCAGTTGGTTTCCATCCCAGTGGGTCTGTTATCGCAGTGGGAATGCAAACTGCAAGGTAAGCATGCTCCAGGTAATTGCTAAGTACAAACCAGGTACTCGTTGATCGTGCTGCAGGCACATCTAGCAGAGTCTCTTTAATTTTCATATCCGTTCTAACGCAATAACACTAGCGCTTTTGAGAAGGCACGACTGGGGTGCAGTCGGTTGTTGAAGTTCCTCAATTTACAGGCGAAAAAGGCATAGGTAAAGTGAATGACAAGAGTCTTCCCCTGGCTGGGAGGGGAGTTCAAAACCAGGGTCATATATCCAAGATGAGGGGAGAAAGGCTTAATAACTGACATGACGGGCAACTTTTTTACACGGGTGTTTCAAGTGTGGAATCCACTTCCTGGGGAAGTGGTGGATGCAGGTACAGTTGCAATGTTTTAAAAGGCATTTTGGATAAGTACATGAATAGGAAAGGCTCTGAGGGATATGCATCAAGGAGTGTGGTGCTAGAAAAATGCAGCCGGTCAGGTAGCATTCAAGGAGCAGGAGAGTCGACATTTCGAGCACCCCGGATGCTGCTTTTCCAGCCCCACTGTTTCTTGACTCTGATCTCCAGCATCTGCAGTCCTCACTTCCTCCTTGGAGGGATATGGGCCTAATACAGGTAGGTGGGACTAGTTTTGTTTGGGAACATGGTTGACACAGCCTGTTGGGACTACAGGGTCCATTTCTGTGCTGTCTGACTGTCTCAGAGTCACGTTGTGCTGTGGGACTTCACCTGATTCGACAGGCCAATTCTGGATCTGCTGTTCAGCTGGGCACCTGGAGCAGGACACCTCACTGGGAGAGCAGGATTGCTTCCATGTTTAATTTTCTTCTCCACCTCCAGTATTTAAGATTTTGAGACTAAATAAGGTTCAGCTTTGATGGGCATGTCAATAGTTTGAATGATTTTGGGAGTGCGCTGTTTCCCTGGTCACTAATGCTGTGATCAGGGACAGTGTCAATAGTGTCTTTAAAGCCTTTCCTCCCTCCTGTGCCAGGCTGGCCATGAAGAGTTGAGAACACGGTGGCCTGGTACAGAGGCAAAAGGAACTGAAAGCAAAAGAAAAGTTTATTATGATAAAAATAACAGTTTGAAGTGAAATTTCTAAAACTCCTCACTTTATTTAAATGTATTATTTCCTATCAAGCCTGTAGTTCCCCAGTGCCATATCTGTCACTTTTACTTTTCATATGAATGTTGGCTAAGCCAGCGTTTGCAGCCTATCCCTAATTAATCTTGGGGGGCGGGGGGCGGCAGGTTGGTGAGCTGCTACATTGAACCATTGAAGTCCATGGCATGTGTAAACCCACCGTGCTGTTTACCCTAACAGTGTAGCAGTTTTCAGCTGTAGCCATTTCAGAAAAAAGCACATTGCTGTAGATCTGGACTCACCTCTAGGCCAGACCAAGTAAAGGCTGCAAATGGGTGAATGATGTGTCTCTCTCTCTCTCTCTCTCTCTCTCTCTCTCTCTCCATTTTGTGATGACCAGTTTTCATGAACCGGATCTCTCCCAGATGCTGTAGTCTGTGGAGTGAACCTGTAGAATCCTTTAACCCATAAGGCTGTATAGGTTAGGTCATGTATTTGTTTGACAACCACCTGATGAAGGAGCAGCGCTCTGAAAGCTAGTGCTTCCAATTACACCTGTTGGACTATAACCTGATGTGCTTTTTTTAAACTAGGCTATGTCAAGTATACTCAAGGCTGAGAAAAACCAATTTTTTTAAAAAGCAGGGGTGGGCAAGCCAGGAAAGTAGAGCTAAAGGTTATTAGATTGGTTTTGATCTCCTTGAATGGCAAAACAGGTTTGATGGGCTGAATGGCCTGCTTCTGTCTTATTGTCGTCTTAATTCGGGCCTCTGGATTACTAGTAGTTGTGGGTACAGTTTCTTCTAACGCGATAATTGCTTTCGCACATTAGAGAAAAATCGCACATTAGAAGCAGCGCTTAGTGTCAATGATGTAATCTCAATACAGCCAACACCTGTTTTTAAAAGTTCCTGCTTTAGAAACAGTGTCCCCAGTTCATCAATCGTGTTACAGGGAATTTGTGTTACCAATACAGAATGACCTGTATACTTGACCTTTTCCAACGATGTCTCCTTTCTGTGTGTGTGTGTGTGTGTGCCTGTACATCGTATAAACTAATCCGTGATGTTGACCAATCCCTAATTAGTGTTGGTTTTCTTAAATGGTGTATCATTCTAACAGTAACCATATGCCTCCTTGTCTCTGCCTGTGGGTGCATTGCATTCACAAGTACTTGCTGATGAGCAAAGGAAATATTTCTGGTCCTTGAACACAGTGGGGTTTGGCTTGTATGTGATCTTCCTCTGCTTGAATGACCTGTCAACACTCTCAATTTCAGCCTGGGTCCAAGGGAATAGCTCTTCAGTGAGGTTCTATCTACAACAGTTGTAACACAAAGCTGTAACACTGAGGCAATTGTTTGTACAACTCTCTGTGGAGTGAATTATACACAAGGCTACCTTTGCTCTTAACCAAAGGAACTGTAAATGCTGTTAATCCGAAACAAAACTCAAAATTGCTGGCAATGCTCAGCACGTTTAGCAGCATCCGTGGGGAGGAATCGGACTTAATGTTTCTGGTCTGGTGACCCTATCTCAGAACTCGATCTGAAACGTTAACTCTGATTTCACTGTCTGGATGTTGCCAGACCTGCTGTGCTTTTCCAGCAATTTCTGATTTTTGTTTCTACACTTTTTTTTTTGCTTTTTACTACTTCCCTATTTATTTCAAAAATACATTTAAGATATTTTCTGTATAAGCAGTCACAAACACAGTCCAGTTCTGTACAGTACCATACAAGAAATAAAACATCGGGAGTTTGACTCTATCCAACAAACCCAAACGTGCTCTCGCTCCCATTGACTTTTTCTGCACTGACCTACACTGGTTCCTGATCTGGCAAAGCTCGAGTTAAATTGGGGGGAGAGGGGTAAAATCCATGTTTCCCAGTCCCTTCAATATCCAGATTCCCCTAATTCTAACCACGTGAGTAGCCTGATTTTTAATTGCTCTGCTATTGACAGCCGGGCTTTCAGTTATTGGAGCACCAAGCTCTAGAACTCCTTTTTAAAATCTGTTTCTCTCTCCTCTCCTATTTAACACAAACGCCTCTTGGCCACGCTTTCAATTGCCTGTCCTATCTCTCCTTGTGTGCTTCAAAGTTTGTTTGACCGCACTCCTGTATGGAAACTTTTTTTTTCTCTTTTTTGGGCGCTTAATTACATCCAAGTGGTAGCATCGACAGTGACTCTCTCCCTGGCTCTTGTCTCCTGCAGGTGGATGGTAATTGATGCTGAAACAAAGGATCCCATTACTGTGCACACCGATGGGAATGAGAAGCTGTCTGTGATGAGCTATTCTCCAGGTACGAGAGCTCTCTGGCGCAGCCTGGAGCTGACCAGTCCACTCCGGGTAAACCAGAGAATTCTAGCTGAAGCGAGTTTCAGATTTGAAGGTTTTTATTTTTTCGCGCCTTCCCATTGAATGCTGCTGTCTTATCCATTTTGGTTAAAATCATGTGATCAGTTTGGCTGGCCATTTAAACGTCTACCATTTTGAAAAGGATAGTAGGAGAATTTACAGAACTAACTTCACAGTACTGTTTTTGTTGTTGCTTGCTTTTAGTCTAATGGGCTGAATGGCGTCCTTCCGACCCTGTTGAGTGTAGTTTCTTCTGATCTTGGCTGCTTAGTTTGTGTTACTGTGTTTATCGTTGATGTTGGTGACGGCACAGAACATACTCAGAAAAGAGAGTATCTCTGACTGACAGTACGGCACTCCCTCAGTACTGCATAGAAAATATTAATAGGAAGAGGGGTAGGCCAGAGGGCCCCTTGAGTTTATTCTGCCATTCAACAGAATTGTGGCTGATGTTCATACATCACTAGAGCAGATTCCTCAATCCAAACAGTTCACAGCCACCATCTTCCCAGACTAAAATACAGAGGAGTCTCGATTATCCGAAATTCGGATAATCTGACAAGATTGCAAGGTCCCAACGTTTGGCTAAACTGTTATTTGGCAATCTACTATCTGAACAAAATATTCCCCTCCTGTGTTGTTCAGATAATTGAGGTTCCGCTGTAATCTCATCTGCCTGTCCTTGACCCATATCCCTCCAAACATGTCTTATTCATGGACTTATCACTGGACACTATGGGGCAATTTAGCATGGCCAATCCATCTCGCCTGCACATCTTTGGATTGTGGGAGGAAACTGGAGCACCCGGAGGAAACCCACGCAGACACTGGGAGAATGTACAAACACCACATGGGCAGTTACCCAAAGCTGGAATTGAACTGGATCTCTGGCACTGTGAGGCAGCAGTGCTAACCACTGGGCCACCATGCCACCCTAACTAAAATGTCAATTTGTGATGGGAGATAAGGCCTTGTGTCCCTGGCTAGCTTGAAGCCATTCATCCAGACTCTGAAGATCTTCATTTATCACAGAACATGGAACAATCCAGCGCAGAACAGGCCCTTCGGCCCTTGATGTTGTGTCAATCTGTGAACTATTCTCAGCTCGTCCCCCCCTACACTATCCCAAAATCATCCATGTGCTTATCCAAGGATTGTTTAAATGCCCCTAATGTGGCTGAGTTAACTCCATTAGCAGGTAATGCATTCCACGCCCTTACCACTCTCTCTGCGTAAAGAACCTGCCTCTGATATCTGTCTTAAATCTATCACCCCTCAATTTGTAGTTATGTCCCCTCGTACATGCTGACATCATCATCCTAGGAAAAAGACTCGCTGTCCACCCTATCTAATCCTCTGATCATCTAGTATGTCTCTATCAAATCCCCTCTTAGCCTTCTTGCCAATGAGAACAGGTTCAAGTCTCCCAGCCTTTCCTCATAAGACCTTCCCTCCAGACCAGGCAACATCCTGGTAAATCTCCTCTGCACCTTTTCCAAAGCTTCCACATCCTTCCCAAAATATGGGGACCAGAACTGTACACCATATTCCAAGTGTATCTTGCTTTCTTTGTCCACAGATGGCAATTACCTGGCCATTGGATCGCACGACAACTATGTTTACATGTACACAGTGGCTGAAAATGGCAGGAAGTACAATCGAGTGGGAAGATGTTCCGTAAGTAAAATGGTGCCCCACCCCCACCCTCACCCTGGAGCTGGTCAATGCCTGATCAAACTGCAGTGACCATCTGGCAATGCATCTAAACAAACTGCAGCTTTTCCCCCCTTAATGTTCTGCAAACAACATGTGACCAGTTTTGAGAACGTTAAGATTAAGAGGAGAGCCATTTGGCTTATTGTACAGTTGCAGCAGCCCCTGGTGGTACTGCCATAGAGTCACCATTTCTGAGCCGGGTGCTTTGGGTTCAAGTCCCATCTCTGGGCTGGACGGTTTACCTCTGCCATTAAAACACCAAATACTTCCGTTTATTAAAATCCCTCGCAAGTGAGTGGGCATGTCTTCCTCCTCGCTCCTGCACATTGGTGTTTTTTTTGTATTTGTTGGATTGTCTGTGAATGTTACAAGCCTGAGCCCTTTCTCCCAATCTACTTCCCTGATCTGGGGTAGCCTGAACATGTTGATGTGGTGTCTCTCCATATTGCTAGCTTGCTTGTCAAGGTTTATCTCCAGCAACTAAGGGTGGCAGTTTGAGACACAGAACTTTATTTTCACTGAATGCAAAATTCTGTTGATGCTGGAAATCTGGACCCAAAACAAAATAATGCTGGAGAAACTTTGCAATTGTGGAGAGACAAACAGGACTCTTCTCTAGGTCAGAAAGGGCTGGAAAATGTCTTTCTTTTTAATGGGGAGAAAGTGAGAACTGCAGATGCTAGTGTTCAGAGTTGTGTGGTGCTGGAAAAGCACAGCAGGTCAGGCAGCATCCAAGGAGCAGGAGAATCGATGTTTCAGGCATAAGCTCTTCATCATTACTGCTGAAGGGCTCATGCCCAAACAGTCGATTCTCCTGCTCATCGGATGCTGCCTGACCTGCTGTGCTTTTCCAGCACCACACCCTCTCTCTCGAGTTTTTGTTTTAAAGCTACTGTCATGAAGCCCTTTGGCCCATCATATCCACACCAGTCATCAAGCAACTATCTATTCTAATCCCACTAATATCCAGAATCCAGTTCTTCAGAACAGCCATAAATGTTCTGAATTCTGAAGAAGTGTCATATTGTACTTAATGTTAACTCGTGTCTCTGTGTCTCTCTCTCTCTGTGTCTCTCTCTGTGTGTCTCTCTCTCTCTCTGTGTGTCTCTCTCTCTGTG
>NC_057750.1:6809119-6830849 GCF_004010195.1 Chiloscyllium plagiosum | reverse complement strand
CTCTGTGTCTCTGTGTCTCTGTGTCTCTGTGTCTCTGTGTCTCTCTCTCTGTCTCTCTCTCTCTGTGTCTCTCTCTCTGTAGGTCTGGCAGCAGCTGTGTAATTTCCCAGCATTCCCTGTTTTATTCCCATATTTTTGCTGCTCTCTTTCCAGAGGAGGGCTGTGGAAATCTATCTTTGATTCCTAACCAAAGAATTTCTTTTATTCTGGTATAGGGACACTCGAGTTTTCTAACACATCTGGACTGGTCGACTGACAGTCGCTACATAGTCACAAACTCTGGAGACTATGAGGTCCTCTTCTGTGAGTATAGAGTCTCTAACATTGTTGTCAAATTCTGCAGATGCTACTTAAACCTGGGGAAAGTCTTCACAAATGTCTGGTCTCTTATTCAGATGGTAACTATGTTGAGTGCGTGACTCCTTCCTAGCATGCTGTTTTTTGTGAGGGGGATAAACTGTAGAGCGGGGATGTTTTGCCACTATTAGTGTGTCCAGTTGCTCTCGATGTGGTTGTCTCTACATTGGGGAGACAGGACGCCTGTTCGTGGAACATTTCAGAACATCTCTGGGACATCCACTGCCCTGTGGCCAAAAACTAACTCCCCCTCCCACTCCGCCAAGGACATGCAAGTCTTGGGCCACCTCCACTGCCAAACTCTAGCCACCCAACACCTGGAGGAAGAACGCCTCACTTTCCACCTTGGGACCCTCCAACCACATGGGATCAATGTGGACTTCATCAGTTTCCTCATCTCCCCTCCCCTCCTCTCCCCTCACCCTTATCCCAGATCCAACCTGCCAACTAGGCACCACCCTTTTGCATTGTCCTACCTGTCTACCTTCCTTCCCACCTCTGTTCCACCCTCCGCCTCTGACCTATCACCTCCTCAGCTAGCTTCCCTCCAACACCACAACCACCACCACAACCCCCCTCCATTTATCTCTCAGCCTCCTTGGGCCATCCCCTCATTCCTGATGAAGGGCTTATGCCTGAAACGTCGACTCTCCTGCTGCTCGGACGCTGCCTGACCTGCTGTGCTTTTCCAGTACCACACTCCTTGACACCGTTGAACTGCACATTGGTGAGACCATATCTAGAGTAATGTGTACAATTTTGGTCTCATTATTAATAAAAAGAACATAATTGCTTTAGAAACAGTTCTAAGGAGGTTCAGTTGATGGATCCCTGAGGAAGGAGGAATTATTTGTGTGGGGAGGTTGTACAGCTTGTGTCTGAGCCTGTATCCACTGGAATGGAGAGGAATAAGAGGTGATCCAAATGAAATATGTAAAGTCCTGAGGGAAACTTGACAGAGTAGATGCTGGTAGGCTGTTCCCCTTTTTTGGGAGAGGTTAGTACATGTTTACAAATGAGGGGGCTTCCATTTCAGACAAATTGAGAAATATCTTGGGTAAGAAAGTTCTCACGACTCATACAGTACGGAAACAGACCCTTTGGTCCAATCAGTCCATTCCATACGTAATCTCGAACTAAACTAGTCCCACCTGCCTGCTCCTGGCCCATATCCCTCCAAACCTTTCCTCTTCATGTACTTATCCAAGTGGCATTTAAACGTTGTAGTTGTACCCACATCTACCACTTCCTCAGGAGGTTCACTCTACATGCAAACCACCCTCTTAAAGAAGAAAAAAATTGCCCCTCATGTATTTTCTTAAATCTCTCCCTCTTCTCTCCCCTCGATATGTCCATGAGTCTTGAAGTTTCCCCCCCCCCCCTCCCCACCATTCTAGGGAAAAGATAACCATCATTAACTCTGTCCATACCCCTTATGATTTTAAACTTTTAAGGTCACTCCTCAACCTCCTACACGCCAGTGAAAAAAGTCCCAGTCTTTCTTTATAACTCAAGCCCTCCATTCCCAGCAATGACCTGGTAACTCTCTTCAGCTTAATATCCTTCCTATAACAGGGTGACCAGAACTGGACACAATGATGAGGCCTCTTCTGGAACAATGTCCTCTCTAAAACATCAACATGATAGCCTTTTGAGTATAGGAGTTGGGACAAGAAATTAAGGGAAACATGCTGAACTCGTGACTGAGTGGTAGAGACCAGGTCACTAAATATCCCCTAAGGCGGGGAGAGAATCTCGGCCGTAAGGGGGTCACAGGATTTTGGATTAGACCAGAAAGTGAAATTGGGGCCACTATATGATCTATGGTGGAACACCTCAAGGGGCTGATTGGCCTACTTTTTTCAAATTTTAGCATTAACATTTGTAACTCTTTGATCTTGATTTTATAATAAAATAATAAACCGTTTTTAGAACCATAGTTTAAAATAAAATACAAAGAACTGTGGATGTTGGAAATCTGAAACAAAAACTGAAATTGCTGGAGAAACTCAGCCAGTCTGGGGGCAGAGAAAGCAGAATAAATGATTCCTGTCCAGTGACCCTTCATCAGAAACTTTTGTTAAAATGTCAAGCGAGATGAAGAGTTTTAGGACCAGAAACGTTTGACTTTGCTTTCTGTTGCCAGACCTGCCGAGTTTCTCCAGCAATTTGTGTTTCCGAACTATATTTAATCTGTCGCTATCTATTTGGAAATTGGGTCAACACTGACACAAAACTCCCTTTTGCACCAAATCCTTGTTATCCGTGGGACGGAGGAGCTTTAGATCTCCCATGGATGCCACCAAACTTGGGAATCTGTTTAGCTCAGTTGGCTTGGTTCTCAGTTTGCTGAGCAGGGTGATGCCAACAGCATGGGTTCAATTCCCATCACTGGTTTTATGTTACCGTGAAGGACTCTGCTTCTCAACCCCTTCCCTCAGCTGAGCTCCTGTGGCCCTCAGGTTAAATCGTCACCTGTCGCTTCTCTCTAATGGTCTGGTAAGACTATGGCAACACAATGACTACCAACCGTGAATACTGGTACACTGTAACTCTCCTATCGACAGTGAAGGCCAACATGGTCAGATTAGACGAGTGAATGGGGAGGGCAGTGAATTTGTGGATGGTGAGGAGCGAGTGTACTAGTTTGTATATTCTGAGTAGAATCCCATTTGTCCCCTCAGTCCTGTCTCACCGGTCAAAAGCAACCCTGGCTGATTTTGTCACCTAACTCCATATTCCTTGTACCTGCTTTTTGATGGAGTTTAGAGAAAAGTTTCATCCTACTTCAGACTCACTTGTAATGCTTGGCTAATTCTTAGATCCCTCTCAGGAAAAAGTTAAAACCTTTCTGCTGTAGCCCGTGTTCTGATTTTTGTGATTCTGTTTCTTCCTTTCTCTAAGGCTTGTGTCTCTAAGTGACGTCTCTAACCCTTCCTTCCCTCCAATAGGGACTCCTAACTGTAAACAGGTGACGAGCATGGATGTGGTGCGGGATTTGGAGTGGGCAACTTCTTCCTGTGTACTGTCCTTCCAGGTCTTTGGTGAGTATTAAATTGAAGCCTGGCTCCTCCCCTTATCCAAGTCCTATATTATCAGTACAATGATATTTTAGATTAGATTACTTATAGTGTGGAAACAGGCCCTTCGGCCCAACAAGTCCACACCGACCCGCCACCCACCCAGACCCATTCCCCTACATTTACCCTTTCACCTAACACTACAGGCAATTTAGCATGGCCAATTCACCTGACCTGCACATTTTTGGATTGTGGGAGAAAACCAGAGGAAACCCACGCAGACACGGGGAGAATGTGCAAACTCCACACTGAATCGCCTGAGGCAGGAATTGAACCCGGGTCTCTGGCGTTGATGCAGCAGCGCTAACCACTGTGCCACCGTGCTGCCGCCATTCATTTTGGAAATGGCATTAGAGGGGTAGCCACTCAAAGTTGGCTTCCTGTCATCAATGTGTATGGCTGTTGCCTTCCTTGGGTAACCACTTTGTTTTTTTAATATATTGATTGCTGTTTGTCTTATGAGAAGTCTTTAAACTTGTGTTGCTTGAAAACAAGGCACCAACCATATACAAGGGATTGGCCACCACTTGGTAAATAAATTTCTGTTAACTGTATCCGGCACTAGAACATGGGATCTGCCTTCCTTTGTAGAACTTGCAGCTGAGCAACTCTGTACAAGAAAGGGGGAACCTGAGATTGCTGCATTGCGATAGCCTGATTGGCAAGGTGTTTGGTTTTGGGGAGTGGGGGGATTGGGGAATGTTGTGCCATTTCCAAACAGCCAGTCAAAAAGTGCCAGGGCATGTCCAAACAGAGGGCGCGAGAGTGACAAATGGACAGCAGCAGCAGCAGAAACCGGTGTATAGGAAACCCCTCAATCTCCCATGGAAGGACAGGGCAGAGCCATGTAAATAGCAAGGGTGATGTTTGCTCGCTCTTCGTAGCTGCTCTAGGTATTTTAATTGTGCATGCTGGTGTGAAATGTGGTGGTTAAACTGGTCACACGTGTACATCTCATCCCAGAGTGTGTTTATTATTCCTTCACGGGATAGCGCCTTGTCTTAAAAATGGCAAACCTGCTTAAGGACTTCTCTCCAGACCAGCAGCAGTCAATATAGATTTTTTTAAAACTGCAAAGTGGTTACCAGAGGAAAGCAGTAGCCACATATTGATGCCAAGAAACCAACTTTAAATAAGTTTCCTCCACTCTATTGCCCAGTGGGTAATTGAGTCACCCCCATTGCTGTGGGTCTGGAGTCACATGTAGGCCAGATCAGGTAAGGATGGCAGTTTCCTTCCCTAAAGGGCATTTAATGAACCAGGTGAGTTTTTCCAGCATCATAACTGCTTCATGGTCATCACTAGACTCTTTAATTCCAGATTTTTAATTGAATTCCGATTCCTCTGTCTGCCACAGTGGGATTTAAACCTGGGTCCTCAGAACATTAGCTCTAAAGAGTCATCTAGACTCCAAGCATTAGCGTGCTCTCTCTCTCATGGATGGTGGCTGACCCGCTGTGAGATCCAGCATTTGTTGTTTCCTGTACAGATTCCAGTTTCTGCAATAACATGCTCCTCAGCACATTACCTGGGTCCCTGGGTTAATAGTCCAGTGAACATACCACTAGCCCATTGCCTCCCCCTAGTGGGCATTGTGCCCAGCTCATTCCTGGTTTTATTTTTCCCAGGTGTCTGGCCAGAGGGAGCTGACGGGACTGATATCAATGCCATTTGCAGGTCGTCCGATGATCAACTCCTTGTCACAGCAGATGACTTTGGGAAAGTGAATTTGTTTTCCTATCCGTGCTTGCACCCTCGGGTAAGTGTAGAGTGAACATTGGTACCTAGTGGTCTCCCTCGATATGCAGTTGCTGCCTCTTGTTACCCTGT
This sequence comes from Chiloscyllium plagiosum, assembly GCF_004010195.1. Classification (NCBI taxonomy): domain Eukaryota; kingdom Metazoa; phylum Chordata; class Chondrichthyes; order Orectolobiformes; family Hemiscylliidae; genus Chiloscyllium; species Chiloscyllium plagiosum. The sequence goes on along the minus strand of NC_057750.1, from coordinate 6,825,582 downwards.
TAGCTCTCGCTCCTCTGTAGCTCATCCACATTTGTTCATTGACCTTCATCATCCAGATCAACCTCTCCTCATACTGTCCTCCAGTATGCTCTCTGCTCACTGGTACTGATCCAACAGCTAAGTCCCTTTTTTATTCCCTTCCCCCCCCCCCAACTATCACCTTTTAGTTTTTAGAATCCTTTTCCCTCTTTTGCAAGTTCAAGAATCCTCTCTTACAAAGAAGAGTCCTATTGGGCCCTGAAGTTAAATTTTGCCCCCCGATTTTCCTAACGGCCAGGCAGTCATTTGTCCAGTGTCAATGGGAGGGGCGTGTATCTGTGTCTCTGTGTCTGTGTCTCTCTGTGTCTCTGTGCTCTGCAGAACCCCTGCCTAGCAGATTCGGGGGGAATTGCCTGGGAAAAATGGAAAATACTGCTATGTCCCCTAATGCCTGGGACTCTTTGCAAGTCTCTTTTATTTTCAAACTGGAAAATTTCACAGGCTCCACTGGAATTCACTGAAATAGTTACAGAATTGTGGCAGTACAGAAAAGGCCCTTCAGCCCCAGGAAATCTGCCGTGACACAAATTGCTGTAAGTCTACACCAGTCCCACTTTCCTGCACTCGATCCATGAATGTTACGATACCTGGTTTTCCATTTTCCTTTTGAAAAAAGATTGCGGGCTCTTGCTGCAACTACCCTCCCGGTCAGTGCAGTTCACTTTCGTAACATCAGCTGGAAGACTAGGGGGCGGAAAAACGTCCCCCAATCCCCTCATCCTCCTGCAATTCGCTTAGTCTTTAACAAAAAATGTGCTTCAGTTGCTGAAAATATTCAAAATTCTTTTTGTTGACATTTAAAAACCATCAAAGGGTATGGAGTTTAGTGTGAGAAAATGTGCAGCACCGTGGCTCAGTGGTTAGCACTGCTGCTTCACAGCGCCAGGGGCCCAGGTTCGATTCCACCCTCAGGCAACTGTCTTTGTGGAGTTTGCACATTCTCCCTGTGTCTGCGTGGGTTTCCTCCCACAGTCCAAGCAGGTCCAGGTTATGGAAGTTACTCTGACAGTTATGTCATTAACTTAGTGTTGCAGTGTGTGCCTGAGCTCATGTTACAGGGCTCTAGCACCAGATAATGGTGGTGCATTGTGTTAGGCTAGTTAATTCACTGGTAGATGACCTAATGCTGGTGTTTGTAGTGTGATGGAGGGAACCAGTGCGATAGATGATTTCTTTAGAAAGATAAGGCATGCCAGCATGGTTGGCTATGCTAACGTTATCAGATAAGCTCGGGACCAACAATTATATAACCAGGGGAAGAACAAAGCTTGGGGCGAGTCAGGGAAGACCTTTTGCTGGCTCCCACAGCTTTGATTTTGCAAGATTAAAGTTTAAGTTCATGAAGGATTTTCTGTGTCTCCTAGTAATTCTTTTATAGAACATTGAGTGATTCTTCCACAACAAGGTTAGAGTGGATTGGCCATGCTAAATTTTCCCATAGTGTCCAAAGATGTGCATGTTAGGTGTGCGAGTCAGGGGTAAATGTAGAGTTGTGGGTGGGATACCCTTTGGAGGGTTGGTGTGGACTTGTTGGGCCAAATGGCCTGTTTCCACACTGTAGGGATTCTGAAATAGCACTGAACTGGATCGGTCATGACTGAGTTAAAAATGGCAGAGCTGACTGAAGGAGAGTGGGCCAGCTCCTATTTCTTTCTGGATCTGGTCAGAATAACCCTTTTTTTAAATCCCAGTTTCCTGCTGCCTGCCATTTCTTTTGTCTGTAAAAACAGCACAAAGTAGCCCTTGGCTTTTCTTTAAATTTCAGATATTCCTAAAACAAATCTCTGTGTACGTACACAATCACGAATGCAGTAGCATATCCAACAAACCGTTCGAGTTTGACTCTATCCCAACAGACTAAAGTCATCTCTTACACATGCAGGACTTTAATGAGGGCACCATGAGGGTCCAATAACTGAACGGACCCCCATTTACTTGCAGCAGGAAGACCTCAGACAGTGGTCTGTCCCCACTGTGACATGGCAGCAGCTGTCTCTGCTTCAGTGCATAGCCCTTGGCCATTGGTCAGTTCAGTAGGATTATATTAGATTCCCTACAGCGTGGAAACTGGCTCTTCGGCCCAACCAGTCCACACTGACCCTCCGAAGAGTAACCCACTCAGACCCATTTCCCTCTGACTAATGTGCGATTTAGCACGGCCAATCCACCCTAACCTGCACATCTTTGGACTGTGGGAGGAAACTGGAGCACCCGGAAAAAACCCACGCAGACACTGGGAGAATGTGCAAACTCCACACAGACAGTCGCCCGAGGGTGGAATTGAACCTGGGACCCTGGTACTGTGAGGCAGCAGTGCTGACCATTGAGCCACCGTATCGCCCTACTGTCTTTGGTTTTTTGCTATTTGCCTTGTTTTTTCAGAAAACTCATGGTTTGCTAATTTGAGAATCAACAAATTCATCTCTGGCTTCGAGAGAGAGCGAGAGAGAACCATGTGAATTCTACTTACTGAGCTCCGATTCTTCCTGAAAGTTCTCTCTCAAAGAATTCTATCAACCTATGGCTTTCTGCTGTGGTTTTAATATAGCAAAATTAATGGCTATCAGCAGCCTGTGACAGTCCAGTAATCTCGCTTCGCATTAATGTGTGCGCTCAATTAATTCAGTGCCTTTTTATTCTATTAATCTCGCTCACTCCCCTCCGCATCATCTCAGTCTGTCTGTTTTGAAGGTGGATTTACTTTTAAGCAGAGGGAGGGGAAAGGAATTATTAAACATTTTTAAGTCACATTTGTAGGTGACCTATTTGCTTTTAAATGTCATGATTATCATATCACTACTTTTCCCACCCTCTGAATATTCTGGCACTCTGCAGAGTCAGGATTAGATTCGCTGCAGTGTGGAAACAGGCCCTTCGGCCCAACAAGTCCACACTGATCCTCTGAAGAGTAACCCATCTAGACCCTATAATTTACCCCTGACTTGGCAAATTAGCGTGGCCAATTTACCTGACCTGCACGTCTTTGGATTGTGGGAGGAAACCGGAGCACCCGGAGAAAACCCACGCAGACACTGGGAGAATGTCTGTCTGTGTGGAGTTTGCACAGTCACCCTAGGCTGGAATCAAACCCAAGTCCCTAGCACTGAGGCAGCAGTGCTAACCACTGAGCCACCGTGCCACAGTTATTGTGGTGTCTGGCTGCACACTGGATTCAGGCTGACCAGAAATCCTTCCTCCAGTTGAATATGGAAGCCATTGTTTTCAGTCCCTAGCTACTAACTTCAGCCCTGGCAACTGTCTGACACTCGGCCAGACCGTGTTTGCACCCTCCAATGAGCTTCCAATCAGACAAATCCTGCTGTTTCCAAGCTTCCCTCTGTTAACTCTACTGCCATCTCGGCTGATTGGCTGTTGAAGCCCTCGTTCACACCTTGGTGACCTCTGCCCTCGACTCTTCAAGCACGTGTCTGGCTTGGTACCCAGGCCCTACCCTCTGTAAACTCTGGTCATGCCAAACTCTGCAATCTCTTCAATCTCTCCAAATCCCCTGTTGACTGACACTGGTTTGGGTGAAGTAATGCCTCATATTTTTGATTTTTTTTTTAAAAACAAAATGATGTTCGTCTTTTATTTTCAATCTCTCCACAGTCTCATCCTTCTCTATCTTTGTAAAGGCCCCCAACCTTGCAACTCTCTGAAGTCTATGATTTTCCAATTCCTGCCTCTTTAGTTTCACCGCTATTTTGATTTTAATCACTTCCACCATTGGCTGTGCTACCTTCAACCATCTAGCACTAAATTCCCTCCTCAAACCCCTCCGCCTTCAGTTTATTCCTCCTTTTTAAAGATACTCCTTTTTAAACCTCTTCTTGGAAAACTTGGAGCTCAGTCAGAGCGAACTGAATGATGTTAGGTGCATTAGTCAGGGGTAAATGTAGGGGAATGGGTCTGGGTGGGTTACTCTTTGGAGGGTCGGTGTGGACTTGTTGGGCCGAGGAGCCTGTTTCCACACTGTAGGGAATCTAATCTAATGTTAGAAGTCACACAACACCAGGTTATAATCCAACCGGTTTAGTTAAAACCACAAGCTCTCGAAGTACTGCACCTTCGTCAGTTGAATGATTGATTGAATAATAGTGACTTGTACTCTGCAATGAACAACACAGCGAAATACAGTTAAAGTTTCAACTGTCAACACAATCTGGTGCCATTTTGTGTAGTTGAAGAATAGAAGGCTATAAATGAAAGAAAGTCCATCTTTGTTCCTCCACACTGCTCTGGCTCATCAACGTTGCAGGATGGTATGAAGCATCGTTCATAATGTAGCCATGAGTCACCTTGGAACATTTTTATGACATTAAGTGCTTTTGCAAATATAAGCTCTTGTTCACAATCCTGGCGGACGCTCCAAATGCTGCACTGTCCGACTTGACTGGGGAATATAGACCGTGGGAGGCACAGTCTCTGGATAAGGGGCCAAACGTTTAGGTCTGAGAGGAGTGAGTCCTGACCATTTGCAGTGGCTGACAAACAATAAAAGCAGGTGAACCCGTCACTTCTCTTTACTGTGTATTGTATCTCACAGCGCCAGCACAGACTAACCATTACTCATTTCAGGCTCATGAGATCTCTTTTTTTTTTCTCAAAACAAAACAATGGACACTTCTGTCACATCCACCTTTTAACTATCCCAGAGTGTTTGAGACACACCCTGAAAGGACACCTGAGAAGACCATTTTAATTTCCAGTATAGGATTATATTCACTCGAGTTTTGAGGGGGGGGGGGAAATGTTTGAACTTGAAGCTTTATTTCTTTTTTTTTTCTACTTAAAACTAAGAAGGCATCACTGTACTATAATCACTTGCAATGTTTAACTTTAACTTTACTCTTTCTTTCCACGTTGCTCCTAAGATTCTGTACTAATGTACTTAGATGGCACTTGGCTAGTGACATTATGCACTCTTTACTGTACTCCTGTACTTTTGAGTACATGTGACAATAAAATTAATAAATAAATCTCAGAAACCTATAAAATTCTCCTGGACTAGACTGGGTCAATGCAGGAAGAATGTTCCTGATGACCAGGGGGTCAATATCTAAAGGATACAGGGTAGGACTGAGATGAGGAGAAATCTCTTCACCCAGAGAGTGGGGGAAGTCTGTGGAATTCTTTGTGACAGAAAGCAGTCGGGGCCAAAACATTGAATGTTTTCAAAGAGTGCAGTCGGGGCCAAAACATTGAATGTTTTCAAAGAGTTAGATATTGTTCTGAGGGATAAAAGAATCAACAGGTATGAGGTGAAAGTTGGGACCAAGCACTGAATTGGACAATCGGCCATGATTGTATTGAATGGGAGAACCGGCTCGAAGGGCCGAATGGCCTATTCTGTTTGTGTCAGCACATCAGGCCTGTCCTGTCATTCAGTTGAATCATGGCAGATTTGTATGGTCACTTCATTTTAACTGCCTTTTGTTTCCTTTCTCAAGATTTTATTTTGTCAGGCAGGTGCATTATGAATTTCCACACTGGTTTGTCACCCTTTCCCTTTGGCCGATTTAGGACAGAGATCCACATTGGGGAGCAGCTAATGAGCAGCAAGATCGAAGATTTCATTCTGGTCACCCGGTTATAGGAAGGATATTAAAACTGGAGAGGGTTCAGAAAGAGATTTCCCAGGATGTTGCGGGACATGGAAGGTTTGAATTATAAAGAAAGACTGGGACTTTTTCACTGGAGGTTGAGCAGGTGACCTTTTATCGAGGTTTATAAAATCATGAGGGGTGTAGAGAAGGTAAATGGTTGGTATCTTTTCCATAGGATGCGGGGATTTCCAGACTAGTGGGCATATTTTTAAGGTGAGAGGAGAGAGATTTTTAAGATGAGGGGCAATTTTATTTTAGTGGTTGGAATGAAGTGACGGAGGAAGTGGGTACAGTTACAATGTTTAAAAGACATTTGGATAAGTTCATGGATAGGAAAGGATTGGAGGGATATGGGCCAGGAGCAGGCAGATGGGACTAGTTTATTTTGGGATGGGTTGGACCGAAGAGTCCTACAGCACGGAAACAGACCCTATGTAGATCGATGAACACCCAATCGTGGTGCAGTGGTACTGTCTCTAGCCCTGAGCCTGAAGGCCTGAGTTGAAGTCTCACCTGGTCCAGAGGGTGTGTCGTAACATCCCTGAACAGGTAGGTTAGCAAATACTTAGACATGCAATGACTTGTCACTGTTCTCTGTTTCTGTTACAGGCGCCAAGTCACAAGTACAGTGGCCACAGCAGTCATGTGACCAACATTGCCTTTCTCCATGACAACGCCAGTCTGATCTCCACTGGTGGGAAGGACATGAGTGTCATTCAGTGGAGCGTCGCTTAGGTTACCGTACTTTATCCAGTGATGCAATCCAGCCGTGTGGGTTGGGAGGTGCCAGGGCACTGCACAGCAAGATTCCATCCTTCAGTGCCTCATTAGTCATCAATTCTCTTTTGTTTTGCGGTTTTGCTGAATTTATTTTTTTAGTGGGAAGCAGACGGGGTATCTATTGCTCTTCCCCTACCCTCAGCACCTGCACTATGGCTTTTAAAAAATTTCTTTAGCCTCCTTGGGCCAGTTCCAACTCGGACAGTCCTATAGCTGCATTGAAATGATTCGCAGTCTGTCTCCATCACCCCTGCTGTGCTAAAGTCATTGCATTTTTTTAAAAAAAAATCAATATAAGAATCCATTCTGGAGATCCCTTTTTGTAAGCAGCTGGTTCCTGTAGGGATTCTATTCCAAAGGAATCCCGCAAACCACTCTCTCAGCTGGACCCTACAAGGGTAAGGGGGTGTGTAGGAGAGGGCACAGGTCTATTGTTGCTCCAAGGCTATCCTGATTAGTCTGATGATTGATCGATTTGATTTGCGCCAACACTACCCCGGCCTGTGTTTTTTTTTGGGGGGGTTGTTTAAAGGGATCTGCGCCACCCTAGGTCTCCAAACTGGGATTTTGTGAGAGGCATTTCCATCTCTGACCCACCGCCCCTCCCAAAGTTGCCTTCCTGCTACGTTCAAACGGATGGCCCAATGCAGTGAAAACTCTGGGAGCCTTTTCCTCACCCTCTCTGCTGAAGGACGGGACACTGTTTCCAATTCTGCGACAGACCCTTTTCACGGCTGGAGCCCGTGGGGAATCTTCACGGGGACACCCTCTGTCTAAAACCATCAGGAGTCAACCAAACGGGCAAAAATAGTTCTCTTGTATTCAATTTATTTTCTAAATCTGCTGAGAATGTCATGGCTGACCATTCGATATTTGTTTCTCTCCGATTGTCACCTAGTTTGGGATTCCCAGACTAGTCCCACAAGATAGTACTTGGGTTTGTTATTTTAAGTGAGAGGTGTGGGGTTAAGAAGTGTTTTTGCTTTTGCCATGTTGACTGCAGTCCCTCGATCAATCATGTAGCATGGAAGAGGCCCTTCAGCCCATCAAGTCTGTGTCACCATGGGAACCCAACTGGCTCATGGGAATTCACTTTCTTGTTGGACTAACACATCTTCCAAATGAGTGTGTTTTTTCCCTCTTTTTCTACCACCCCCCAAGCCCAAAGTTTGATTAGATAGCCACAGGCTCTGATCCTATTTCCACACTATGGATTTACAACCGGGAAAGCCTGTCTAACAGGCCATTATCCTTTTTTTTTGCTGTTTCTAAGCACAGTAACAAACGTGTATGCACTAAACTTCCATTCGCACCATTTAAGTGCCAATGTTATCAATCTGCTGACCCGGCAACACCACACGGCCATCACCTTGACACCCAACTAAAGCAGTTGGATGGGATTTATCAGGTAAAGGCCTGGTTGACAGCAGCAAAGCCGTTTGGTTGTTAACGGATTCCCGAATACATTTGTTACCCTCTACCTGTTTTGGCTGAACCATGGTTTAAATCCCTCCTGATGCTCCTCAAATGTGCTCTCTCTCTCACTGTCATTTATAAATCTGATCTCACCAATCTCCCCCACATTCTGAGAATGGACTTTTTTTTTTAAAAAGTGTATACAACTTAACTTATTTAAGGATCACAATGAAGAAATACAAATGGAAAATGAATGTGTTTCTCCACTGTAGAGAATTAACTTTTTTTTTGAAGATGTCTCTATTTTGTGGAGGCTGTATCAACAAGTACAATTGCAATTTTTTCCTGCAAGTCCCTAAACCCAGTCAAGAGGCCTGTGTCAGTGGTCAGTGTGTTAGAACCTTCACAAGAATCAACATCCTTCCAAGCACTCGCGGGAGTCCTGCGAGTCACCAGTAACTCTTCATTTTAGAATCAAACTTCCTATTTCTCAGAAAGAGTAGGTGACAAGGGGAAACTTCCCTTTTTTATTCCCTCTTTGTAGAGATATAGCATCATTAACTTTTTTTTTTCTTTGAATGCATGTTTCCAGAAAGGAAGACATTCGGCCCATCTTGTCTGTGCTGGGGCTGTGACCAAAGTGAACACTACTTGACAAGCCCCCCCGACCCCAACCCAGCGTCTCGTTGACCAACGTAGACCGAGCAGTAATCCAGAATGCTTGGAGAACACTGGGTTCGGTTCTTGATGTGGCTAGAAATCCAGAATTTAAACCTATTCAATGGCACCAGAATTATCCATTGTCATAAAACCCATCTAGTTCATTAAGGGTGTCTAGGGATGGGCACTAAATGGTGTCCCAGCCAGCAACTCCCACGAGTGAATAAAAGTTAATGACGTTTAGCAGCTTGGGCCTACATGTGGCTCGAGAACTATAGCCACATCGTTGATTCTTAACCGAACAAGTGGCTTGGTTCAAGGACATTTAGGAATAAGCAACAAACACTGGCCTTTGCCAGTGATGCCCAGATCTCCTGAAGGACTCTCAGTAGTTTTTTTTGTTCCTGAGAGTGATCGGTCTGTGGAATTCTCTTTCCCAGAAAGTAGTGGAGGTTGTGTTGATGAATTCATTCAATGTTGATTAAAACCCTGAAAGAACAGCCGATGCTGGAAATCAGAAACCAAAACAGAAATTGTTCAGAAAAACTCAGCGGGTCTGGCAGCATCTGTGGAGAGAAATCGGAGTTAATGTTTCAGGTCCAGTGACCCTTCCTCAGAACTGCTCTGAGGACCTGACCTCTCAGATGCTGCAAGTCCTGCTGAGCTTTTTCCAGCCATTTTCTGTTTTAGTTCAAGGTTTGTGTGTGTTTTTTTTTGAATAGGGAGTGAAGAGTTAATGGAGAAGAGAGCAGGGCCAGACAGAATGTGGGGGGTTCTCACTGCAATCCGGCCACAGTCTGATGGCATGGGGGCTAATTGGCCTAAATTTCTCCTGTATTTTATAGTTCAGCCGCAAACCCTCTTTGCTTCAGTCGCTGTGGTAAACATGCCAAAATCCAGAAGTGCCAATGGTAAGAAATCATCCTGCTTTGTTTGTGTCATTCCTGGGCTTGGTTGTCTTTTATTGCCAACCAGCAATTTTTTTTTCACCCCCCTCCCCCATCCCTGCACTCACTCAAAAATTGCCTATTTGTGGAAGAATTCTGATTGGCTGAAGATACCCATGAAAGCATGCCATTTCATTGGGTCTTGGGGAGATGCAAATTTAAAGTCCTACTGAAGACATCATTTAATCTCTGATGTAAAGGCATCATTACCAGGGTTTTTTTTTTTAAGAAAGTTGCCTGTTTTATTTTTGTTGCAGGGAATCTAATGCTTCTTTCAAAGTGAGCCTGAATGTGTTTGCAACGCACAGCAGTTCCTTCATTAGTGCCTGAATGACGTATTGGTGCTCTTTGTTTAGTGATGTGTTTTGTAACTAAGTGGGAACCTATATAGCACATCACCGACCAATTTTTTTGCTTACTCTAATTTCTCATCTAGCTTCCCCCCTCCCCCCCCGCCTTGTGGGTGGGGGTGGGGATTTATTGCCTACATAGTTTGAGTGATGGGCGGTTGCTGCCGAACTGAAGGTGGTCTGGATCGAAATGGAGCCTGATGCCAAGCTTCTACTCTCCAATCTGACCAAACCTGGATCTGTCACCCGTCCTAGGAACTTGGCAGTGCCCAAACACCGCAGCAGTCAGGCAACTGACAACCAGCTTCAATCATCAGTGAGGTGAAGCGCTGGCGATTCAAGTGAAGAGATGAATTTTTAGTAACACGTCCTGCAACATGGAGAGTTAAATTGAAAGTTCCTTGAGCTCTGGACTTCACCTTCTCTCCTAAAAGGGGAAAGCAAAAAATAACCCTCTATGCAGTTTCTCAAAAATCTTGTCTCTGTGTTTCGCTGCTGAGCAGCATACAAACCGCTGTGCAACCCTTCCAACTGGTTTCTCTAATGGTGCTTCAAACCCTTTTTTTTTCCCCTGTCGTTGCTGCTAGACCTAGTGAGAGGATCTCCTAGGAGAGAAGGCAAAATCGTCACGAAAGCAACAGAAAGGAATGATTTTATAAGGATGTTGCCAGGGTTGGAGGATTTGAGCTATAGGGAGAGGCTGAACAGGCTGGGGCTGTTTTCCCTGGAGCGTCGGAGGCTGAGGGGTGACCTTATAGAGGTTTACAAAATCCTGAGGGGCATGGATAGGGGGAATAGACAAAGTCTTTTCCCTGGGGTCAGGGAGTCCAGAACTAGAGGGCATAGGTTTGGGGTGAGAGGGGAAAGATATAAAAGAGCGGCATGGACGGGTTGGACTGAAGGGTCTGTTTCCATGCTGTACATCTCTATGACCTTACGTGGCTCAACACGGAGTAGGAAGGAGTGGGTGTTGGAGAGGCTTGCCGGCTCATAGACACTGAAACGAATGTTGGTGGTTTGGTTTGAGGCTGGGTCCTTGTGTGTTCAGTTAAAGGACAAACCTATTGACTGGACTAAAACAAAGGAAGGTTAACGAGACCTGAGGATTGGTGTTGAACTAGACAAATTCATGATTTTTTTTCATCAAAAGGAATAAAATGTAAAAGTAGGGAGGTCTTGCTAAAACTATACAAGGCACTAATCAGACCTTTATCGGAGGAAATGTTCTGGCATTAAAGGCAGTCCAGAAACTGTTCACTCGCAGGTATGGAGGGACTGTCTTATGAGGAGCGTTTGTGTAGGTTGGGCCTGTACTCATTGGAATTTAGCAAAATGATTGGAAGCTTGGTTATAACACTGGGCAAAAGTGAGGACTGCAGATGCTGGAAACCAGAGTTTAGATTAGAGTGGTGTTGGAAAAGCACAGCAGGTTAGGCTCCCCGTTCTGTGCAACTTGACAGGGTAGGTGCAGATGTGGATCTCCTTGTGGGAGAGTCAAGGATCGGAAGGCCATCTTCCCCAAATAAGAGCTCACCCATTGAAGACCGAGATGAGGAGGGATTTCTTGTCAGAGGGGAATGAATCTGTGGAACTTTTTACCGCAGAGGGCTGTAAGTAAAGTCAAGGTTGTGAGAGATGTTTGCTCTGTAAAAGAATCCAGGATTATGGGGAAAAGGCAGGCAAGTGCAGCTGAGGGGTATCAGATCATCCGGGATCTCCCTGAATGGTGGAACAGACACGATGGGCTGAATAGCCTCCTTCTCCCACATCCTGTGATCTTGTACGTTATGATGCCATAGATTCATGGGTCCTGGAAGAGGAGAAAAAATAATCAGACCAGTTCCATTAACAAAGGACTTCAATGTAATGCATTTGTTCTCCGGTTCTGAATTTTGTAGCCAGCACTAACTACAGAGGAACCTCGATTATCCGAACATCGGATTATCCGGCAAGATCACAAGGTCCCAATGCTTGGTTAAACTGTTATTCCGCACTCGATTATCCGGAATTTGATTAACCAAACAAAATACACCCCTCCCGTGTCCTTCGGATAATCGAGGTTTCTCTCTACCGTAGAGATGTGTTGCTGGCTGTAGGAATCTCTCCCTATTTTCAATTCAAGCCCACTGGTCAGGATGGCCTGAATTTGACACTAAATTAACAATCCTAGGTCGGAGTCAACAGCTGGGCACAAGTAGGAAATGGGGACACTGTCATATTGGGGAGTAGAGGGACTTTTATCATGGTGAGGCTTGAGGTGTGGAATTGGGGTAGAATTTCATGCTGCATCTAGCTCAGCCAGTGTTTGCTCACTCAGTGTGAACAATGGAAGTGCAATTGTACTCAATGCCAATATTCTGGGTCTTTTGCATTCAGTGTACCCTTTACTAAACAAAATAGTGCTCCTCAAGTGAAGGGTTCACAGCATCAGGGAGCCGGGTTCAATTCCAGCCTCTGTGGTGACTGTCTGTGCGGAGTCTGCATGTTCTACCTGTATCTGTGTAGGTTTCCTCCGGGTGCTCTGGTTTCCTCCCTCGCTCCAAAGGTGGGCAGGTTAGGATGGTTGGCCATGCTAAATTACTCATGGTGTTCATGCTCAGTGAGTTAGCCATGGGAAATGTAGGGATGGAGTGGGTCTGGGTGGCATGCTTTTGGAGAGTCGATACAGACCCGATGGGCTGAATGGCCTCTTCCCGCATTGCAGGGATTCTGTGAATTACAAGAAGGTAGTTCCACGTTGTGTGACTTCAGTTATGTAGATGGACTGGAGGTGTTGGACCTGTTTCTCTTTGGAGAGGGTTGTGCGGAGATTCGATCGAGGGTCCTGGGCAGAATAGAGAGGGGTGTGGGGAATATTGGTGGACAGGCCAAGGCCTAGCGAGCCCTGATAGAAAGTGATTGGATGTAGAACCAAAGGTGTGGTGAGGAACAAGCATTGTATAGAGTGAGTTGTTGGGATGTGGAAGGCACAATCCACGAATGTGGCTGGAGGCCCGTTTCTGTCGAAGCTTTCATGAGGGAACTTGATGGCAACATAATGGAGGTGAGCAGTAGCTGTGTTAGTCTTAGTGTTGGCCTGGACACAAAGGGCCAAATGGCCTCCTTCCGTGCTAACCATCAATGACAACTCCGGGAATATGCCTAACCCCTGAGGTGAGAGGATGTCGAACCCTGCTCCTTGGGTGGTTGGTCTGAACTTTGGGGCCAGTAAATGCAGTAACTGCTGTCCTGAAAGTCCACAAACTCTAGGTAAGGGTCCAGGACTAGGATGAAATTGGATTCACTCAAATCCTTGTGGCTGCGTGCAATTCTCTACTGGAGAGCAATGGATGCTTAGCCATTTATGTTCACGACAGAGATCAATAGCCTTGGGTGTGCTGAAGGATAATGAGGGAACTGGAGTTTTAAGTAGATGAGTCATGATCTGTTGAAGGGTGGAACAGGATTAAACGGAGAAAGAACCTTTCCTCCAGTTGCTGATCGAATCAGTCCTTTCGAGTTGTTCACTATGATCAGGGTTGACCATCCAACTCAATCCTCTATTCCTGCGTTCTTCCCATAGCGTTTGATCCCTTTAGCCCTAAGAACTGTATCTGACTCCTCCTTGGAAAAATTCAATGTTTTGGCCTCCACTGCTTTCTGTGGTAGGGAATTCCAAGTAGAAGGCAGAGGTTTAGGGTGAGGGGAAAGCTATGAAAGGGGCAACTTTTTCACGCAGAGGGTGGTGCGTGTATGGAATGAGCTGCCAGAGGAAGTGGTGGAGGCTGGTGCAATTACAGCATTTAAAAGGCATTTGGATGGGTATATGAACAGGAAGGGTTTAGAGGGAAAAGGGCCAAATGCTGGCCAGTGGGAATAGATTAATTTAGGATATCTGGTCAGCCTGGACAAGTTGGACCAAAGGGTCTGTTTCTGTGCTGTACATCTCTATGACCGAGGCTCCCCACTCTCTGGGTGAAGACATTTCTCCTCATCTCAGTCCTACCCCACATCCTTAGAATGTGGGCCCATGGTTCTGGGCTCCCCTGGTCACCAGGAACATCCTTCCTGTAATTGCCCAATCATGGAGCAACAATGCTTTCGTTTTCACTGCATTGTCTTGGTTTAAGTGACATGCTGTCTCAATATGGAGGGTGGTTCAGCACTGTCAGGTAGCACCAATACCTGGGATTGCCATTGACAGGAGCAGGGGCAACTGGCTGATGGGCGACCGGTTACTGGACTGGCTGGGAGCTGAGGGCCTGGAGAGAGGGAGGTAAGGGCATCTACACTCTGCCTTCCGTACCAGAGGCTAGTATTTTGAAGCTTTTGTTTTGACTAGATTCTCTCCAAACTTGGACAGTTATCAAGTGCTTGAGAAAGAAAATAATGGGAGCGAGGCAAAGTCTGTCACAATTGGGATGTGGAAATTGAGAATGAACTGTGGGCAGTGTGATATTTTGGCAGAGATGTCACCCCCTAGGGTGATTGAGTGCCAACACTACCTGTCACCCACCCTACCTTCTAGAATCGGGCCAAACTTTCCCGGAGGGCAATCAGTGAAAAGGACAGTGACCCGTCGAAACCTGGATTGGCAAATTTAACATTGCTGTGTAAGACTGAGATATTCCGCTTGCTGGAGGTCAGGGACAGTGTATACAGACCTGTACAGTGTATGTATGGTATTTTTATAATCCTAGCAGAAAAATCTTTATAACCAAAACATACTGTCATGCCATAAGGCTGGGGAAACTGAAATATAAGATGGCTTTTTAGCTGCGCTGCAGTTTGTTTTTTTTTTAAAGAAAATAAAGTTTATGTTGTATGTGTACATTTGATCAAATAAAATATGGAAGCATTCTCACATCATGAAATGTATTTGGGAGCTATTTTTAAAATTCCATTCCATACGACACCGGCCGTTCTGTCCCTCGAAGGCGTGCTGCCCCTTGAATCTGTTCTGCCAATGTATCAGGACTGATTTCTCAGCCCTGTACTCCTGCCTTCTCCCTTTAACCCTTGATCACCCAAGGATCTGTCTTTCCTGGGTTTAAAGATAAAGGCCTCCTCAGCCTTCACTGGTAACGAGTCCCACAGATTCCCCACCCTCTGGCTGAAGAAACTCCTCTGCATTGCGCTTCGGCGGGGCGGTGTGGACTTGTTGGGCCGAAGGGCCTGTTTCCACACTGTAAGTAATCTAATCTCAGTCCTAAAGGGCTGACCTTTCACTCTGAGGCTGTGCCATTGGATCCTAGTCCTTCCTACTGATGGAAACATCTTCTCCACGTCCACTCCACCCACGCCTCTCCGTATCGTGCCAGTCCTATTCACTGCACGTGTTCACCATTGGTAGGCCCAACATTTTGTTGCCTGTCCCTAATTGCCCCTCGAGGGAATAGAGTAGAATCTCCACAATGTAGAAAGGCCATTGGGCCCAACAAGTACACACCGACCCTGCGCAGAGAATCCCACCCACCCATTCCCCATTTCTCTACATATCCCCTAACCTGCACATCCCTGAACTCATGACCAATCCACCCTAACCTGCACATCCCTGAACTCATGACCAATCCACCCTAACCTACACATCCCTGAACTCATGACCAATCCACCCTAACCTGCACATCCCTGAACTCATGACCAATCCACCCTAACCTGCACATCTTTGGACTGTGGGAGGAAATCCACACGGGGAGAATGTGCAAACTCCACACACACAATCGTCCGAGACTGGAATCGAACCCGGGTCCCTGGCGCTGTGAGGCAGCGGCGCTAACCACTGAGCCACCAATTTGCTGAATCAGTAGATATACTGTCAAGGCCTTGTTAAATTTATTAAACAATACACAGTTTACAAAACAATTAACATTAACAGCTGTATCCAGAGAAACAGCAATTTACAAGGGAGGGGAATGGCAAAGCCAGGCCCCAAACCCGACCATTCAACTAGTTTTCAGGGAAATGAGGACAAACCTCAAATCCCAGTTTCAATCATCACAAAACAGTAATGATGACATTTGTACATACAAGACAGTCCAATTACATAAAAAACAGTGCATACAATGCAGACTCCCAGCTAGGCCCGCCCGTCCCTCCCACCTTCCGGCCACTCTAAGGCAGCCCGCCCCTATGCCCCTGTTAAGGCCTTTTACCGTGCACTCCTCAGTTGCACATTAGTTGAGGTGTTACCATGGAGAAAGCAATTGATGTCATCTTGTCAACCCACCCTGTTACTGATAATCCAGAACCAAGCACTAAAGAGACCATAGTCCTACCAGAGATTAGGGCTGCTCTCTCATGGGAGAGGGTGAGAGCTGGTGGTGGTTTAACCTGAGGGTCACCACACCCCATAAGGGGAGAGTCTTTCCTGGTGACCTCAGCTGCTCTGGCAATTGAACCCATATTGTTGGTGTCACTCCGTGATGCGAGCCAGCACCCTGACAGGGACTTGACCTTGGACCCTCTGATAAAGAGGCTGATGCTCTACTGACTGAGCTACTGGGGCTCAGAGTCAACTGCCCCAAACCAACGTCAAAAAAGGTGGTGCTGGAAAAGCACAGCCGGTCAGGCAGCATCCGAGGGGCAGGAGAATCGACGTTTTGAGCACAAACCCTTCATCAGGAATGCAGGGGTGCCAAGGGGGCTGAGAGATAAATGTGAGGGGGGGTGGGGCTGGGGGAAGTTAG
>NC_057750.1:6792240-6809067 GCF_004010195.1 Chiloscyllium plagiosum | reverse complement strand
TTGGAGGGTTGGATCTTGGATGAGGTGGGGGGAGGGGAGATGAGGAAACTGGTGAAGTTGACATTGATCCCGTGTGGTTGGAGGGTCCTGAGGTGGACGTTGAGTCTCCAAGAGAGCGCTTGAGGTAGAGTGCCTGTTCAAATCAAAGAGTTTGAACATCTTATAACATGCCTCCAGAGCACGTAGGACTTGAGCTCAGACCTCCCGGCTCGGAGGTAGGGAACACTACTACAGTGTCCCGACATCACACTTGGAAGTGAAAGCCACCACAGTCCCATAGGCTACTCCTCTGTAAAGAGAGAGAGAGAGAGAGCAGCTCAACCTGGGAGTGACCTCACCCAGAGTGAGGGGAGCACGAGTCCTTCCTAAATGAGAATTCGCTTCATTGCCCTGGGAGTACAGCGAGGAGTAGCTAAGTCACCGTCATCTTAGCTACAAGGATCCCTGTGTACGATTTTGCAGTTACAGTTCTCAGATAAATAAAGAAGTGAAAAGTCCAGCAATACAGGTTTTGGGAATAACTTACAAAAATGGAGAATATAGAAGGTCAGGACAAGGGTCTTCCAACCCAGACCACCCTGCTATCTAGCTTCCTGTCCTGGGCCTAGACTCCAGACTGAGCTGCGCTTCATCTTGAGGCTGGGAGACCGATCTGGAATCACCTCGAGATCGGGAGACCACACTGAGGCAGTACCGAACCAGTAATCTCAGCTGGGATGGCAACTGAATCCATGTTGGCAAATCAGCCGTCCAGCCAACTGAGCTAATCGACAATGCAACCCCCCACCCCCACCATCCCCCATCCCCTTCTTCAAATCTCCTGAGGCAGAAACTAGGCAAGCCTGTGGAGAATATCTTCACAAGGGAGAGGCTAATAGGCTCCTCTGTCATCAGAGAGAAGCGATTGGTCAGCACGATTAACCTCTGGGTGAGCACTTACCCCTCTGTCAAGGAGCAACACTGAAATGGCGCTGGGACAGAAACACACCACGTTGGTGTTGCATCACAAACCGAAGTGGAACTCAGAAAGTTCCAGTGAATCTGACCACAACTTACAGCATGCTCTTCATGTGGGATGGAGTTTGTAACGTATCCACCACCGCCCACAGCGACTGAACCATGAGGGCCACACTAAAGTCAGACATGATTGTGCCAGGTCATGTTTTGAGAAATCACAGCAAGTGTCATAAAACTGGAAAGATTGGTACACCACGTTAGACACACACTGGTTTCAACCCATGCGGTATCGCCACTTTCATAATGTGCGTTCGGGTATCTCAGCACCTTGCACAAACCTCTCAAATCTGAACAGTACTGTGGTCTCCAAATTCACTGCGTCTTTCTTTTATTCGGGTGCAGAAGTCATTCTGGTGTTTTTATTGGTATTATGTACGCCTTTAATTATTTACTGGAAAGTTTGATAAAAGTCCCTGAGTCAGGAACTTCCGTTTAGCTTTGAATTGAATGCAGATTTTTTTTTTCACGAGTTTTCTGGATTTCTGTCGAGCTGTCACCTCTGGGAGTTAGCTTGTTGCTCTGTAGCCTCTGACTAAACGTTTACTGCTTCAGCCGTGATTCAAACAGTGCCTGGAAACCTGTTCAGTTATGACTCCAGACGGTGCCTGGCGATTTTTCTTGATGCCACCGAAAAGGACAATGAGAAGGTCAGATTCCCATTTGACGCAGCCAAGAGCAACTTGAGCCGCATTCTTTAGCTCCCTTCACCCCTCCCCCAGGGGCACACTGGTAAAGTAGCAGACTGCACAACACCAGTCCACTTACAACGCAATACCTCAACTTTGAATGCCACCGTGCCTGGATAACAATGACCTAAATTTGTGTAGCACCTTTGCAGTCATGAGATCTCCCAACATTCTTCTAAGGCATCTAATCAGACATGATTTAGAGATGCCGGTGTTGGACTGGGGTGCAGAAAGTTAAAAATCACACAACACCAGGTTATAGTCATAGAGTCAGAGAGTCATAGAGATGTACAGCATGGAAACAGACCCTTCGGTCCAACCTGTCCATGCCGACCAGATATCCCAATCCAATCTAGTCCCACTTGCCAGCACCCGGCCCATATCCCTCCAAACCCTTCCTATTCATATACCCATCCAAATGCCTCTTAAATGTTGCAATTGTACCAACCTCCACCACTTCCTCTGGCAGCTCATTCCATATGCGTACCACCCTATATGTGAAAAAGTTGCCCCTTAGGTCTTTTTTATATCTTTCCCCTCTCACCCTAAACCTATGCCTCTAGTCCTGGATTCCCCCACCAGAGGGAAAGGACTTTGTCTATTTAGCCTATCCATGCCCCTCATAGTTTTGTAAACCTCTATAAGGTCACCCCTCAGCCTCCGACCCTCCAGGGAAAACAGCCCCAGCCTGTTCAGCCTCTCCCTGTAGCTCAGATCATCCAACCCTGGCAACATCCTTGTAAATCTTTTCTGAACCCTTTCAAGTTTCACAACATCTTTCCGATAGGAAGGAGACCAGAATTGCACTCAGTATTCCAACAGTGGCCTAACCAATGTCCTGTACCCAACAGGTTTAATTAGAAGCACACTCCGAAAGCTAGTGTGCTTCCAATTAAACCTGTTGGACTATAACCTGGTGTTGTGTGATTTTTTTACCGAAGCAGACAGGGGAGTTGGTTTAGCTCAGTTGGCTGGATTGTCAGTTTGCAGAGCACTGTGATGCTAACAACATGGGTTCAACTCCCATCACCTGTTTGAGGTTACCTTCTCAACCCTGAGCTCTGGTGACCCTCAGGTTAAATCACCACCAGTTGCTTCTCTCTCTAATGAGAGAATGGCCCCTCTGATCTGGTAAGATTACAGTGACATATGAGCAATCAAACCAATTCCATTAACGATGGAGATGGAAGTGAAAAATAATTATTCAAGCTACACATGATGTCGTAAATGTTATGTTACGATCTTCTAAAAATGGCGTTCCCTGATATTTCTGAGTAGGTCTTGTTATTTTGAAAGATGCAAATACACATTCAGGAAGGCAATGCCCTAGTGGTATTATCACTGGACTGTTAACTCAGAGACTCAGGGTAATAAAAACCAAAAAGAATTATGAACGCTGGAAATCAGAAATAAAAATGGGAATTGCTAGAAAAGCTCAGCAGGTCTGGCAGCAGCTGTGGAGAGAAATCAGAGTGAACGTTTCGGGTCCAGTTCTGAGGAAGGGTCGCTGGACGTGAAACGTTCACTCTGATTTCTCTCCGCAGATGCTGTCAGACCTGCTGAGCTTTTCCAGCAATTTCCGTTTTTATTGTTGGGAACGTTCTGGGGATCCGAGTTCGATTCCCACCACGGCAAATGATGGAATTTAAATTCAATAAAAACTCTGGAATTAAGAGACTAATGGTAACCATGAGTCCATTGTCGATTGTTGGGAAAATCCACCTGAGTCACTAACGTCCATTTTGGGAAGGAAACTGCCATCCTTACCTGGTCTGGCCTACACGTGACTCCAGACCCACAGCGATGTGTTTGACCCTTATGTGCCCTCTGGGGCAATTAGGGCAATAAATGCTGTGCCTAGCCCATGAATGGATTAAAAGTAAACATTACTTTTAAAAATTGACTCAGACTGCTTTCTATCTATAAGTGTACCAACAGTCCCTCTTTATTTTTTCTTTGACGGTCCTTTTTTTTAAACCCCCAGACTCCCGCCTAACTGCGGTAGTGCTTATCTTTTCCCCAGCACCCATGTGTGTGTGTGCAGGTGTGAGACACAGTGAGAGACACAAGGTGCATGAATCTTTACTCAATTTCCACCACCAGGAAGATAGGAAAACACCCGGGTGGCCAGTGACAAGCACTGCCCTTCACATCAAAGGGCAATGCTGTGCGAGAACACTCTTGTTTATTTTTTCTTCTTCTCCTGTTTATATATATATTTTTTTCTCTTTTTTTCTACACTGGTCCAGCTCCCTCAGAGCTAGCTCTCAGAGTGAACAGAACCTCTGACATCCCTGTGTTTTCTTTATTTTTCCCCCACACTCCCGCCTAACTGCGGTAGTGCTTATCTTTTCCCCAGCCCCCACGTTGTGTGTGTGCAGATGTGCAGCCCCTCTTTATAAGTGCTCCATGCAAAGGTAATTAAAACAAAGGTCTCTATTGTGTCTTAACAATATAATTAACATGCAGTTTGTTTATATCTTTCTGAATCTCGTGTTTCAGGTGGTTGTCCCGGTTTTGTAACTAACAAGGCAATCTGGAAATGGTTCTCATACAAAGGGTGGAAGTGAGTAATTTTATGCTCAACATAAGGTTAACGAGAATCCAAAGGGATTCTTTCAATACATTAGGGACAAAAGGATAACTAGGGAGAGAATAGGCTCCTTAATGATCATCAAAGTAGGAACTGCAGGAGATGGGGGAGATACGACAGTGTTTACTGTGGAGAAGGATATGGAAGATAGAGGACACATGGACATAAATAGTGCTATCCTAAAATGTATCTATTTTGCAGAGGAGGACGTGCTGGATGTCTTAAAATACTTTTAGGTGGACAAATACTTCTCCTTGTGGGCGGCACGGTGGCACAGTGGTTAGCACTGCTGCCTCACAGCGCCAGAGACCCGGGTTCAATTCCCGCCTCAGGCGACTGACTGTGTGGAGTTTGCACATTCTCCCCGTGTCTGCATGGGTTTCCTCCGGGTGCTCCGGTTTCCTCCCACAGTCACAAAGATGTGCGGGTCAGGTGAATTGGCCATACTAAATTGCCCATAGTGTTAGGTTAAAAGGGGTAAATGTAGGGGTATGGGTGGGTTGCGCTTCGGCGGGTCGGTGTGGACTTGTTGGGCCAAAGGGCCTGTTTCCACACTGTAAGTAATCTAATCTAATCTAAAAATCCTCAGGACCTGATCAGGTGTACCGAGAACTCTGTGGGAAGCTAGAGAAGTGATTGCTGAGCCTCTTGCTGAGATATTTGTATCATCGATAGTCACAGGTGAGGTGCCGGAAGACTGGAGGTTGGCAAACGTGGTGCCACTGTTTAAGAAGGGTGGTAAGGACAAGCCAGGGAACTATAGTCCGGTGAGCCTGACCTCGGTGGTGGGCAAGTTGTTGGACGAAATCCTGAGGGACGGGATGTACGTGTATTTGGAAAGGCAAGGACTGATTAGGGATAGTCAACATGGTTTTGTACGTAGGAAATCATGTCTCACAATCTTGATTGAGTTTTTTGAGGAAATGACAAAGAGGATTGATGAGGGCAGAGGGGTGGATGTGATCTGTATGGACTTCAGTAAGGCGTTCAACAAGGTTCCCCATGGGAGACTGATTAGCAAGGTTAGATCTCACGGAATACAGGGAGAACTAGCCATTCGGATACAGAACTGGCTCAAAGGTAGAAGACAGAGTGTGGTGGTGGAGGGTTGTTTTTCAGACTGGAGACCTGTGACCAGTGCAGACACTGCACAGAAGGGAAGCTGTGTATACAGGGAGGAGCAGGACAATTCACTATCCTCTCTTGATTTCCAATTTTATACCTATTCCAGGTGCAACATGTGAAACTAATTCAGTTCAATAATGAGCAGATCACAGAGCTGTGTCATCTCCTTCAGCAAAAACTACAGGCTCACACCAGGGAGAGGGCTGTGCTGACATTGACCATGAAGTGAACTGGCTGGATTTTGGAACTTTCTAGCAGGAGTGGGTGACATATCCATCAGGTGCCAGAGTGTTGTTGTCTGATGTCTTCAGAAAGGCCAGCTCTGTCTGGTGAAGTGAGTACGTTGATTCTGTCCCTATAGAGAAAGGAACAGAAAATCCTTCCGAAATGTTTGGGAACAGGGTGACTGGTGAAAATGAGGAACTGCAGGAAATTAGAATTAATAAAGAGGAATTACTCGAATACCTGATTGGTAACTTGCTACACATGATGAGTGATGAATTAGAGAGTTACAGAGATACAGCTGGTGAAATGAACTTGCTCACTAACGCTTTTGGGAGCTGCTACAGACACGATAGGTCAGTGACTTCCTTTGGTACTATAAAGTTCATAAATCTATGAACCACATCTCTGATGAAAGTCCTTCAAAGCTCTTTTGATTCTGAAGATGATCCTGCAGACTAGAAAGTAGCAATTGTGATCATAAATATTTAAAACAGGACGGAGTGTGAAAACTGAAAACAAATGCAGGATAACGTGATGTCAGTTGTGAGCAAATATTAGTATTTCATTCAGAAATTTGGTAACTAGATACTTGGAGAAAAATGATATGATTTGTCAGAATCCTGAATTTTTCCCAGGGTTGGGGAATCGAGGATTAATGAGCATCAGTTTAGGGTTAGAGGGGCAAGAATAATAGGAACCTGAGGGGCAACAATTTTACACAGAGGGTGGTATGCATGTGGAATGAGCGGCCAGCGGAATTGGTTGAGGCGGGTGCATTAACAACCTTTAAAAGGCATTTGGACAAATACATGGATAGGAAAGGTTTAGAAGGATATGGGCCAAGTGCAGGGAAATGGGGTTAGCGTGGATGGACGTTTTGATCAGCGTGGACCAGTGTGAGCCAAAGGGCCTGTCTCCATGCTATGGGATTCTATGACTCTGCCAGGTCCTTGCCCTGGTTTCCTGTCATCACGATTGTTTGGTGAGTTCAATAAAGTGGGAGTCTGTTGTGAGTTTTGGCATTAACAAGGCATTTAACATTCAGTAATGACCGTTAGTTGACATCTCACCGGTCCCTGCTGAGATTCTCACCACCCCACTTGTGAAAAGCGCAAAGATGGAGCAAGGTGACCTTGATTAATTTGTTTTCTGCCTTTACCCCCTGTCACCCAGACCACATGCACATTGCGTGTTCATTTTTTATTCATTCACAGTAAATGGGTGGGCTAACATTTATTGTTCACTCCTAATTGCCCAGAGGGTAGTTAAGAATCAACCACATTGCTATGGGTCTGGAGTCACATGGAGGCCAGACCAGGTAAGGATGGCAGTTTCCTTTCCTAAAGGACATGAGTGAACAGAATGGGCATTTCCTCTGATAATTGTTTCAGGGTCATTATTGAAATCTTAATTCCAGATTTTTCTTATATTCAAATTCCACTATTTACCATAGCAGGATTTGAACGCAGGTGTCTGGAATATCACCTGCATCTCTGGATTGATATCTTAGCAATAAGACCATGAGACCATCATCTGAAATATTGCCCTGTATCAAAATAACACATGATTAAAATTAACAAGCCATGACAATCACTTAAGCAATAATGGATTTGTTTCCTTTCTTATCTCTTTTTTTTTGCCTATTTTGCTCATCTATAATTTCCCTTTTCTAATTGATTTTTCCTTCCTCTCTCTATGGACCATCTCACTGTGTAATTACCGAAATGTTCTCTCTCACATTTATTTGCTGCAACCAGAACAGAACATCCCCATGGATGCTGTAGTTTCATGTTATTCTCATCTACTTACAAGAATCGTTCAAAATTATTCTTTAGAATAGTAGCATGTATTTGTGAAAAGGTTTCCGTCAATTACAATTGTTTTCTTTTATGTCAAGGTTTCTTTGGTGAAGGTCTTAAAGCGCCTCTCAAACTTGCTGAGCAAGGGATTTTAAATTCAGACGTTAAGAGTTTGTGCATAATTATCCAACCTAATTTCAGTGTATTTGGAATACAAGTCAAAATAAAACTGTGCTGTCCCAAATCTTACAACCTCTTCTTAGCCCTTTCATTCAATCATATATCCATTTTTCCATATGATTTACCAGTCTCACAGTCTGATGGGGCTGAGCATGTCTCCCCAAGCGGGTGCTCTACTCCCAGCTCCCAAACGGCTGGTGAGCCCCAGGTGGGACAGAGGAGGTGCCTCAAGGCCTCACTGGGGAAGTGCAGCATTCCCCCTGGCACCTGGGAAATCACTGACCCAAAACCATCCAAAGTGGAGGAGGAGCATCCGGGAAGGTGTCAAACACCTCGAGACTCGCTATCGGGGAAACAGCAAGAGGAGCACGCTGCCTCACCAACGCCCCACCCACCCCCTTCCCATGACCACCTCCTGCCCCCAGTGTAACAGGGCCTGCGGTAGGCCCATCGGTCTGTACAGTCACCTGCAGACTCACCCTGAGAGAGTCATCCTCGACTGCGAGAGACTGCCAGTGGTGGTGATGGTGGTGATGGCGGTGATGATGGTGGTGATGATGGTGGTGATGGTGATGATGGTGGTGATGGCGGTGATGATGGCGGTGATGATGGTGGTGATGATGGTGGTGATGATGGTGGTGATGGTGGTGATGATGGTGGTGATGATGGCGGTGATGATGGTGGTGATGGTGATGATGGTGATGATGGTGGAGCTGAAGATGGTGGTGATGATGGTGGTGATGGTGATGATGGTGGTGATGGTGGTGATGATGGTGGTGATGATGGTGGTGATGGCGGTGATGATGGCGGTGATGGCGGTGGTGGTGGTGATGGCGGTGATGATGGCGGTGATGGCGGTGGTGGTGGTGATGGCGGTGGAGGAGAGGAATAACGGCCCCGGCATCTTTGATGATGAGCTGCTCAGGACCCATGGACTCTCTTTAAGCTCGTTCTTTCTATTTTTTATTTCCTAATCATAAACTACTGAAAATGATCACGGTGACAGTGGGAAAGCTTTTCACTGTATTTGACTGTTTTTCTCACTAAAATACACGAAACACTAAAATCATTCATTCATTCATTTGTTCATTGGCATTTCAGTTTATCGTGATCATGTGTATAATCCCCTCATACCCCCCCCCCCCCCAACTCTTTACAAAGCTTCATAGCTCCTGGTGGACAATACGTCTTGGGTTCTAAACACTCCGCCTGATGAAGGGGCAGCGCTCCGAAAGCTTGTGATTTCGAATAAACCTATTGCACTATAACCCTGTGTTGTGTGACTTCTGACTTTGGGTTCGACAGAGGCTCAGTACATGAGGAGACCACCCAGCCTATGCTGCCTGTGTCAGCCTGAGCCCAATCCCCCTCACCTCTCCTGGTCTCTCCCTGTTTTTGTTACCGATTTCCTTTGGATTATGAAAGAGGGAGAAGATTCCAAATCTCCACTACTCTTGGTGTAAAAGATAATCCCCATCACCTCTGAAAACAACAACCGATCTATAAGGACAAGGGCAGCAGATACACAGAACAACGTAGAACATAGAACAGTACAGCACAGTACAGGCCCTTCAGCCCTCGATGCTGTGCCAGCCTTATATCCTACTCTAAGATCAGACTAACCTACATACCCTTCATTGTACTATCTTCCAGGTGCCTATCCAAGAGTCGCTTAAACATCCCTAATGTATCTGACCCTACTCCCACTGCTGGCAGTGCATTCCACACACCCACCACTCTCTGTGTAAAGAACCTACTTCTGACATCACCCCTAAATCTTCCTCCAATCACCTTAAAATTATGTCCTTTCGTAATAGCTATTTCCACCCTGGGGAAAAGTCTCTGGCTATCCACTCTATCTATCCCTCTCATTACCTTGTACACTCCATCAAGTCACCTCTCATCCTTCTTCGCTCCAATGAGAAAAGCCCTCACTCTCTCAACCTTTCTTCATAAGACATGCCCTCCAGTCCAGGCAGCATCCTGGTAAATCTCCTCTGCACCCTCTGTAAAACTTCCACATCTTTCCTGTAATGAGGTGACCAGAACTGAACACAATATTCCAAGTGTGGTCTAACCAAGGCTCTATAGAGCTGCAGCATAACCTCCCTGCTCTTAAAATCAATCCCCCACTAATGAAAGCCAATACACCGTACACCTACTTAACAATCCAAACAACTTGGGTGGCAATTTTGAGGGATCTATGGATGTGGACTCCACGATCCCTCTGATCCTCCACACTGCCAAGAATCCTGCCTTTAACCCTGTATTCTGCATTCAAATTTGACCTTCCAAAGTCAATCACTTCACACTTTTCCAGGTTGAACTCCATTTGCCACTTCTCAGCCCAGTTCTGCATCCTGTCAATATCCCGTTGTAACCTACAACAGCCCTCCACACTACCCACCACTCCACCAACCTTCATGTCATTGGTAATCTTACTAACCCACCCTTCCACTTCCTCATCCAAGTCATTTATAAAAATCACAAAGAGCAGTGGTCTCAGAACAGATCCCTGCAGGACACCACTGGTCACTGAACTCCAGGCTGGATACTTTCCATCTACCACCACTCTCTGTCCTCTATGGGCCAGCCAATTCTCTATCCAGACAGACAGGTTTTCCTGTATCCCATGCCTCCTTACTTTCTTAATTTACCCACCATGGGGAACCTTATTAAACGCCTTGCTAAAATCCATGAACATCCCATCCAGTGCTCTACCTTCAACAATGTGTTTTGTCACATCCTCAAAGAATTCAATCAGGTTTGTGAGGCATGACCTGCCTCTCACAAAACCATGCTGGCTCTCTCTAATCGAACTATGGTTTTCCAAGTAATCGTAAATCCTGTCTCTCAGAATCCTCTCCAATAATTTGCCCACTGCTGACGTGAGACTGACCGGTCTGTAATTCCCAGGATTATCCCCATTCCCTTTCTTGACCAAGGGAATAATATGTGCCACCGTCCAATGATCTGGCACTAGTGCAGTGGACAATGAGGACGCAAAGATTATCGTCAAAGGCGCAGCAATCTCTTCCCAAACTTCCTGTAGTAACTTTGGGCGTATCCCAGTTGGGAGAAAGTGAGGACTGCAGATGCTGGAGATTAGAGTTGAGAATGAGGTGCTGGAAAAGCGCAGCAGGTCAGGGGAGCAGGAGGGTCAATGTTTCAGGCATAATTCCTGATGAAGGGTTTATGCCCAAAATGTCGATTTTCCTGCTCCTTGGATGTTGCCTGACCTGCTGTGCTTTTCCAGCACCATACTCTCCACCCTATATCCCATCTGGCCCAGGGGACTTATCTATCCTTTTGTTTTTCAAACTTTTCAGCACATCCTCCTTATTAACATCAACCTGTTTGAGCATATCAGCCTGTTTCACGCTGTCCTCATAAACGACAAGGTCCCTCTCAGTAGTGAATGCTGAAGCTCAGTGTTTATTAACGACTTCCCCTACCTCCTCCAACACCAGGTGCAAATTCCCCCCACTATCTGCGATCAACCCTACCCTCGTACTGGCCATCCTCTTGTTCTTCACATGAACATTACAGCTGTGCTGAGGGAGGATATTCCTGGAAATACATCCAGGGAAGTTATTTGGGTGGAACTGAGAAATAAGAAAGGGATGATCACCTTATTGGGATTGTATTATAGACCCCCCAATAGTCAGAGGGAAATTGAGAAACAAACTTGTAAGGAGATCTCAGCTATCTGTAAGAATAATAGGGTAGTTATGGTAGAGGATTTTAGATTTCCAAACATCGACTGGGACTGCCATAGTGTCAAAGGTTTAGATGGAGAGGAAATTCTCGGAGAGGAATTTCTTAAGTGTGTACAAGACAATTTTCTGATTCAGTATGTGGATGTACCTACTAGAGAAGGTGCAAAACTTGACCTACTCTTGGGAAATAAGGCAGGGCAGGTGACTGAGGTATCAGTGGGGGAGCACTAAATTTTCCTATATTATGAAGATGACGACACTTCAAAAACATATATCATGGGTTTTAATGTGCTTTGGAATTCCCTGAGGTCACAAAAGGCACTGTGCAGGTTCAATCCTTTTTCTGAAAAAATGTACTTCTGATTTATGTTTGAAGGATATTGGAAAGTGGTTCACAAATTAATATATAGTGAATAATGAAGGTAAATCTTTAAAGCTACGCACACCATTAAGTGGTATAGTGTGCTGAAACAGCACTCTTCATTACTTGAGTTCCATCAGTGTTCTCCATATTTATTGCATCTTTACAGCATAAGAATGAATGAAATCCTGATATTTTGCAAAGGAACAAAGGTCTCTGCAACAACATTGATAATCTGTGCTTGATAAGATGCCATACCAAAGATTACTACAGTAAACAAAAGTTCATGGTGTGTGGGCTAACATGGACAGTAGATATGTTAGCTAACAAGAAGCAGAAAATGTAGGAAAAAAATAGTGATTTCCTGGTTGCAATCTATAGTTAGTAGAATGCCATAAGGATCAGTGCTGCAGACTCAATTCTTTACATTATGTCAGTCATTTGGATGAAGGAATGAAATGTATAGTTACTAAATTTGCTAATGAACACCAAGATAATTAGGAGAGTGAAACATAAGGAAAATGCAAATAAATATGGTTAAGGAGCAAGCAAAGATTTGGCATTTGGAGCATAATGTTGAAAAATGTATGATTGTAAACTTTGTCAAAAAGAACAGCAAGACAGTATATTATTTAAATAGAGGTAGATTGGAGAAGTCTGCAGTATAGAGGGATCTTGGTGTCTTGGTACATGAAACACAAAAATCTATTGGGCTGGTCTATTATGAAGGTGTAAAGACTGCGTCTTTTCACTTCTCTGCAGTTTTGACTGTGATTGTAATGGGAAAAGAATTATTTTAAAAACTGAGAATGACTGAAGGATTATTGCGGGATTTTAAAGCAAATAACCTGACACTTATTGTGGGTGCCATTTCCATATCTGCTTGTTCAAGTGTAGCAGTTAAAATGTAGTTCGTGGGTGAGTTGGAGCTGAGCAGTGTGTACAATTGGAGATTTAGCCAGTAACAAGTAACTGATTGAACTGAGGACTAGAGACCAATTATTGACAACAAAGGCTTTTGGCCTATCAATAGCTATGTGATTGGTTCTCAAGTATTTAACAGTTTGTGGCTTTGAACAAGATTGTAAGAAGTCATCAGACCTCCTCCAGCTTTCTGTTATCTCTATGTTCTCTGCAGTTTAAAGCCATTTTAAACCTGATGAAAACTAGTGCATTTTTCTTCCAGCTGTTGTGTAAACTGAAATTTTTAATTAAGAAGTCAAAGACCTATCATACGTTGTAGCTATTGTGGGTATGTTTGCCAAGTTGGGAAGTTAGTCCGCAGACATTTCGTCCCCTGTGCAGGTGACATCCTCAGTGCTGTGGAGCCTCCTGTGAATCTCTGAGGTACTATGTCATTTGGAATTTATTTGATTTTGTTCCCAATGCTTCCGGTTGCTGGTACCGGTTGTTTGTTACAGTGTTGGTACATTGGGTCTAGGTCATTGTGTTTATTGATGGAGTCTGTGGATGAGTCCCAAGCTTCTAGAAATTCTCTGGCTGTCCTCTGTTTGGCTTGTCTTGTTATTGTGTTTTCCCAGTTGAATTTGTGGTCCTTGTCATCTGTGTGTATGGCTATTAGGGACAGCTGGTCATGGTGTTTAGTGGCTAGTTGATGTTCATGAATGCGGGTCGCTAGCTCACAGAATCCCTACAGTGTGGAAACAGGCCATTTGGCCCAACAAGTCCACACCGATCCTCCAAAAAGCAACCCACCCAGACTTATTCCCTTACATTTCACTAATGCACCTAATCTATACATCCCTGGTCATTATGGGCAATTTAGCATGGCCAATTCACATAACCTGCACATCTTTGGACTGTGGGAGGAAACCGGAGCACCTGGAGGAAACCCACACAGACACGGGGAGAATGTGCAAACTCCACCCAGACAGTTGGCCGAGGTGGGAATTGAACCCGGGTCTCTGGCACTGTGAGGCAGCAGTGCTAACCACTGAGCCACCCTGCCGCCCGCTGGGGCTGTTTTCCCTGGAGCGTCGGAGGCTGAGGAGTGACCTTATAGAGGTTTACAAAATCATGAGGGGCATGGGCAGGATAAATAGACAAAGTCTTTTTCCTGGGGAGGTGTGTCCAGAACTAGAGGGCATAGGTTTAGGGTGAGAGGGGAAAGATATAAAAGAGACCTGAGCGGCCAATTTTTCATGCAGAGGGTGGTGTGTGTATGGAATGAGCTGCCAGAGGAAGTGGTGGAGGCTGGTACAATTACAGCATTTAAAAGGCATCTGGATGGGTATATGAATAGGAAGGGTTTGGAGGGATATGGGCCGGGTGCTGGCAGGTTGGACTAGATTGGGTTGGGATATCTGGACATCATGGACGGGTTGGATCGAAGGGTCTGTTTCTATACTGTACATCTCTATGACTCAATGAATCTAAGTGTAGAATGCCTTAGAGCTTTCCTCAATCTGACCCACTAAATCTTTCTCATGCCCCCTTCTAGCTCTCCTAAGTCCATTCTTCAGTTCCTTCCTGGTTACCTTGTAACCATCTCGAGCCCTGTCTGATCCTTGCCTCCTCAACCTTAAGTAAGCTTCCTTCTTCCTTTTGACTAGATGTTCCATATCCCTGGTCTCCCAAGGCTCCTTCACCCTACCATCCCTTCCTCACCTCAGTGGGACAAACCTATCCAACTTAGTGCTTCCTAAACAAATTCCACATTTCTGTCATGCATTTTCCTGAGAACATTTGTTCCCAATTTTGGCACCTCAGTTCCTGCCTAATCGCATTGTAATTCCCACTCCCCCAATTAGATACTTTCCCACACCGTCTGCTCCTATCCCTCTCCATGAGTGTCGTCAAGGTCAGGGAGTTGTGATCACTATCACTGAAATACTCTCCCACCGAGAGATCTGACACCTGACCTGATTCGTTGCCAAGCACCAAATCCAATATGGCCTCCCCCCAGTCGGCCTATCGACATATTGAGTCAGGAATCCTTCCTGGACACATCTGACAAAATCTGCTCCATCCAAACTATTTGTTCTAAGGAGGTTCCAATCAATATTAGGGAAGTTAAAAATCATCTACAACAACAACCCTGTTAATTCTGCACCTTTCCAAAATCTGCCTCCCAATCTGCTCCTCTGTGTCTCTGTTGCTATTGGGAGGTCTACAGAAAACTCCCAATAAAGTGACTGCTCCTTTCCTGTTTCTGACTTCCACCCATACTGACTCGGCAGTCAAACCCTCCTCCATCATCTCCCTTTCTGCAGCTGTGATACTATCCCTGATCAGCAATGGCACTCTGTCACCTCATTTACCTTCACCCTCTATTCCTTTTGAAACATCTAAACCCCTGAACATCCAACCACCATTCCTGCCCCTGTGATATCCAACCACCATTCCTGCCCCTGTGATATCCAACCACCATTCCTGCCCCTGTGATATCCAACCACCATTCCTGCCCCTGTGATATCCAACCACCATTCCTGCCCCTGTGATATCCAACCACCATTCCTGCCCCTGTGATATCCAAGTCTCCATAATGGCCACAACACACTAGCTCCAGGTACTGACCTATGCTCTAAGTTCATCTCCCTTATTCCTGACACATCTTGTGCTAAAATGGACACACTTCAACCCATCACACTGACTGCAACTTTGTCCTATCAACTGTCTATCCCTCCTCACAGATCCTCTGCACGCTGTATCTGCCTGTTCACCATCAGCTCCATCCTCTGATCTGCAGCTCCGGTTCCCATTCCCTGTTAAACTAGTTTAAACCTTCCCGAAGAGCTCTAACAAGCCTGCCCCTCCAGTTCAGGTGCAACCCGTCCTTCATGTACAGCTCCCACCCTCCCCAGAAGGTATCCCAATGGTCTACATATCTGAAGCCCTCCCTCCCACACCGGCTCTGCAGCC
The DNA here is from genome assembly GCF_004010195.1 of Chiloscyllium plagiosum. Classification (NCBI taxonomy): domain Eukaryota; kingdom Metazoa; phylum Chordata; class Chondrichthyes; order Orectolobiformes; family Hemiscylliidae; genus Chiloscyllium; species Chiloscyllium plagiosum. The sequence continues at coordinate 6,793,480 of NC_057750.1, read as the reverse complement.
ACATGTTCAACTGCACTCGTTCTCTGTTCCTAACCTCACTGGTAGCAATCTTGAGATTATTACTCTGCTCATCCTGCCTTTTAGCTTCCAAACTAACTCCCTATATTCACTTTTCAGATCCTCCCCCTTTTTCCTGGCTATGTCATTGGTGTACCATGACTTCTGGCTACTTCCCCTCCCCCCTTAAGACTCGATCCGAGACATCCCTGACCCTGACACCAGGAGGCCACACGCCAACTGGGAGTCTTGTAGGTGACTACAGAAACTCCTGTCTGTTTCTCTAACCACTGAAGCTGCTATTCACTATCACTCTCCTATTCTCTCTCCTTCCCATCTGAGCCACAGGCTCAGTGCCAGAGACCTGACCACTACCGCTTTCCCCTGGTAGGATGTTACCCCCAACAGTATCCAAAAGAGTATACAGTACTTATCATTGAGGGGTTGGCCCCAGGGGTCTCCGCACTGTCTGCTATTCCCTTTTCCTGTCCGGTCGGTCACCCAGTTACCTTTATCCTGTAACCTAGGTGTGACAACCTCCCCATGACCCCTCTCTATCAAGTTCCCCTCCGAGGCCCTCACCATCCTGACTTGGAAATATATCGCCATTCCTTCAGTGTCGCTGGGTCAGAATCCGGGAATTCCCTCCCTAAGGGCATTGTGGGTCAACCCATAGTCGGGGGACTGCAGCAGCTCAAGAAGGCAGCTCACCCCCCGCCTTCTCAAGGGGCAACTAGGGACGGGGCAATAAATGCTGGGCCCAGCCAGTGATGCCCATATTCCACAAATGAATAAAAAGCAGAAGATTTCTAATTTGTGCCATTTAAACTATACCCTGTCAAAACTCTCAATACACCATCACCATTATGACGGGCAAAAGACAGAGAAGTTGACACATATACTAGAGGCAGGAAACAAATATTCTGAAATTCAGAAGTCCAGACCATAACTTTGAAAATAACTTTCCTTACAGTCCTTTTGATTTTTCACAGTTGTAATACACTGTTAATGGAGCAGTAGTCGCTGGCCTGAGGATTGAAAGCAGGTCATTTTTTTTGTATGAAATCTTTCCTTCATGCCTTCTCAAGTTCTCTGTCATTTTCCCCTGAGAGAGAGAGATAGACAGGGAGAGAGAGAGAGAGACAGGAAGAGACAGGGAGAGAGAGAGAGAGAGAGAGAGACAGAGAGAGAGAGACAGGGAGAGACAGGGAGAGAGAGAGAGAGAGAGACAGAGAGAGAGAGA
>NC_057750.1:6784553-6791304 GCF_004010195.1 Chiloscyllium plagiosum | reverse complement strand
CACACACACAGAGACAGGGAGAGAGAGAGAGAGACACAGACACAGAGAGAGAGAGAGAGACAGACACAGAGAGAGAGAGACAGTCACAGAGAGAGAGAGACAGACAGACAGACACACACACACACACAGAGACAGGGAGAGAGAGAGACACACAGACACACAAAGGGAGAGAGACAGAGGCTTTCCAGCTGCAGGCTTGCGATGGTTCCCCACCCTCGGCTGCTCTCGGCACTAACAGCGTTTTAACTCTGTGCAGCTGGACCAACCAGAGGGTCATTGCGAAACAGACCGTCTCCCCCTTGAAAGATTCTCAACGGCTTTCAATCTCAAATTATTCTCTGTTTCTTCTTTCCAAAAGGGACAAGACCAACAATACGTACACCACTTGATTTCCAAGTTGTGAAAATCCCAGCGTTTCCAGTTACATTCACTGGGCTTTAGAGGAATGAGGGGGGGATTCTCATCGAAACCTATAAAATCCGAACAGGACTGGACAGGGTAAATGCAGGGGGGATGTTCTTGATGACCCGGGGGAGCCCAGAACCAAGGGGTCACAGTTTAAGGAGATGGGGGTAGGACTGAGATGGGGAGAAATGTCTTCACCCAGAGAGAGGGGAAGCCTGGGGAATTCTCTGTCACAGAAAGCGGTTGAGGCCAAAACATTGAATGTTTTCAAGAAGGAGTTAGATACAGTTCTCAGGGCTAAAGGGATCAAAGGCTATGAGGCAGAAAGAGGGAACAAGAGATGAAGTTGATGATCAGCCATGAGCCTATGGGCAGCACGGTGGCTCAGTGGTTAGCACTGCTGCCTCACAGCGCCAAGGACCTGGGCTCGATTCCACCCTCGGGGCAACTGTCTGTGTGGAGTTTATACATTCTCCCCGTGTCTGCGTGGGTTTGCTGTGCTCTCCTCCCACAGTTCAAAGATGTGCAGGTCAGGGTGGATTGGCCGTGCTAAATTGCTCAAGGTGTTCAGGGATGTGTGGGTTAGGGTGGATTGGCCGTGCTAAATTGCCCCGTAGTGTTCAGGGATATGTAGGTTAGGTGCATTCGTCAGGAGTAAATGTGGAGTAATCGGGGAGTGGGTCTGGCTTGGATACTCGGAGGGTCAGTGCAGACTTGTTGGGCCAAATGGCCTGTTTCCACGCTGTCATGATTCTAAGGATGGCGGAACAGGCTAGATGGGGCGAGTGGTCTCTTCCTGCTCCTGTTTCTCTGTAAGGAATGGCTCGGGGACAACTTACATTTGCAAAAGGTTGCTACTTAAATCCGAATTCTGCCTTTTAATGGACCCCTCCCACGTCTACCCCAGTGACCTCCAGCTAGACCTCTTTGAGGTCCGTTTCCCCCGACATCACTGAGAGAACCGCACTCAAATCTGACACGGCATTTCATTTGAACAGGATCTGAATTGAGGAAGTGCAGATTTAAAATCAGGCCCAGGCAGTCAGTTCCTGTTAGTTCTTGGAGAGAGAGAAAGAGAAACTGCTCCCAGAACCTGAAGCAGTCTCCTTTCTCTGAGATTTGCAGAGTTGTGTTTGAAATGCAGGCACTTCCAGGAAGTTCTGAAAGTTTGGTATCGGCACAGTGTTGCCCCGTGTTAGTGAGGGGTCCTTCGGAGCAGGATGGGGGGAGTGGAGTGGGTTCCATAAAAGCACTGCCCAGGAACCTGTTTGCAGCCCCCTGTATGGAGACTGGTTGGTTTTGTTAAGAGCAAACAGATTATTACAACACATTCTGGGTGAAGGAACTCAGCTGTGACTCGTACAGTGGAGGGAATGAGCCAGGGGTTCGAATCCCATCCCAGAACTCTGAGCAGATAATCTAGCCTGGCACTCACAGAATAGAATAGAATCCCTACAGTCTGGGGACAGGCCATTCAGCCCATCAGGTCTGTACCAACCCTCTGAAAAGTAACCCATCCAGACCCAACCCCCTTCCCTATCCCTGCTTTCCCCATCGCTATCCCCGCTCCCCTGCACATCCCTGGACACTATGGGGTATATTAGCATGGCCAATCCACCCTAACCTGCACATCTTTGGACTGTGGGAGGAAACCGGAGCACCCGGAGGAAACCCACACAGACACGGGGAGAATGTGCAAACTCCACACAGACAGTCGCCTGAGGCTGGAACCGAACCTGGGACCCTGGCGCTGTGAGGCAGCAATGCTAACCACTGAGCCACTGTGCAGTACTAATGGCAGACACCATAGGATTCTTTACTGAATGTGCCTGAATCGGCCAGGATCAGCTTTGGATCCCCAGCACCAATTGCCCCTTGTCTCGCTCGCTCAGCCTTTTTCTGACGGCAAACGGAGTCAACCCAGTTGCTGTGGGTCTGGAGTCACATGTAGGCCCGACGGCAGCTTCCTTCCCTCAAGGGCATCAGTGAACCAGGAGGGTCTTTATAACAATTGGTGCCAGTTTCATGGCACCTTTCTGGAGGCTGGCTTCATTAACGGGACGTGGAGTACTGGAGCAAGCAGGTGCCCTGTTGTGAAAAAGCACTTGTTTGAATTCAGACTGGATTATGACGGATAGTTCTGGCACTCCATTACTGGACAGAGGGGAGGACATTGGAGAGGGGAACGACTGAGAAAGGTTCCAGGGATGAGCAGCTCCAACCTGGAGGAAAGATCAAAGAATTTGGGACTGCTTTCTTTGGTGAGATTTAATAGAACTGTTCAAAATCACGAGGGGCCTCCGCAGAATGGAGCAGGATAAGGTTTTCCTACTTGTAGAAGAATCATCAACCGGGGGATACAGTGATTTGCCAAAAAAGCAGATGCCAGGTATTATGGACTAGGCCAGACACTCAAAATATTCTTAAGCAGGCAGCCCAGACTGTAACTTTGCAATTGGTTTCAGTCAGTGTACAGTGAAAATTACCCAGAGTAAGTTAGCGAGGTTGACTATCAGGTTTTAAGACAGAGAAAAAATTATTCACAAATGAAACACAAAAAACAGAATAAGGAACCTCTACAGAACTCAGTCTGTCCAAACGAGACTTAATTATGCTGTTTCAAACATGGACAGCAGTCCCAATAAGCAAACCCTCTTCAACACAGTAAAAATGAAACAAATGCTTACAGGTCAAAGTTAGAAGGGCAGAGGGAGAGAGAGTCCCGCAGCTTGTTTCCACACAGCTCCACGGCTGAACTGACTCAAACAAAACTCCGGTTTCTAGGACTGACCACTCCCCTTTCATTATACAGGTCACTTCTAAGCTTTGGCCTAAAGTCTCACCTGTTTACATATCAACAAAGAGGGCCCTGTACCAAACCCACCCGTCTCGGAGCCTGACTGGTTTATGACCCCTCTGAGAAAAGACATGGACACAGTACCCTTGAGAAAAGGAACAGCTTTCAGAAAAAAGGATTAGCTTTGTGAAACAGGTCGGAAAACACCTTTCCAGCGAGTGAGTGATTTGGGATGCACTGCCTGGAATTGTGGGGGGGGGGGGCAAGTTCAAGTGAAGCACTCAAGGGGGGCACAGACTGGTTACTTGAAAAGGAGTCACATGCAAGGGTTGTGCGGGGAGGCTGAGTGACCAGCACAAAGTGACCTGCTCCCTAGGAGAGCCAGTCCTGACACATCGGTCTTCCTAGCGAGAGGGTTTGAGTACAGGAGCAGGGAAGCCTTGCTGCGATAATACAGGGCCTCAGTGAGACCACATCCTGGAGTATCGTGTGCAGTTGTGGTCTCATTATCCGAGGAATGACGTTTTGGAGATGGAGGGAGGTTCACCAGACTGATTCCTGGGATGGCGGGACTGATATTTGAGGAGACATTGAGCCAGTCGGGATTGTGGTCGCTGGAGTTTAGAAGAATGAGGTAGGCCCTCATAGAAACCAATGAAATTCTAACAGGAAGGAAGTTCCGGTTGGAGGGAGAGTCCGGAGCCAAGTTTAGGGACAAGAGATAAACCTTTGAGGGTTGTGATGAGGAGAAATCTCTTCACCCAGAGAGTGGTGAGCTTGTGGAATTCTCTGCCACAGAAAGTGGGTGAAGTCAAAATGTTTTCTTGTTGCTGATGGAGGGTGTTGAGGGTAAGATGAAGATGTAGAGTTGGATGATTAGTCATGATCATATTGAACAGCAGGAACCAGCTTGAAGGGTGACCTCCTGCTCTTACCCTCTATGTTCCCAAGTTAATGGGATCCTTTTGCGCAGTTTGAATTTCAATCTAACAGTTACTATAGAGGGGTTTGAACCCATGCCCTCTACCCTGGCCCTATTGAAAGTCTTGATTGCCTTTATCTCTCACGGTAACTCCTCAGTGTCCGGGCAGGGATCAGCTGCTTGTTCTAGATGAGAGTTTTGGGAATTCCTGACTCTGATTTTCAGGGGAGTAGATTCCCTGCTGATTGGAAACTGGTTCCCTGAAACATTGGTGTCATTGTGACGGGGCTGGGAGGTGGAGGGAAACTGTCAGAGGCTGAGAATGAAGGGGGCGGGTTTAAGTTAGAAAAACTGCTGCACTGTTGAGTTTCTGGAACTGTTTGTTAAGAGTTATGAACGTGGGTAACTATGAGAACTGCAGTGGGTGTTTCACATGCACGGATTTGTGTATGAACTAAGTGCCTGGTTTGGCCCTTTCAGAGAACAGTGAAGAGTCAGCCTCATTTCGCCATCTTTACCTGGAGTCACATGTAGGCCAGACCAGGTAAAGACAGCAGATTTCCTTCCCTGAGGGACATTAGTGAACCCGATGGGATTTTGCAATGATTGATGATAATTGTCAAGGCCACAATCGCTGAGACTAACTTTCAATTTGTTTCAACCTCTGGAGCAGGTGGGACTTGAATTTAGGTCCCCTGACTCAGAGGCAGGGGCACTACCAGTACACTATAAGAACCATGAGGTGAGCAAGTCAATTCCAGATTTACTCATTAAATTCAGATGCTACCAAATTCTACTTTCAAGTAAACCCATGTTCCCACAGCATTAATCTGGGACTGTGGACTGTGAACTGAGTGACTGTTCCAGTATCTCACCACCTCACTCATACAGACACACTCAGACACACACATACACACCCACAGACACATACACACAGATACAGAGAGACACACATACACAGCAAGAGAGAGAGACACACATGCACAACTACAGAGTCATAAGCACACACACATTTGCACGCACGTACACATACAGACACACACACACACACACAAATACATAGAACACACGGTTACAGAAATACACACACACCAGTACAGAGAGAGAGAGACACACACACGCACACACAAAAATACAGAGACAGATAGACACACAGTTACAGAAATGCACACACATATACACACAGTTACAGAGAGAGAGATATACACACAGACACACACATTTACAGAGAAAGAGACACACACACAGATACATGCATGTACACACACACACATGCACAGATATAGAGAGAGATACATACACACACGCACAACTACAGAGTTACAAACACACACACATGAGTGCGCACATACACATACATACAGATGCAGACACACACAAATACATAGACACACAGTCACAGATACAAAGAGAGAGAGAGATACACTCCGGCACACACATGTACAGAGAAAGAGACACACACACACGGGGGTGGGGAGATGGGGACAGTATTTAATGCAGGTATGATGGGGGTCTCACCCACCAACAGAAGCCCCATGTAGGTGCCTCTATTCAGGGTCACCTTCCCAAATGGGCAGGGGCAAACTTTCCCTGGATTGAGACTAGCCCTTACCCCTCCCCTGGGATCTGTCCACCAATCAGAGGCTGCTCAATAGCGCCACCAAGAGGCAATGGTAGGGTCACCTTCAAAGATGGAGGCAGTGAGTGAGTGAGCGATGGTGCTAGTTGGGGGGGGGTGGGGAAAACACATGTACAGACACACATACCTGCACATACAAACACAGAATGTAGAAACCCATCAGATACATATGTGGACCACTCAGTAATGTGGGCCTTCTTCCTTAGAGACGCTGAAGTGTCAAAGATAGATTGGTGAAGAGGAGAGATTGAGTTGGTTGGGACTACATTCACTGGAGCTTAGAACAATGAGGATGAATCTCATAGCAGCCAATAAAATTCTAAGTTAAAAATCACACAACACCAGGTTATAGTCCAACAGGTTTAATTGGAAGCACTAGCTTTCAGACAACCACCTGATGAAGGAGCGTCGCTCCGAAAGCTAGTGCCTCCAATTAAACCTGTTGGACTATAACCTGGTGTTGTGTGATTTTTAACTTTGTCCACCCCAGTCCAACACCGGCAACTCTAAATCATGAATAAAATTCTAACAAGACTAGATATGCTAAAGGCAGCAAGGGTATTCCTGATGACCAAGGAGTCCAGAAACAGGGGGGTCAAATCTAGGGATAACAGGGTAGGACTGAGATGGGGAGAAAGCTCTTCACCCAGAGAGTGGGGGAGCCTGGGGAAATTCTCTGTCACAGAAAGCGGTTGAGGCCAAAACATTGAATGTTTCCAAGAAGGAGTTAGATCCAGCTCTCAGGGCTGAGGAGATCACAGGAGAGAAACAGAAAGAGACTATTGAGTTGGTGGATTTGCCATGATTGGTGGGGCAGTCTCGAAGGGCCGAATGGCCTCTTCCTGCTCCTAGTTTCTATGTTTCTAAGTTGACACTGTCTAAATCAATCACGTCTTTACTCAATGGTGTGAAACAGGCTGCTATTATTAACAACCTCTCCTAAACATAGGAACATCTTTCCTGTGTTTACCCCGTCTGTATGTCTGTG
>NC_057750.1:6768240-6783475 GCF_004010195.1 Chiloscyllium plagiosum | reverse complement strand
ATGCATTTGTGTGTGTCTGCGTGTGTTTATGTGTGTCTGTGTGTGTGTGTATGTGTCTGTGTGTATATGTGTGTCTATGCTTGTGTGTGTGTCTGTGTGTGTTTATGTGTGTCTGTGTGTGTGTGTGTATGTGTCTGTGTGTATATGTGTGTCTATGCTTGTGTGTGTGTCTGTGTGTGTATATGTGTATGTGTGTCTGTGTGTGTATATGTGTGTCTGTCTGTGCATATATCTGGATGTGAACAGCTTCCCCTCTGGAGTTCAGAAGTAAGATGTATTTTTCTCTCTCTCTTTCTTCTCCTGTGGAGTTTTTGGAAAGTTGATTTAGCTTTACTCTCAATCACTTGTGCCTATTCCCTCACCCATCATCACCCCCAGTCCTTCCCGCCCACCAACACCCCCTCCCTGAGCCCAGATTCTCTCCACTCTCTAAATAAAGCGCTCAGTAACTCATACCAGGAAGATACAGCTCACTCAGCACCGGAGGCATTCAATGAGTCACCAAAAAGGCTAACCCCTTTCTCTCCTGGAGGCGATTTACATACATGTAAATGAGATTTGTCAGAATGTACTTTGAGAGACAAGAAAAGCATGAGGAGGGAAGAGAGAAAAAAAATTCATTTCTCGTGTTGCCAGGCAGAAGGGGAGGCTGGTTGTATTCGGAGAGCTGGGTTGAGCCATGCCGGACTGGCCAAGGGTTCACAACTGACTGGGAACCAGGACTGGCTACAACTGAGGCCCTGGCCTGGAGTCACACACATCTCCTGAAGAGAAGCAGGCAAGTCCGTCTTTCCAAATCACCCTTCATCAGCCGTGCTTTCAGATACTCGGTGAAGCAGGGGGTAGGTTGTATTGCGTGCATGTGTGTGTGTCCACGTGTGTGTGTCCACGTGTGTGTGAGTGTGTGTGTGTGAGAGTGAGTGCGTGTGTGAGAGAGAATGTGTGTATGTGAGTGTGAGAGTGTGTGAGTGTATGTGTGTGTGTGAGGATGTGTATGTGAGTGTGTGTGAGTGTGTGTATATGTGTGTGTTTGTGTGTAAGTCATGTGCCATTTCAGATCTGGAGGGTGGCTGCCTTAGAATCATATCATCCTGAGTAGGCCTTTCGGCCTAGCCAGGCTGCACTGGCAAGAATGACTCTAAATCTACACAGGCCTTGTTTTCCCTCACTTTGCCCAAAGTGTTATTGCCCCTTCAAGTGCTAACCATTTTTTTAAAGGTTGTGAGATTTTCTGCCTCAACTCCCCTCCCCTACCCCCCAGGCAGTGGATTCCAGACGCTCTTCTGCCCTTTGGTGGAAAAATGTCTTTGCTCAAATCCTTTGTAAAGTTTTCACTTTAAAGTTACACCGTTTTGTAATTGGCCCTTCAGATAGGAAGATCCGCTGTTTTCTATGCCACCCTGTCCACGACCGTATCAGCCTCCATGGGATTCCCACCTTGTTCCTCAGAAAACAGCAGGGGATTATCCAGCATCTCTCTGTAACCAATCCCAGGCCTGGTCCAGCTTTGTGGTGCTTTTAAACATCAGCAGGTCAGAGATGATTTCTCATGCCCCCTTCCCCAGGGGGTCCCTTCGCTTGACCCGAAGGAACCAGATGCACTGAGAGTCCCAAGAAGCAGACAGGCCATTCAGCCCTTCTGCTTCTTGTCCATGCCACCCACAATCTTCGTCCTTCTCCTCTTCATCTCCCCGTGTCTCCATTTCCTTCCTGCCTCATAGCTCCATCTAGCTCTCGCCTTTCTGCTGACACGTTTCGCTGTGGCTGCTCCCTGTGAGTTTCAGACAGTGACTGCACTCTGAGTGAAGATCCTTCTCTTTACTCTCCCATACGGTGGCTCAGTAGTTAGTGCTGGGGCCTCAGTGTCTGTGTGGGTTTCCTCCGGGTGCTCCGGTTTCCTCCCACAGTCCAAAGATGTGCAGGTCAGGGTGGATTGGCTGTGCTAAATTGCTCAAGGTGTTCAGGGATGTGTGGGTTAGGGTGGATTGGCCATGCTAAATTGCTCAAGGTGTTCAGGGATGTGTGGGTTAGGGTGGATTGGCCATGCTAAATTGCCCCGTTCTGTCCAGGGATGGGCAGGCTAGATGGGTTAGACATGGGGAATGCAAAGTTACGGGGATAGTGTAGGAGAGTGGGTCTGAGTCGGATGCTGTTGCTGTGGTACTTGATGGGCCAAATGGCCTGCTTCCACATTGTTGGGATTCTGTGATGCTCATGATCACTGTCATTGAGACATTTATTACCCAGAGGGCAGTTAAGAGCCAACCCCATTGCTGTGGGTCTGGAGTCACGTGTAGGCCAGACCAGGTAGGGATGGCAGTTTCCTTCCCTGATGGACATTGATGAACCAGGTGATGATGGTTGTCATGACCACCATTGTCGATAGTGGCCTTCAATTCCGGATTGATTGATCAGGTTTAAATTCCATCAGCTGCCTTGGCGACATTTCAAGCCCCCTTCTGTAAAGGATTCTCTGGGGTCCTCTGGCTTACCAAGTCCAGTAGCTGCACCAGTCCCTTTCCCCTGTACAGAGAGACCTGGAAGGCAAAGGCTGCAACCCAGAAACAGAATTTGCTGGAAAAGCTCAGCAGGTCTGGCAACATCTATGGAGAGAACTCACAGTTAACGTTTCAGGTCTGGTCAACCTTCCTCAGGGCACAATTACAGCCCAAGAGAATAAGGAAACAGGAAATATTTGAATTGACCCACGCCTTGCTGAGAGGAGCTGTTATATCATAGAATCCCTAGAGTGCAGGAGTAGGGCCATTCAGCCCATCAAATCTGCAGCAACCCTACAAAGAGCATCCCATCCACACCCTCCCTATCCCTGCATTCCCCATGACTAACTCACCCAGCCTACACACTACAGAGCAATTTAGCATGGCCAATCCACCCTAACCTTCACATCCCTGAATACTACGGGACAATTTAGCACGGCCAATCCACCCTAACCTGCATATCCCTGGACACTATGGGACAATTTAGCATCGCCAATCCACTATAAACTGCACATCTTTGGACTGTGGGAGGAAACCGGAGCACCCGGAGGAAACCCACGCAGGCACGGGGAGAATGTACAAACTCCCCACAGACAGTCGCCCGAGGCTGGAATCAATCCCAGGTCCCTGGTGCCGTGAGGCAGCAGTGCTAACCACTGAACCACTGTGCTGCCCTGTATATACCATGATGATATAGTAATATAAATGGGATATCAATAGATGGCCTGTTTAATAGAAATCCAATCTCTGTGGGTGAGCACGACAAAACCATATTTATTGATCATATCTTGTCGGAAACTAGAGCGACGTAACAGTGTCTTTCAATCTAACCAAGGGCAGGCTTTACTGGATGGGTGAGTCATGGGTTTGGGGCGGTGGGGGGGGGTGGAATTGGGGGGTGGTTTCAGGCTATCATCAGATCAGCCGTGACCTTCTTGAATGGCAAAGCAGGCTCGAGGGGCCGATTGGCCTCTTCCTATCCCTAATTCCTATTCTCCCATGTACTTGTGTGTGTGGGCCATTCAGGCCTGCCTGTCCCTTCTATAAGATCATCCCTAGTTGCCTCATGAAGGTTCTCAAGGCCATGTAGACTGTGCTGAGATTGTGTTTTTCACAATCAGCAGGCTATTGTGGAATTAAGAGTCTAACGATAACTGTGAATCCATTGTTGGAAATACTCCGTCTGGTTCAATAACGTCCTTTAGGGAAGGAAGCTGCCATCCTTACCTGGTCGGGCCTACACGTGACTCCAGACCCCTCATCCTGTGAATGAATAAAAGAAAATTCGCAAGGATCCCCAGCCTGCTCTGGGACTGGTTGGTCCTTCTAACTCAAAACCAACTTCCCTCTCAATCCTAAAATTCTTCAGTTCTTTCAGTCTCCCAAATCTAGAGTTTTAAATGTCCTCTAGCCCCTGTGCTCCGGACCAGAGAATCCCAGAGTTTCCCAATCCCTCAGTGAAAAGATTTCCCCTCCCCGTGATTCAAAATGGCCGACCCCTTGCTTGTAGCTCCTTGACCAAGAGTCATTGGGCAAGTGGAAAGCAAATCTATCTGTCTTGAAGGAGTCATCGTGGCTTAGACACAAAGGCGCATTCAGAGTAGAATTTGAAGAATTGTTATAGCACAGAAGTAGGCCATTTGGCCCATCATGTCTGTCCTGGCCCTCTGTGTGCACATCCTAAGTTAGGAATCTTTGACCCTGCCCATTGTTCCTAGCACCCACTTGATTAATCCTTCGTTTCCAGGCCCTGACAATGAATGTTATTTGTAAAATAGTCTTCCTCTCACATCACATTTCTTTCTTTTTCAAATCACTATAAATGAAATAACCGCACAGAGGCTGGAACCCCATCACCAAGTCCCCCTTTATTTACCTGTCGCCTGAATTGAGGTGATGCTGAATCCCCTGTTTACATCTGTCAGCCAGGGCTCCCAGGTTAACAGCCCCAATCAGGGACCTCACTGTCATAAAGTCTACCTGGTTCCAATCAGTACGGTAAACCCGCACCCTGTGTTTCTTTCTCTGTTTCCCAAGGGGTAACGATTTCTCCCTGTCTCCCTAACCTGCCCAATGCTCCCACAATGCACAGCAAGGTGCAAGGCTGTAGTTCATCTCAATATTTCAATAGATGAGGAAGCCTCGCCTGAAAATAACAGCAGAATCCGACCTGAGGACTGAATGACAGCCTTCACATCACCACTGTCTCCTTGTCCTTTGTTATATTGCTGCTATGTTATATATGGAGAGAGACAGAGAGTTAAGGATACTGCAGCTGAGCCCAATCCAACATAAATAGGACCAAGATACAGTGCAGGCTTTCGGCTCCTTGAGACTGTTCCAGTGGCTAATTCTCCTGCTCCATTCCACTGTCCCGCCCAATCCCCAGAAGCAATTTTCAATGCCCTGCCCTGGAGAATTGAGGAAATTCCTCCTCGCCCCGATTGTCAATATCCCGCCTTCTCATTAGTTTCTTAATCAACTTGATGTTACCACACACATTCTGGAGCAGCTGGGATTTGAACCGAACCTCCTGCCTCAAAGGTAGGGACACTACCACTGAGCCACCAGACCTCCTTCTGTTGCGGTGAGTCTGGATTGCGACTGGGGAGGTAGGGATGGGCGGGCTGTGGAGGAGGGAGCATTTTGCAATATCTACCCTGCTGAGTCTCTCAAAGGATTCAACGAGGTCACCTCTCATTCTTCTGAACCCCAAAATGATGATTGGTCCATGCTCCTTCTGGAATTATCCTCTTACTCCAGGAGTCAGTCTGACAAGACTCTGTTGCGATGTTATGAAAGAAAACCCCACAGGTGCTGGAAATCTAAACCAAGAAATGGCTGGCGAAAACATTTAACAGAGTTAACATTTCGAGGGAGACCTCACTGTAAGACATGCATACCCCTCCTTGGCAGCTTGTGGTGTAATGGTAGTGTCCCTACCTCTGGACTAAGATGGACTAAGGTTCAAACCCCCCACACCCCTCCCCAGCTGCTCCATCTCAGAGCAGGTTGACTGGAAAGATTATTATTCAGATTCTGATGGTGGCATCCCTACCTCTGAGCTCGGAGCTGTCAGCCAGGTTCAAGTCCCACTCGTCCTGGAAGTATGTAATAACATCCTGTAGAGGTGAGTTGATAGTGTGTCTCCTTCCTTGGGTAGGGAGGCCAACAGGGCAGGAGTGGTGTGCAAAGGGAATCATAACCAGTGACAAACTGAATTCGCAGAGTTTGCGGCTGATGGTCTTCTGTAAGATATTAGTGAACGATTCGGGTATTTTTTGTTACTAATGAAACACGTGGTTGAAGTGCGGGTTATAGGCCCACACAATGCCAGATTTGTTGAGTTCACTTTCACGGTGTGTCATAACAGGGGTTCTGTGATAGACCACAGCCTTTCAAATCCGCTGATGTAACCATGATATTTACATAGCCATTTCCAGCTCATTGCACCAGGCAATAACCATGCCGTGCTATCGACACATATTTGACATGTTCTGCTGTAACATCGAATCTGTAACATCGACCCAACATGTCCACACAGATGGTCCGAAGAGTAACCAACCCAGACCCATTTCCCTACCCTATGACTCTGTATTTACCCCTGAATAATACATCTAACCTGCACATCCCAGGACACTACGGGGCAATTTAGCATGGCCAATCCACCCTAACCTGCACATCCCTGGGCACTATGGGGCAATTTAGCACGGCCTATCCATCCTAACCTCCACATCCCTGGGCACTCTGGGACAATTTAGCATGGCCAATCCAGCCTAACCTGCACATCCCTGGGCCCTATGGGGCACTTTAGCACGGCCAATCCACCCTAACCTGCACATCCCTGGGCACTATGGGGCAATTTAGCATGGCCAATCCACCCTAACCTGCACATCCCTGGGCCCTATGGGGCACTTTAGCATGGCCAATCCACCCTAACCTGCACATCCCTGGGCCCTATGGGGCACTTTAGCAGGGCCAATCCACCCTAACCTGCACATCCCTGGGCACTATGGGGCACTTTAGCATGGCCAATCCACCTTAACCTGCACATTACTTGACACTACGGGACAATTTAGCATGGCCAATCCACCCTAACCTGAACATCCCTGGGCACTATGGGGCAATTTAGCATGGGGAGAAAGTGAGGTCTTCAGATGCTGGTGATCAGAGCTGAAAATGTGTTGCTGGAAAGGCGCAGCAGGTCAGGCAGCATCCAGGGAACAGGAGAATCGACGTTTCGGGCATAAGCCCTTCTTCAGGAATGGCCAATCCACCCTAACCTGCACATCCGTGGGCACTATGGGTCAATTTAGCATGGTCAATGCACCCTTATCTGCACATCCCTGGGCACTGTGGGGCACTTTAGCATGGCCAATCCACCCTAACCTGCGCATTCCTGGGCACTATGGTGCAATTTAGCACAGCCAATCCACCCTAACCTGCACATCCCTGGGCACTACGGGACAATTTAGCACGGCCAATCCACCCTAACCTGCACATCCCTGGGCACTACAGGACAATTTAGCATGGGCAATCCACCCTAACCTGCATATCTTTGATCTGTGGGAGGGAACTGGAACACCCGAAGCAAACCCCCACAGACACGGAGAGAATGAGCAAACTCCATACAGACAGTCGCCCGAGGCTGGGATTGAACCCGGGTCAGCAGTGCTAACCGTGCCATCTCCATCTGAAACTGGAATCTATAGCAGGCTCTTGAACATGATGGTGAAACATATTAAGGATCCACAGTTTTGAGGAAGGACCAGATGTGCTGAGACTTTCCAGCGATTTCTGTCTTTGTTAAAGATTGGCGTCATGTTTGGTGTCTCTTGGTGCTCGGTTTTGGGGTTCCAGCTATTGCCCAACTGAATGTCATTGGTCATGACTTTAAACATAGGCCCCACTCCCAGCCCAAGCACCATAGTGATGGTCTTGTGGTATTATCGTTGGACTAGTAATCCTGAGACCCCAGGTCATGTCCTGGGGATCCAGGTGCGAATCCTGCCATGGCAGAGGTTGGGATTTGAATTCAGTCCAAAAACAAATCTAGGTTTAAGAGTCTAATGATGACCCATGAATCTGTTATCATTTGATTTGGGGAGGGGGGGGTGGAACCCCATCTGGTTCACTAATGTCCTTGAGGGAAGGAAACTGCCATCCTTACCTGGTCTGGCCTACATGTGACTCTAGACCCACAGCAATGGGGTTGACTCTTAACTGCCCTCTGGGGCAATTAGGGATGAGCAATAAATGCTGGGCCTAGTCAGTGACAACCACATCCCATAGAACATCAGAACTAGGAGTAGGCCATTTGGCCCCTCGAGCCTGTTCCCCCATTCAGTAAGATAATGGTCGATCTTTATCATGGCCTCAGCTCCACTTACCCACCCGCTCATCATCACCCTTAATCCCTTTACTGTTCAAAAACATTCCTTAGCTTTAAAAGCGTTTACTGACGAAGCCTCAACTGCCTCCCTGGACAGGGAATTTCACAGGCTCCCAACCCTCTGGGTGAAGAAGTTCCTTCTCAATTCTGTCCTAAATCTGCTTCCCCCTAATTTTGAGGCTATGCCCTCTTGTCCCAGTTTCACCCTCCAGGGGAAACATCCTCCCTGCTTCCATCTTATCTATCCCCTTCATCATTTTATATGTTTCTATAAGATCCCTCCTCCCATTCTTCTGAATTCCAATGAATATAATCTTAGTCTACACAGTCTCTCCTTATAAGCCAACCCCCTCAACTCCAGAACCAACCCAATGAACCCCCTCTGCACCCCCTCCAAGGCCAGTACATCCTTTCTCAAGTAAGGAGACCAAACCTGTGCACAGTTCTCCAGGTGTAGCCTCACCAACACCCTGTACAGCTGCAGCATAACCTCCCTGCTTTTAAACTCAGTGCCTCTAACAATGAAGGACAAAATTCCATTTGCCTTCTTAATTACCTGTTGTACCTGCAGACTAACCTGTGATTCTTGCACAAGGACACCCAGCTCACTCTGCACAGCTGCAACTTTTTACCATTCAAGTAATAATTCTTTTTACTGTTAGTCCTCCCAAAATGGGGCACTTCACATTTATCAACATTGTATTCCATCTGCCAGACCTTTGCCCACTCAGTCAAAGTATCTACGTTCCTCTGCAGAGTGCCACAGTCCTCTGAACATTCATCTTAGTGTCATTGGCATGAGTCAATACAGGCAAAGGAAATGTACCACCCTTGCTTCTGTGCTCACATCCCATTTCCAGAGAAACTCGCTCGGCTGACAGGGGACATTAATGCCAGAAAGATGTCGATTTAAGGGAAAGGGCAAAAAGTTTCGAGGGAAGGATGTGAGGATACGTTTCTCGCCAAGAGGGTGGTGGAGAATCTAATCCTACCATCTCTCCTGAACTGTCTGGACCTGATTCTACGACCATTTCCCTGGTTCTCGAATCCCCAATCCGGGGAAACGCTTCACAACCAAAATGGAAGTTGCTGGAAAAGCTGACCATGTGCAGAGAGTTAACGTTTCAGGTTGAATGACCCTTCCTCATAACAGTGGAAACAGTTTACCTTTATCCAGACTCTCTTTCCCTGGGATTGGGCCAAGTGCTGGAAAATGGGATCCCCAGGGTGTTTGGCGGGTTGTTTTTGACTGGGGCTGGCTTGATGGGCAGAAGGGTCTTTCACAGGGCTGTCGATCTCTGTGACTATGCGGGACTGAGGGAGTGCTACACTGCCCGAGGTCACATTGTTCAGAGGATTGCTAGACTCAGCCCTTGACAGTCTTTCAGATGGATATTCATTGAATCATAGATCAGAGAACCCCTACAATCTGGAAGCAGGCCATTCGCTCCATCGAGTCCAACCAACCCACCCAATGCCTGTAGCACTACATTTCCCATGACTAGTCCCCCTAGCCCACACATCCCTGAACACTATGGGACACTAACAGAGTAAGACACATAAATATAAAACAGGACAGAACACCGGAAGCTCACTGATGATGTTACCTCGCTGGTTGACAGAACAGCTGAGAGCAAACCTACCAGCTCAGCCAGCAAACTTACAGCCTGAACAACAAGGCAATCTCCCATGGCCAATCTACGTTAACCTGCACATTTTTGGACTGTGGGAGGAAATCGGAGCACCCAGAGGAAACCCACGCAGACACGGGGAGAATGTGCAGGTTAGGGTGGCCAATCCACCCTAACCTGCACATCCCTGGGCACTATGGGGCAATTTAGTAGAGCCAATCCACCCTAACCTGCACATCCCTGGGCACCATGGGACAATTTAGCACGGCCAATCCACCCTAACCTGCACATCCCTGGACACAATGGGACAATTTAGCACGGCCAATCCAGCCTAACCTGCACATCCCTGGGTACAATGGGATAATTTAGCACGGCCAATCCACCCTAACCTGCACATCCCTGGACACCATGGGACAATTTAGCACGGCCAATCCACCCTAACCTGCACATCCCTGGGCACCATGGGACAATTTAGTACGGCCAATCCACCCTAACCTGCACATCCCTGGACACTATGGGACAATTTAGCATGGCCAATCCACCCTAACCTGCACATCCCTGGACACTATGGGACAATTTAGCACGGTCAATCCAGCCTAACCTGCACATCCCTGGACACTATGGGACAATTTAGCATGGCCAATCCACCCTAACCTGCACATCCCTGGACACTATGGGACAATTTAGCATGGTCAATCCACATTAACCTGGGAGGAAACTGGGGCATCCGAAGGAAACCCACACAGATACCGGGAGAACGTGCAAACTCCACACAGACAGTCACCTGAGTGTAGAATCGAACCCAGGTCCCTAGAGCTGTGAGACAGCAGGGCTAACCACTGAGACACCATGCTATGGGGGAACCTGAGGTGGGTACACTGTAGTATAATTGCGACCCCGGTGATTATGTACTGGGAGGTCAGGCCCCATACAGCTCAGAGCAGGGTCTGAGCCTTGCAAATAAAAACCATTCTCTAAAAGTATCCCAGGTTTCTGGTCTGAGCTTGAATTAAGATTCAACGAACCGCAGTGTGGTAGCATAGTGGTTACGTCGCTGGGCTTGTTATCAAACATCTGGCATTGTGATGTGGGATCAAATCTCAGTGGGGTAACTCGAGAGTTTAACATCGAGCCAAACACTGGAAACTTGTAATCGCAGCAGCAGTTCAGCTGTGTCTGTGGAGAGAGTGAAGCAGAGTCAATGTTCTGGGTCAGAATGGTCACTGGGCTCTGTTTCTATAGATGCTACCTGACCCACTAGGTCACTCCAGCTTTGGTGTGTTGCTTTGAGAAACTTAGTTCAATGAACAGAATTGATCAGGAAGGTCGTCTCAGTAATAGGGATCTTGTTCAAACCCATCTGCTTCCTCCAGGAAAGATAATCTGCCAATCTTTTCTCTTTTAATAACTATTTTGATTGAAAAAATTGGTTTTCCTTTACAAAATTATAAAATTACAAAATATATAGCAACCTGAGAGTATAGCAACAGTTACAATAAACTAACTACTCGACCAAACAAATCAAAACGAAACTTGCTACAAATCAATAAGTTACACCACTCAATGCAACCCCACCAACAAATTAGAATTAGAATCCCTACAGTGTGAAAGCAGGCCCTTCGGCCCAACAAGTCCACACCGGCCCTCTGAGGAGTAACCCATCCAGCCCATTCCCCTATCCTGTTACTCTACATTTACCCTGACTAATGCACCTAACCTACAATTTCCTGAACACTATGGGGCAATTTAGCAAGGCCAATCCACCCTAACCTGCACGCCCTTGGACAAAACTAGGGGGCATACGAGAGGGGAAAGATATAAAAGAGACCTAAGGGGCAACTTTTTCACACAGAGGGTGGTACGTGTATGGAATGAGCTGCCAGAGGAAGTGGTGGAGGCTGGTACAATGGCAACATTTAAAAGGCATTTGGATGGGTATATGAATAGGAAGGGTTTGGAGGGATATGGGCCGGGTGCTGGGACTAGATTGGGTTGGGATATCTGGTCGGCATGGATGGGTTGGACCGAAGGGTTATTTTCTGTGCTGTACATCTCTATGGCTCAATGACAGTCCAATGGCGGGAGATAGAGCAGGAGAGAACATTGCAATCTTTGCCATCGTTATCCACAGCTCCAGGCTACAAACACCTATAGAAAGATGCATGTCATCACAACAACTCTGTGTGAGCTGTAACACAGTGACCAGGTTACCCGACTGTCTGGTCCAACAGTGGTTTCACCTGAGCTACTGTACAACATTGGCATGGTAAGCCTTGTTGAAGGGTCATTTCCCAATTCAGGAGGTGGAGGTGAACACTGTGGAATGATGCAGAAAGTTATTGTTCTGCAGGCCCTTGCTCTCCAGCGAGCAGTTTGACATCACCCACGTCAGAACGTTAGTGAATTCGCCTTCAGTGAGAAGTGACAGACACACTCAGTATTCAGCATTCAAACAGCACGGTTGACCACAGATCACAACAGCTGCCTGCATTCATCCGAAATAATGTCTGCGAGAACCAGAAAGGAGCAAAATACGGCACAGTACTTCAAACATAGCTCTGTGCTGAGTCAATGCCAAATCGACCAAACGCTGACTACACACTGACACCTACTGGACTCTCAGCTCGGGACAAGGGCAGCACACCGTGGTCAAACAACCCACTCACAAACACAACCCAAACCTCTCCGATTTTAAACACCGGCTTGATTAATTGAATTTAAATCCCCTCGGATGCCAGGTGGGATTCAAACCCTCACCCCTGAAGAATTAATCCTAAGGATTAGCTAATCCTGGAGACACAGAGATGTACGGCACGGAAACAGACCCTTCGGTCCAACTCGCCCAGGCCGACCAGATACCCTAAATTAATCCAGTCCCATTTGCCAGCACTTGGCCCATATCCCTCTAAACCCTTCCTATTCATATACCCACCCAGATGCCTTTTAAATGCTGTAATTGTACCAGCCTCCACCACTTCCTCTGGCAGCTCATTCCGTACAGACACCACCCTCTGGGTGAAAAGGTTGCCCCTTTGGTCTCTTACGACTTTTCCCTCTCACCCAAAACCTATGCCCTCAAGGGGCAGTTGGGGACGGGCTGAAAGTTTTCGCTCCAGGTTCATGGGTTCAAACCCCACCCCGGCAGCTAGGAAGGAGGGGGAGGGGGGAGGGGGCGGGGAGGGAGTTGATTTCGCTCACCTCTGCAGTTGTTGCTGTAAAATACTGTCAAAATCCATCTAGGCCCAGGTTAGGGGAGGGGAGATCTGCCAACCTTACCCAGTCTGGGTCTACACGTGACTGCAGACTCGCAGCAACTGGGGAGGTGGGGAGCTGACTCCTAACTGCTCTCGGAAATGGCACAGCTCAAGGGGCAGTTGGGGACGGGCTGCAAGTCTATGCCACGCAAGGGTAAAGGAAATTGAAAAGTGAAATCCTCATGCGGTGTGCCGTGACAGGAGGTTGGAGGCGTAGTGGTAGGTACTGTCATCGGAGGCTGAGGGGTGACCTTATAGAGGTTTATGGCACACCACATGAGGATTTCACTTTTCAATTTCCTTTACCCTTGCGTGGCATAGACTTGCAGCCCGTCCCCAACTGCCCCTTGAGCTGTGCCATTTCCGAGAGCAGTTAGGAGTCAGCTCCCCACCTCCCCAGTTGCTGCGAGTCTGCAGTCACGTGTAGACCCAGACTGGGTAAGGTTGGCAGATCTCCCCTCCCCTAACCTGGGCCTAGATGGATTTTGACAGTATTTTACAGCAACAACTGCAGAGGTGAGCGAAATCAACTCCCTCCCCGCGCCCACCCCCCCCCTCCCCCTCCTTCCTAGCTGCCGGGGTGGGGTTTGAACCCATGAACCTGGAGCGAAAACTGTGAGGCCTTGAATTGGTGGACTATGATTGAGGTGCAAGTCATTTGCAGAACAAGCAGCAACAGAGATAAGAATTTGTAAAAAGGAAATGTATGGTCACATTTTCACGTCACTAAAACCCTCCCTTAAGGAACCTGCGTTACATTGGGAAGGCTTGGGGCTAGGGTTAGGGAGCGAGCTGATGTGTGAGCGATGGCACACTGACTGGCATCACATTGGGACCATTTTTCTGTTCTCACTCTTCATACTAGAATTGAACTGGTGGAGGTCTGTACTGAAGGGGTTACACAGAAGTGGAATGATGATAGGTCAGAACTGAACTGGGGATTTCCAAAAGGAAACCAATTTTTTTTTTTCTCTGTGTGTTTTCTGTCAACTTGTGGGAGAGGGACCGACTCAGAAGAAGGACGAGATTAAGCACAGGGTGCTTTCCACTGTTAGTAAATCGGTAAAGTCTGAAAGGCTTGACTGAGCCCGGGGTAAAGCTGCCTTCTGCTGAGCTGCACCATTCACTTCGTCTCCCTTGATAGAAAGTACCAGCCCCTGCCAGGGGTTAGTACAGACTTGGCGATGGCTGTGGATGAAGCTGGGTCCGAAGCAAGTGTCTCGATTTGATTTTCAGCCCAACCCTGTTATGCCACAACCGTTTTCTAAAAGGTAATTGAATTCCTGCCTTCGTTTAAGGTCGAGGTTAATCCAAAGCAAATGGTGAGGAATTCCCCTCTGCGCACAGGTGAAGAATGTGGGAGCCAACTCAGGGAAAGCACGAGTGAGCGAGGTGATGGGTGTTTTCTCGAGTTTGGCAAACCCGATTATCCGAATGACATGGGCGGGGAGTATTTCATTCGGAAAATCGAATGTTTGGATTTATCCAATCATCGGGACCTTGAGATCTTGTTCAGATAATCTGAAATTTGGATAATTGCTGTTGGGATAATTGAGTTTGTACTGTATTTGATTAGATTTGATTAGTATCCTTACAGCATGGAAACAGGCCCGTCAGCCCAACAAGTCCACGCCGACCCTCCGAAGAGTAACCCACCCAGACCCATTTCCCTCTGACTATGGCAATTTAGCCTGGCCAATTCAGCTGACCTGCACATCTTGGGAGCCTTGGACTGTGGGAGGAAACCGGAGAACCCGGAGCAAACCCACACAGACATGGGGAGACTGTGCAAACCCCACACAGACAGTCATCCAAGGCTGGAATCAAACCTGGGACCTCCAACAGCAGTGCGGCACACCCTCAGCACTGACCCTCCGACAGTGTGGCACTCCCTCAGCACTGACCCTCCAACAGTGCAGCGCTCCCTCAGCACTGACCCTCCGACAGTGCGGCACCCCCACAGCACTGACCCTCCGACAGTGCGGCACTCCCTCAGCACTGACCCTCCGACAGTGCGGCACTCCCTCAGCACTGACCCTCCGACAGCAGTATATGGGGGTCGGCTGCCCTTATGTCTTGCATGGACTTGGCAGTGAGCTGGGAACGGGGGGAGTTGTGAAACTATTGAGACCGATGGCAAATGGGAAGGTGGCCTTTAATTGCTGCAGTGGGTCTTAAAAGCTCAGAGTGCCCCAAGATAGTGCATGGCCTCCGAATTCATTTTCGTTTGTGATATCACTGTCGCAGTGTGTGGACAGGGTGGCAGCCATCTGGTACACAGAAAGATCCCATAGTCTGCACTGTGAGAATGGCTGGGTGATCTACTTGTGGTAGTGGGGCTGGTTCAGGGGTAAACATTTACCCAGGATACTGGGGGAGGGCTGGATCTCTGACAGCAGTGCAGCACTCCCTCAGCACTGACCCTCCAACAGTGCGGCACTCCCTCAGCACTGACCCTCT
>NC_057750.1:6767582-6768136 GCF_004010195.1 Chiloscyllium plagiosum | reverse complement strand
TGACCCTCCGACAGTGCGGCACTCCCTCAGCACTGATCCTCCAACAGTGCGGCACTCCCTCAGCATTGACTTTCCGACAATGCGGCACTCCCTCAGCACTGACCCTTTGACAGTGCAGCACTCCCACAACACAGATTCTCCAACAGTACCGCACTCCCTCAGTACTGACCCTCTGACAGTGTGGCACTCCCTCAGCACTGACCCTCCGACAGTGCGGCACTCCCTCAGCACTGACCCTCCGACTGTGCGGCACTCCCTCAGGACTGACCCTCCGACAGTGCGCTGCTCCCTCAGTAATGGCCCTCCGACAGTGCAGCGCTCCCTCAGCACTGACCCTCCGACCGTGCTGCACTCCCTCAGCACTGACCCTCCGACAGTGCAGTACTCCCTCTGCACTGACCTTCTGACAGTGTGGCACTCCCTCAGCACTGACCCTCTGACAGTGCGACACTACCACAGCAGCGACCCTCCGACAGTGCGACACTCCCTCAGCACTGTCCCTCCGACAGTGCCCACTCCCTCAGCACTGACCCTCCGACAGTGCGGCACTCCCT
>NC_057750.1:6755174-6767327 GCF_004010195.1 Chiloscyllium plagiosum | reverse complement strand
CCCTCAGCACTGACCCTCTGACAGTGCGGCACCCCCTCAGCACTGACCCTCCGACAGTGCGGCGCCCCCTCAGTAATGACCCTCTGACAGTGCTGCACTCCCTCTGCACTGACCCTCTGACAGTGTGGCATTCCCTCTGTAATGACCCTCTGACAGTGTGGCACTCCCTCTGTAATGACCCTCTGACAGTGTGGCACTCCCTCAGTAATGACCCTCTGACAGTGTGGCGCCCCCTCAGCACTGACCCTCTGACAGTGCGGCGCCCCCTCAGCACTGACCCTCTGATAGTGTGGCACTCCCTCTGCACTGACCCTCTGACAGTGTGGCGCCCCCTCAGCACTGACCCTCTGACAGTGTGGCACTCCCTCAGTAATGACCCTCTGACAGTGCGGCGCCCCCTCAGTAATGTGAGCACATGTAGCTGACGGTGTCTGGATTGTGAGAAGAGTCTGTTGCATTTTGCCTCTGAGTCAGTTGTGTTTGCGACTGTGCAGATGTTCATAGCTTGAATGCAACCGTTAAACAGCGATACCGGAGTAGGCCACTCGGCCCTTCAAACCTGCTCCCCGATTCTGTAGGATCATGGCTGTTCATCCAACTCCATCCGCTGTTCCCAGTTTCTCTCCCATTCCCTTTGGTCCTTTTAGCCTTGAGAACACTATCCAAATCCTTCTTGAAGACATTCAATGCTTTGCCCTCAATTGCTTTCTGTGATAGAGAATTCCACAGGCTCCCCCACTCTCTGAGTGGAGACATTTCTCCCCCTCTCCTTAAACTGTGACCCCCTCGTTCTTGACCCCTAGGTCATTAGGAATATCTGCCCTGTGTTTACCCTGTCCAGTCCAATTTGAATTTTACAGATATCTACAAGGTCCACCCTCATTCTTCTGAACCCGAGAGGTTTAAATCTTAAGTTAAAATGGAAATGCATTGTGTACTAAATGTGTTCAGTGCCATGGTGTTTGTGTGGCTTTTTTGTTCCCTGCCATGGCTCGGCAAATTGCACTCTCGCAATAAAGTTCCCGTCTTCATTACTTGTTGTAATATAGCATAGTACAGCACAGGAACAGGCCCTTCAGCCCACCATGTTGTCCCAAACATGACGTCAAGTTAAAATAATCTCCATTTAGAGGTGCCGTTGTTGGACTGGGGTGTACAAAGTTAAAAATCACACAACACCAGGGTATAGTCCAACAGGTTTAATTGGAAGCACTAGCTTTCGGAGCACCTTATTACTCTCTCTGGGTAAAACATTTGCCCCTCACACCTCCTTCGAATTTGCCCCCTCTCACCTTAAATGCACGTTCCCTCCTAGTATTAGATATTTCAACATGGGAGAAGCATTCTGACCTTCAGCCCTACCCACGTCTCTCATGATTTTATAGATTTCGAGCCTCTCAGCCTTTGCGGCTCCAGAATAAAAATGGCCTAAGTTAGTCCAACCTCTCCTTATTCTATTTGGTCTCGACAGGGTGGGTGGAGACAAGCTGTTTCCCCAGGGTGAAGGAATCAATAACGAGAGGTCATGCTTTCAAGGTGAGAGGTGGGAAGTTTAAGGGGGATACACGCAGTAAGTACTTCATACAGAGGTGGTGGGTATCTGAAACGCAGATGTGGTAGAGGCAGGCATGGTAGATTCAGTTAAGATGGGTCCGGACAGATGCAGAGTAGGAGGGGAGCAGAGGGATGCAGATGCTTAGGAATTGGGCGACAGGTTTAGACAGTGGATTTGGATAGGCTCAGGCTTGGAGGGCCGAAGGGCCTGTGCCTGGGCTGTAAATTTTCTTTGTTCTTTTGTACTGCAGGCAGCACACTGGAAACTCCACAGCCACGTTTTTGTGGCTGTTAGCTCGGGTGGCTGGGCTAGCATTGTTCCCTCTCAAGCTGGCGTGGAGTGAGCGCAGGAGAAGGGGGTCCAGGGACGAGCAATGGCAGCGATGAAGAGAGTCTGGTGAAGGGGGACTGCTGGAAGGGAAGAGATTTTCTTTTTGCGAAGGGGCTAGATCAAACCGATTGGGAGGAGCCGTGTCAACACTCCGTTGAGGAAACGAGAATCAGAGACGGGGGTCAGATAGAAAATGGCTGCAAAAGAAAAGAGCAAATTGTGACGTGCGAAAAGAGGTTTCTTCTCTGAGCGAGGAGGTTGGGGTGTGGAATGTAGCCGGTTGTGTTGGGGTGTTCAGGAGGGCATGAGATGGTTGTGCAAGGGTGAAAGGTGAAGGCAGGAAACCGGCACTGGGTAATGATGCTCATTTACTGCAGCAGAGATGATGGGCTGAAAGGCCTCCTTCTGTACCGTGACACTTGTGTGATTCCGAGAAGGTGGGGGTGAGCTGCCACCTCAATCCCACTGCAGTCCACATGCTGTAGGTTGACCCACAATACCCTTAGGGAGCTTGACCCAGTGGTTAGCACTGCTACCTCACAGCGTCAGGGATCAGGGTTCGATCCCACCCTCGGGCAACTGCCTGTGTAGAAATATACACGTTCTCCCCGTGCCTGCGTGGGTTTCCTCCGGGTGCTCCGGTTTCCTCCCACAGTCCAAAGATGTGCAGGTCAGGGTGGATTGGCCGTGCTAAATTGTCCCATAGTGTCCAGGGATGTGCAGGTTAGGATGGATTGGCCGTGCTAAATTGTCCCATAGTGCCCAGGGGATGTGCAGGTTAGGGTGGATTGGCCGTTCTAAATTGTCCCATAGTGCCCAGGGATGTGCAAGTTAGGATGGATTGGCCGTTCTAAATTGTCCCATAGTGCCCAGGGGATGTGCAGGTTAGGATGGATTGGCCGTGCTAAATTGTCCCATAGTGTCCAGGGATGTGCAGGTTAGGGTGGATTGGCCATGCTAAATTACCGAAGAAGGGCTAATGCCCGAAACGTCGATTCTCCTGTTCCCTAGATGCTGCCTGAACTGCTGCGCTTCTCCAGCAACACATTTCCATGCTAAATTACCACATAGTGTCCAGGGATGTGCAGGTTAGGGTGGATTGGCCATGCTAAATTGTCCCATAGTGTCCAGGGATGTGCAGGTTAGGATGGATTGGCCGTGCTAAATTGTCCCATAGTATCCAGGGATGTGCAGGTTAGGGGGGATTGGCCATGCTAAATTACCCCATAGTGTCGAGGGATGTGCAGTTTCGGGTGGATTGGCCATGCTAAATTGTCCCATAGTGTCGAGGGATGTGCAGGTTAGGGTGGATTGGCCGTGCTAAATTGTCCCATAGTGCCCAGGGGATGTGCAGGTTAGGGTGGATTGGCCGTGTTAACTTGTCCCATAGTGCCCAGGGATGTGCAGGTTAGGGTGGATTGGCCATGCTAAATTGTCCCATAGTGTCCAGGGATATGCAGGTTAGGGTGGATTGGCCATGCTAAATACCCCATAGTGTCCAGGGATATGCTGGTTAGGGGGGATTGGCCATGCTAAATTACCCCATAGTGTTCAGGGATGTGCAGGTTAGGGTGGATTGGCCATGCTAAATTGCCCCATAGTGCCCAGGGATGTGTGGGTTAGCCATAGGAAATGCAGGGATGGGGATGCGTGGGTCTGGGTGCGATGCTCTTCGGAGGGTCAGTGTGGACTCGATGGGCGGAAGTGAACAATTGCACATGTCCCATATTGTACTCAACCTGCCCCATGTTTGCCCCCTCGCTCGGCCATTTCTGCCGATTACTGAGTTCGGTTCAGCAATAGCGAGTTTTGTCGCCTTCCAAAATAACCTGTTTTGGTGCCAGGTTAAGCTCACTCATTCCGGGCGGCCGGGAGATGTGAATTTGGGATGGGGTATTCCGGGGCCTAGAGGGGAAATGTCAGGGCTCAGCATCGCTGGGCCTTTTGGACAGCCAGTGTATCATGGCATCCCCAGAATGTGGAAACAGGCCCTTTGGCCCAACAAGTGACCCTTTGGAGAGTATCCCACCCAAACCCATTCCTCTGCATTTACCCCTGACTAATGCACCTAACTTACACATCCCTGAACACTACGGGACAATTTAGCACGGCCAATTCACCCTAACCTGCATATCTTTGGGACTGTGGGAGGAAACTGGAGCACCCGGAGGAAACTCACACACACACAGGGAGAATATGCAAACTCCACACACAGACAGTCGCCCGAGGGTGGCGCCGTGAGGCAGCAGTGCTAACCACTGAGCCACTGCCATATGGAGTTGTTTCTTGTGCGTTTGCAAATGTCAGTAGGAGACACTCCCCTGATCATCTTGTCAATAAGCCCTCAGAGTTAATCGGTTGTGCATTGGGAAATGCTTAGTGAGGTGGAACCTTCCAGCACCATGCTACCTGCTACGGACGGTGTATTTAGAGGGCAGGGTTAACCCTGACGGATAGCACGCAGCCTCCAACAGTGGACTAGCCTCCGTGGCTGCACAGAAGAAATGGTAGATTGGGCGAGAGACAGATGAAGGCGCAGTCAGCGCTTTGGGGAAAAAAAAAACAATGCAGCACCCTCCCGACGAGAGAAGACTTTTCGAACTGATGCATCTTTTGGTACATTCGCCACCCTTTGCCAGCTCCTGTGGGATTGTCCAAACCCCTCCAGGAGCCATCGATTAAACTCCAGGAAAGTGCAGTGGGCAAGAAGCAGGAGGAGCAACTAGGCGCCGTAAAGACGTAATCCTCTTTTAATTCCATTTTCCTTCAAGGTTTCTGTTTAATTAATTTAACTAAGATGAAAGTTGGATGGAAGGAAGTGTGTGGATCCCGAAATGGCATTGTTCCTGGGTGCCATGCTCAGAGTAGTTACGGTGTTGTATTACCTGTTGGCATTTGGCTCATTGGTTAGCGCTGCTGCCTCACAGCGCCACGGTCCCGGGTTCGATTCCAGCCTCGGGCGACTGTCTGTGTGGAGTTTGCACATTCTCCCCGTGCTTGCGTGGGTTTCCTCCCACAGTCCAATAGCGTAGGGTGGATTGGCCGTGCTAAATCACCCCATATTGTCCGGGGATGTGTGGGTCAGCCACAGGAATAGGGTGATGGGTCTGGGTGGGATGCTCTTAGGAGGGTTGGTGTGGATTGGATGGGCTGAATGGCCTGCTTCTACAATGTATGATCTGAAGTGCCAGCAGAGGAACTATCAGTAGTTATGATGGTTTTTTGAGAGTAGGTCATAGTGATAGCTGGTAAGCGATTGAGACATGACAGAAACTAGGAGAACGCTGGAGAAACTCTGTAGGTTGGCCCAGCACCCGTACAAAGCGAGAAAGCAAATCAGAGTTGATATTCGGAATGCAGAACTGAAGAAAGGTCAGTGGACTTGAAACGTGAACTCTGTTTCTCTCTCCACAGACCTGCTGAGTTTCTCCAGCATTTCCCTTGCTTGATTCAGGTCTGCAGTATATTGTCCAGATTAAGGCGGTACTTGTGGTGATGAGTTTGGGAAGAAATCAATAGATTTCAGCCCTGGGCGGGGGCTCCCTCGAAAACTCCGCAGTATCTTCTCACCTTTTGCCGGTGAGTCAATGACCTGTGGATGAGTGATCACAGGATTCGACCCAGGATGACTGGGGACAAAGTAGGAAGATCTTCACCTTGTCAGTGAACCTTTTAGCCAGTGTACTTCCCTTGTGTGACAGACTAAAGGCAGGGAGTTAATGCAAGCATTCTTTATTTAACTCTTTAGGTACCATGACTCAATACAAAACATGCATTCTTTGCAACATTTACATTTTATTTCCTCTAACTTCCACTTTAACTATCTTCATTTAAGTTCACTTTAGAACATAGAGCACAGGAACAGGCCCTTCGGTCCACAGTGTTATGTTGAACGTGACGCCAAATTAAACTAATCCCTTCTGCCTGCCCTTGGTCCATATCCCTCCTTTCCCTGCATATCCATCTGCTCATCTAAAACCCTCTTAAACACCCCTATTGTATCTGCCCCCACCACCCATCACCCCTGGCATTCCAGACTCCTACCACTCTAGATCATAGAATCCCTACAGTGTGAAACAGGCCCTTCAGCCCAACAAGTCCACACTGACCCTCTGAAGAGTATCCCACCCAAACCCCTTTCCCATTACGATACCTTTATCCCTGACTAATGCACCTAACCTACACATCCCTGGTAATTTAGCACGGCCAATCCACCCTAACCTGCACATCCTTGGACACTATGGGGCAATTTAGCACGGCCAATCCACCCTAACCTGCACATCCCTGGGCACTATGGGACAATTTAGCACGGCCAATCCACCCTAACCTGAACATCCCTGGACACTATGGGACAATTTAGCACAGCCAATCCACCCTAACCTACACATCCCTGGACACTATGGGGCAATTTAGCACGGCCAGTCCACCCTAACCTGCACATCCCTTGGGAACTATGGGACAATTTAGCACGGCCAATCCACCCTAACCTGTACATCCTTGGACACTATGGGGCAATTTAGCACGGCCAATCCACCCTAACCTGCACACCTTAGGATTGTGGGAGGAAACCGGAGCACCTGGAGGAAACCCACGCAGACACGGGGAGAATGTGCAAACTCCATAGTCAGTCGCCTGAGGCTGGAACACTCTCTGTGTTGAAAAACTTTCCCTTCAGATCTCCTTTAACCTCTCCCCTCTCATCCTTAAACGCATGCAGGCTAGTTTTAGACATTTCAACTCTGGGAAGAAAGATTCTGACTATCAACCCTATCTGAGCATCTCATAATTTGGTAGATTTCTATCGAGTCTCCCCTCAGTCTCCAGAGAAAACAACCCGAGTTTTTCTAGCCTCTCCTTGTAGCCCATACCCTCTAATCCAGGCAGCATCCTGGTAATCCTCTTCTGCACCCTCTCCAAAAGCTCCACATTCTTATTGTAATGTGGTGACCAGAACTGAACGCAATGCTCTAAGTATGGCCTAACCAACATCTTATAAAGCTGCAACACGGCATCCTGACTCTTGTACCCAATTTCCTGACCAATAAAGGCAGCACACCCTCCTTACCACCCACTTTAACTTTGACTCGATTCATCTTCAACTGCAACTTTCACTCTTACCAGCTTAGCTCGAAATAAATTCTACCCTGATTTGATTGAAGCGGCCAACTTTGGTCTCAATGTAGGTTAGATTCCCTACAGTATGGAAACAGGCCATTTGGCCCGTCCAGTCCATACTGACACTCTGGAAAGCAACCCGCCGCCCTATATATATATCTCTGACGTATGCACCTAACACTATGGGCAATTTAGCACGGCCAGTTCTCCTGACCTGCACACCTGTGGACTGTGGGAGGAAACCGGAGCATCCGGAGGAAACCCACGCAGACGCGGGGAGAATGTGCAAACTCCACACAGACGGTCACCTGAGGCAGGAACCGAACCTGGGTCTCTGGTGCTGTGAGGCAGCAGTGCTAACCACCCGTGCCAATCTTGCCTCATTAGCCTCCGTCTTTTCTGAAGATCATTTCGGAGCATGTGCGTCTCAAATGTTGGTCTCGACGTCTCCTCCTGCAAAATCCTTTGTGCTGCTAACATTTATCACAGAACGTCCTTCCAGAAGCTTCTCTGGCATTGGCCGATGGATTGATCAACAAGAGCAGAAATGGCTGGAAAAAGCTCAGCAGGTCTGGCAGCATCTTTATTCGTAAACTCATTCACCAATTTAGCACGGTCAGTTCTCCTGACCTGCACACCTGTGGACTGTGGGAGGAAACCGGAGCACCCGGAGGAAACCCACGCAGACACGGGGAGAATGTGCAAACTCCACACAGACGGTCACCTGAGGCAGGAATCGAACCTGGGTCTCTGGTGCTGTGAGGCAGCAGTGCTAACCACCGTGCCAATCTTGCCTCATTAGCCTCCGTCTTTTCTGAAGATCATTTCGGAGCACGTGCGTCTCAAATGTTGGTCTCGACGTCTCCTCCTGCAAAATCCTTTGTGCTGCTAACATTTATCACAGAACGTCCTTCCAGAAGCTTCTCTGGCATTGGCCGATGGATTGATCAACAAGAGCAGAAATGGCTGGAAAAAGCTCA
Source organism: Chiloscyllium plagiosum (assembly GCF_004010195.1). NCBI lineage: Eukaryota > Metazoa > Chordata > Chondrichthyes > Orectolobiformes > Hemiscylliidae > Chiloscyllium > Chiloscyllium plagiosum. The sequence continues at coordinate 6,759,347 of NC_057750.1, read as the reverse complement.
GCAGGTCTGGCAGCATCTTTATTCGTAAACTCATTCACCGATGAGGGTGTCCCTGGCCAGCATTTATTGCCCATCCCTAATTGCCCCAGAGGGCAGTTAAGAGTCAACCCCATCGCTGTGGGTCTGGAGTCACGGGTAGGCCCAGGCCAGGCAGATTCCTTCCCTAAAGGGCATTAGTGACCCAGATGGAGTTTTCTCCAACAGTGGATTCCTGGTCATCATTAGACTCTTCATTCCAGATTTTTTTTTAGAATAGATTAGATTACATTACAGTGTGGAAACAGGCCCTTCGGCCCAACATGTCCACACCGCCCCGTCGAAGCGCAATCCACCCATACCCCTACATTTACCCTTCACCTAACACTATGGGCAATTTAGTATGGCCAATTCACCTAACCTGCACATCTTTGTGACTGTGGGAGGAAACCGGAGCACCCAGAGGAAACCCACGCAGACACGGGGAGAATGTGCAAACTCCACACAGTCAGTCGCCTGAGTCAGGAATTGAACCCGGGTCTCTGACACTGTGAGGCAGCAGTGCTAACCACTGTGCCACTGGGCCACCCAATTTATTGAATTCAAATTCCGTTGCGGGATTCGAACGCAGAATATTACCTGGGTCTCTGGATTGTAAGAATACCAATGGGGCCGTCACCATCCCTGAGACGGCTCCATCGATGCTGCCAAACCTGCTGAGCTTTTCCGATAATTTCCTGCCTTTAGTTTCTGATTTACAGCAATTCTTTCGGTTGTCAGTGAATCAACCAAGGCCTGGTCACACATTCAGTCCAGTCAATGGCGCTTATGGGTGAACAATTCCCGAAAATTGTGGATGGAGTGGATGTGGTGCCAATCAAGCTGGGGTTGTTTTGTCCTGGATGGTGTCAAGCATCTTGCGTGTTGTTGGGGGCTGCTCCCATCCAGGGCAAGTATGGGGTATTCCATCTGGGGAAATCTGACGAATGCCACGCGATAGTTTGTGGGATCTTGCTGTGCGCTCCTGGCCTCCCACGTGACGACTCATCAGTAGCTGTTTACGGGCTGTGTGTTGGTGGTTTTGAAAGGTGCCGCATAAATGCAACTCTTTTTTAAAAGTCTTGTTGAAGGGCTTTTGCCCAAAACATCGATTTTCCTGCTCCTCGGATGCTGCCTGGCCTGCTGTGCTTTTCCAGCCTCCAGGCTCAGAGATAGGGACACTACCACCCAACAGGTCAAAGTGGGGCCTAAAGTGATCATTCCCCCAAGTTAGTGCACGTTGATTGTAATGAAGCAACAAATACCCTTTTAAGGGGCTCTACTGGGTGCCATGACCTTATAGAGGTTTAAAAAATCATGAGGGGCATGGATAGGGTAAATAGATAGGATTTTTTCCCTGGGGTGGGGGGAGTCCAGAACTAGAGGGCATAGGTTTAGGGTGAGAGGGAAAAGATATAAAAGAGACCTAAAGGCCAACTTTTTCACTCAGAGGGTGGTGCGTGTATGGAATGAGCTGCCAGAGGAAGTGGTGGAGGCTGGTACAATTACAGCATTTAAAAGGCCTCTGGATGGGTATATGAATAGGAAGGGTTTGGAGGGATATGGGCCGGGTGCTGGCAGGTGGGACTAGATTGGGTTGGGATATCTGGTCAGCATGGACGAGTTGGACCGAAGGGTCTGTTTCCGTGCTGTACATCTCTCTGACACTATGACTCTCAGTGGTTCATGGTAAGGACTTTCCTTTCATTCATTCATAGTATGAGGGCTTCACTGGCTAGGCCAGCATTTACTACCCATCCCTAATTGCCCCAGAGGGCAGTTAAGACTCAACCATGTCACTGTGGGTCTGGAGTCACCCTGTCGTCTTCTTTATCTTGAATCACAGTGATATATTTCCAAGTCAGGATGGTGAGTGGAGGGGAAGTTGCAGGGGGTGGTGTTCCCATGTATCTGCTGCCCCTTGTCCTTCCTGATGGAAGTGGCTGTGGGTTTGGAAGGTGCTGCCTGAGGATCTTTGGTGAGTTGTTGCAGTGCGTCTTGTAGTCAGTACACACCGCTGCTACTGAGCGTCGAGGGGTGGAGGGAGTGGATGTTTGTGGATGTGGTGCCAATCGAGCGGGGGCTGCTTTATCCTGGATGGTGTTGAGCTTCTTGAGTATTGTTGGAGCTGCCCCCACCAGGAAAATGGGGAGTATTCCATCACACTCCTGAGTTGTGCCTTAAGAAAGTTGAAAAGGTTTGTGGATGTGGTGCCAATCGACCGGGGGCTGCTTTATCCTGGATGGTGTTGAGCTTCTCGAGTATTGTTGGAGCTGCCCCCATCCAGGGGCAAGTGGGGAGTATTCCATCACACTCCTGACTTGTGCCTTGTAGATGGTGGGACAGGCTTTGGGGAGTCAGGAGGGGAGTTGCTCGCTGCAGTATTCCCGGTCTCTGGAAATGAAGGAAGACAGGGAAGGGAAGGATTCTCCCTGTTCACACATGGTGTGAACTGAACTCAGTCTCAATGCAGAGACTGTCAGTTCAAACCCACGTGTTCATTCCTCTGTTTATGGCACTTATGATGTGGAGGAGCCAGTGTTGGACAAAGTTAAACACCAACTGGGCGGAAGTGAGGACTGCAGATGCTGGAGATCAGAGTCAAGATTAGAGTGGTGCTGGAAAAGCGCAGCAGGCCAGGCAGCATCCGAAGAGCAGGAAAATCAACTTTTCAGGCAAAAGCCCTTCCAGTCCGACAGGTTTATTTGGAAGCACTAGTTTCCGGAGCGCTGCTCCCAGCCACCTGATGAAGGAGCAGTGCTCTGAAAGCTAGTGCTTCCAAATAATCCTGTAACCTGGTGTTGTGTGATTTTTAACTTAAGGCATTTATGTCACATCGAGCTCCTGAGTCTTTATTGATCTGCGGTGTTCTTGTGCAATTGGTCCGTGCGCAGGCGTCCTGTGAAGAAACCGGATTACCAAGATGATTAGTTCACCCATTCCCTTCCCTGGTAATAGCGCGTGGGTTAGCTCAGTTGGCTGGTTTTTGATTCAGAGCGTACACTAACAAGCGTGAGTTCAATTGCTCCCACCACGAAGGGGGTCTCCTTCTATACCTCTCCCCTCGCCTGAGGTTTGGTGACCCTCAGGTTAAACCACCTCCAGTTCTCTCCCACTCTCTGTCTGTGCTGGTGTTGGACTGGGGTGGACCAAGTTAAAAATCACACCACACCAGGTTATAGTCCAACAGGTTTATTTGGACTCCTTCATCAGGTGGTTGTTTGGTCTAATGAGAGACCAGGGCCACGGTGACATTGATACCTCGGAGCGACTTTGTTGTTTGATTTTCTTCGGCATGTAATGATTTTTAATGGTTCCAGTACTTTTATGTGCAGTTCTGGTCTCTTTACCTGAGGAAGGATGTTCTGGCTACAGAGGGAATATAGCACAGGTTTACCAAATTGATTCTTAGGATGGCAGGATTGATAAGTGGAGAGAGACTGGACTATACTCACTGAAGTTTAGCAGAATGAGGGGGAAATCTCATTGAATCCTATAAGATTCGAACAGGACTAGACAGGGTAGGCGCAGGAAGGATGTTCCTGATGACCAGGGAGTCCAGAACCAGGGGGTCACAGTTTAAGGATACGGGGTAGGACTAAGATGGGGAGAAATGTCTTCACCCAGAGAGTGGGGAGCCTGTGGATCAACAGGTATGGACAGAAATTGGGAACAGCGGACTGAGTTGAACTTTTGTTCAACAAGAGTGGATGGAATGGCCCTTTGCAGTGGTTTTTGAAAACCCCATGAGGCTTTTTTATCCGGGCGGAAGTGCTTCCCTGTGTTGTTTGAACAGGATAGATTCCTGCAGTGAGCTGACCGTGTGTCAGGCAATGTACCTCAGACCAATGTGGAAAACCCCTTCACTCTGACGCAGTGAGAGACACACACAGAGCTCACAGGCCCAGGCATCGGCTCCCCGACCCCATTCTGCACATTCCACACAGAGACAGACACGCACTCCCACACACACACAAACACATACACATAAAGACAGACAAACAAACACACAGACACACACAGACACATGCTCACACACGTATACAAACAGACAAACACATACGCTCGCGCACACACACATACACACACATACAGACAGACACATATACAGACACACCCACACATACAGACACACACACACCCACATACAGACAAACA
>NC_057750.1:6741183-6753900 GCF_004010195.1 Chiloscyllium plagiosum | reverse complement strand
GAAACACACAATAGACACACACACAGACAGGCACACACATAGAAACACACACATAGACAGGCACACACATAGACACACACATAGAAACACACACACAGACAGGCACACACATAGACACACAAACATAGAAACACACACACGGACATACAGACGACATAGTGTGGTATTTCCTGGATGTTACAGAGAGGTTTTGCCCTGAGTGGTCTGCTTCCCCTGGACCTGTTGGTTGCAAAGGCCTTCACTCCAGGTCACCTCCCGGGATGAGGTTCTTGGAGCGGAATTCTGACATCCCCGCCCCATTGTCCAGGAGCTGCCAATCAGAGGCCCCCAGCTGCTCAGCACTGCCTCCGGGGAAGTGGGGCAGCTGCCGGTACTGCAACCATCAAGGCCCCGAATTGCTGAGGGAGTGGGGAACCATGGGAGTGAGAGCAGGAATGGAATGGTCTCTAATGGGGGAATGGGGAGCTTGGCCCAACCAAACCTCACCAGGATCATCAGAACATGTGTGAAACGCAAATGGGCAGCTTTGTATGTTGCAAGCAAGTTTGTATGTTTTTACTCTTATTCTGGGCAAGGAGGGCAGTTGCTCTCCATCCCTAATTGCCCCTTGAATCGAGTGTCTCTCTTGGCCATTTCAAAGGGCAGTTAAGAGTCAGCCACATCTGCTGGCATGGTGGCTCAGTGGTTAGCGCTGCTGCCTCACGGTGCCAGGGAGTCACGCAGAGGCAGATTTCCCTCTGCAAAGGACTTCACTGAACCAGTGCATTCTTGTAATCAACATCCCTTACCATTTTTATAGAAATTCCAGATGATATTTTAATTGAATTTGAATTTCATCATCTCTCAGTGGTGAGGTTGAAATGTTGCTCCTGGAAATGTTAACCCGAGGTTTCGGGATGCGTCACTGACCAGTCTCCCCTCCCCTCCTGGGTGGGATGTAACATGTTCAAAACATGGCGTCTTCTCTCCAATACGTGTGGGAGATGAGTTAGCTCAGCGGGTCTGAGAGTACATACAGTGTGGAAACAGGCCCTTCGGCCCAATAAGTCCACACCGACCCTCCGAAGAGTACCCACCCTGACCCAATCCCCTACCCTATATCTCCCCATGACCAATCCACCCTAACCTGCACATCCCTGGGCACTATGGGGTAATTTAGCATGACCAATCCACCCTAACCTGCACATCCCTGGGCACTATGGGGTAATTTAGCATGACCAATCCACCCTAACCTGCACAACCCTGGACACTATGGGGCAATTTAGCATGGCCAATCCACCCTAACCTGCACATCCCTGGACACTATGGGGTAATTTAGCATGGCCAATCCACCCTAACCTGCACATCCCTGGGCACTATGGGGTAATTTAGCATAACCAATCCACCCTAACCTGCACATCCCAGGGCACTATGGGACAATTTAGCGTGGCCAATTCACCCTAATCTACACATCTTTGGGGGTCACCTCCCGCCTGCCATGTTTGGCTGTTGGTCAAGCATCTGCTGGCATGGTGGCTCAGTGGTTAGCGCTGCTGCCTCACGGTGCCAGGGAGCCAGGTTCAATTCCACCCTCAGACGACTGGCTGTGATGAGTTTGCACTTTCTCCCAGTGGGTTTCCTCCAGGTACTCCAGCTTCCTCCCACAGTCCGAAGATCTGCAGGTTAGGGTGGATCGGCCTTACCCCTTAGTGTCCAAGTTAGGTGGGTGAGCCCTGGGAAATTCAGGGTTACAGGGATAGACTGGAATACTCTTTCGAGGGTCAGTGCAGACTTGATGGGTTGATTGGCCACATTGTAGAGTTCATAGAATCCCAACAGTGTGGAAACAGGCCATTTGGCCCATCGAGTCCACACTGACCCTCTGGGGAGCTTCTTATCCTATCTCTGTAAACCTAATTTCTCATGACCAATCCAGCCTAATTTGCACATCTTTGGACTGTGGGAGGAAATTGGAGCACCGGGAGGAAACTCACGCAGACACGGGGAGAAAGTGCAAACTCCACACAGACAGTCGCCCGAGGCGGGAATCGATCTGGGGTCCATGGTGCTGTGAGGCAGCAGTGCTAACCATGGAGCCACTGTACCATCTGTGAGGATTATATGACTCTCATCTTGTTTTCACCTCCCTGTCCAGCCCCTTCCACCTCCAGCCCTCCAATACCTCTGCATCCCCCTCATTGAGGTTTCCTGGCAACCACAGAGTCTATTACTCCACCGCCAGTGTCCCTGGCTCCAACTACACACTTTCCCTATTCCCAACACCTCTGTCTCTCTCTCTTTCTTGCTCTCTCTCTTTCTCTCTCTCTCACTCTCTTTCGCTCTCTCTCTCTCTGTCTCTGTCTCTCTCTTTCTGTCTCTCTCTCTCTTGCTCTCTCTCTTTCTCTCTCTCTCTCTCTTACTCTCTTTCACTCTCTCTCTCTCTCTGTCTCTGTCTCTCTCTTTCTGTCTGTCTGTTTGTCTCTCTCTCTCTCCCTCTTTCTCTCTCTCTCTCTCTCTCATTCTCTTTCCTCTTTTGAGGTGCTCTTGAAAACCTAACTCTTTTAGTCACCTATCCGAACGACATCCTTATGCCAATATCCCCACCTTCAAATTTGGATTGCAGAAATCCTAAAAGCACTTTGGGATGTTACACTGATGGTGTCAGACAAATAAAATCCACTGTTGTTCACAGTAAAGTATCTTTTGAGGCACAAAATTCTCTGGTACAATTGGAGCCTGACTAAGTAGGCCGTGGGCCTAGACATGGGATTCTTGGTACACTAACATCAGGTCAATAAAAGCCAATACACGTTAGAACAGGCTTGAGGGGCAGAATGGCCTGCTCCTGCACTGCGAGTGCCTTTTAGTATCGTGATGTTAATGTTTGTTTTCCTCTCTCCCTCTCTCTGTGTTTTCCAGCGTGTCCAGAGACCGTTAATGGCGGCGGGAAGTGGTTCAGAGAGGTCAAAGCCGTGCTTGTACCGACCTGTGAAGGAGGTTCCCACCAGCGCCTCCTGTAGGCCCCACCAGATCCCGGGAGGCGAGCTGCCCGATGGGGGCTACTCTGAAGAGTTTGTTCAGGCCGTCGACAACAAGTACAGATGTGAGCATTGCCAGCGGGTGCTACGCAATGCCAAGCAGACCGAGTGTGGGCACCGATTCTGTGAAAGCTGCCTCAACGCCCTTCTCAGGTAGGCCCGGGATGTCCTTGGGAGATAAACAGGGGCTGAGGTGCAATAAAGCCTCTTTCAGACATGGGAGACCGCCCTTTGTGGGATCCTGCTGTGCGCAAACTGGCTGCCACCTTTCCTTACACTCGCATGGAAACAGGAATAGGCCATTCAGCCCCATTCCTCCATTCATTCGACTATCCTTCATTCCAACACTCCCAGTTTCTGCTAATCTCCGTTCAAAAAGCTTTACTCTAAGGCTGTGCCCTTGGGTCCTATCTCCCCTACCATAGAGATGTACAGTACTGAGACAGACCCTTCGGTCCAACTCGTCCATGCTGACCAGATGTCCTAACATGCTGTAATGTTCTATATTTTATGTAGATTAGATGGTCTTTAGATTGGTTTCACAAGTTGGTGCAACAGCTAAGGCCGAAGGGCCTGTACTGCACTGTAATGTTCTATGTTCTATTCCTGCTTTTTCTCTACATCCCTCGTAAAATCTAAAAGAAAGATCACTTCAGGGAATAGTTGACCCAAAGGGTCTGTTTCTGTACTGTATGACCCCATGACCCCAACTCAACCTCCATGGGAGAGAACTCCAAGTCTTTTGAGTCACCAAAGAGTTCCATCATTTCAGTCCCACATGGTCCAACCCCTAACCCGAAACTGTGTCCGACAGAGGATCACTGGTTCCTCTCTCTCTCTCTCTCTCTCTCTCTCTCCACACGGATGCGGCCAGACCTGCTGAGTTTCTCCAGCGATTTCTCTTCTTGTTGTAAATATGTCACTCACTTTACGAAGTGGTCCAGCTGTGTGACAGTTTGGAGAGGTAATCCACGGTGAAATATTCCAATTCCTCTGGAATGCTTTGAGGATTTCTCATGCATTTTAGAATTCCTGATATTTCCCTTCTTAATGAAAAGGCCACTATCGTGTTGGGTCGTTGCGAAGGGAAAACTCACTGAGTTCATTCGTGCCCTGGTGAAACGTTCAGATGTAAGCTACTTACAGCCTGAGATCTCTTTACTCCTGATGTTAGCTTTCCAACTGTGTCAAACTGCACTGACCAGGCTGGAAATCTATCCGGAACACCGTGGATAATGTTCACCAGACAGATCCCTGGGATTATCACAGGAGAACTGGGCATTTATTCACTGAAATTCCAAAGAACGAGACATGATCTCATTGATTAGATTACTTACAGTGTGGAAGCAGGCCCTTCGGCCCAACATTGAACCCGGGTCTCTGGCGCTGTGAGGCAGCAGTGCTAACCACTGGGCCGCCGTGCCGCCCACAAAATATACACAATTTTCCAAGTCAGGGAGCTGCATGGAGTCCGACAGTGTGGAAATACACCTTTCGGTCCAACTCTTCCACGCTGACCAGATATCCTAAACTGATCTACTCCCCTTTGCCAGCACTTGGGCCATATCCCTGTAAACCCTTCCTATTGATATACCCATCCAGATGCCTTGCACTGGGCTGGGGTAAAGTAGGGGGGCACGCTCACAGAATCACGGGGCAATTGTGTTGGATTGGGATGAGGAGGGACACTGTCACTCAGAAGGTCAGGACCCTTCAGAATTCTCTGTCTCACAGGACTGCGGAAGCTCAATCATCGAGTACATTTCAGACTAATAGAATCCCTAGAGTGGAGAAGCAGGCCATTCGGCCCATCGAGTCCACACCGATCCTCAGGGAGAGCAGCCCACCCAAACCCATGCCCCCTATCCTATAACCCTGCGTTTCCTATGTCCAATCCACCTAACCTACACATCCCTGGACAATGGTCAATTTTGATGGCCTAACCTGCGTATCTTTGGACTGTGGGAGGAAACCGGAGCACCCGGAGGAAACCCACACAGACACAGGGAGAACGTGTAAACTCCACACGGACAGTCACCCGAGGCTGGAATCGAACCGAGGCACTGTGAGGCAGCAGTGCTAACCACTGAGCCACCGTGCTGCTCTAAGAGACCAAGGCTGATAGATTTCTAGATAAGGGGCCTAAGGGGCAACTTTTTCACACAGAGGATGGGGTGTGTGTGTGGAACAAGCTGCCAGAGGAAGTGATGGAGGCTGGTACAATGACAACATTTAAAAGGCACCTGGATGGATATGTGAATAGGAGACATTTAGAGGGATATGGGCCAAAAGCAGACAAATGGGACTAGTTTAGATTAGGAAACCTGGTCAGCATGGATGAGGTGGGCCGAAGGGTCCATTCTCTCTGACTCTATATCAATAGATAAGAAGGTATTGCAGCAAATACTACAATCCTATTGAATGGTAGAGCAGATTTGAGGGGCTGAATGGCCTCCTCCTGTTCCTGTGGTCCTAAATCCCTTTGTTCACCTTACACACTGCAGCAATCCACGACGGTCCACACTTATCAGCATTTCCGAGCAACAGCAGCTCCTTCGAAAGGATCTTTCCAAACCCCTGATGGTGCCTTCCCCCAGCCCCCTCAAGGGCAATTAGGAAGGGGCAATAAATGTGCCAAGGGGTGACCACATCTCATGAATGAATATAAAGAGAAGTGTAGTGCCTGGCCCGTTCTAGGAGACCGCGATCAGTTGTACTGAGGTTGTTAATGTGAGTCCATAGGGGGAGAAGGTAAAGGTGCAGAATTAGGCCATTTGGCCCATCGAGCCTGCTCCCCCAATCATAGAACGTCGAACAGAGAACGAACAGCTCAGAACAGGCCCTTCGGCCCTCGACGTTGCTCCGACCTGTGAACTAATCTAAGCCCATTCCCTACACTATCCCATCATCATCCATGTGCTTATCCAAGGACTGTTTAAATGCCCCTAATGTGAATGAGTTAACTACATTAGCAGGTAGGGCATTCCACGCCCTTACCACTCTCTGCGTAAAGAACCTGCCTCTGACATCTGTCTTCAATCTTTCACCCATTAATTTGCAACTTTGCCTCCATGTACAAGCTGACGTCATCACCCTAGGAAAAAGACTCTCACTGTCTACCCTATCTAATCCTCTGGTCATCTTGTATGTCTCCATCAAATCCCCTCTTAGCCGCCTTCTCTCCAATAAGAACAGACCCAAGTCCCTCAGCCTTTTCTCGTAAGACCTTCCCTCCAGACCAGGCAACATCCTGGTAAATCTCCTCAGCACCTTTTCCAATGCTCCCACATCCTTCCTGTAATGGGGTGACCAGCCATTCAATCATGGCTGGCATGTTTCTCAACCCCATTCTCCCCGTATTCCTTGATTCCCTCAACAATCAAGAAACTATCTATCTCTGCCTAAATGACCTGGCCTCCACAGTCCTCGGTGGCAACGAGTTCTACACATCACGCATCCCCTGACTCCTCTTCATCTTGGTTTCAATGGGTCATCCCTTCCCTCTCAGGCTGGGCGGGTCAGGATGGCGCGAGTGCTTTGAGGGGATTCGCCTGTTGAGTTGGGAGTCAGTCTCTTTGGTTGGGAGAGAGGGAGGGAGGGAAATTCCTCACCCGCTCCGCCACCGACGCTGGGTCGCAGCATTGGGTGCCATCTACAAGACGCACTGCGGAGACTCACCAAAGACTGCACCTTCCAAACCCATGACCAATTCCGTCCAGGAGGACACACATTTGGCATCGTCCCCTTGACAACAGAAAGCAATGTTGGTAATGAAGGGCCCCTGCATACTGGTGGGTAACCATTGGTTACTGGTGGGTAACCATTGGTTACTGATGGTCGCACACCCATCTCGGGGAAATGGATAAAATCATGATTGCAACAGGGTTTAGCAATGATTTAGGTGTCCTGTTACTCAGTTGTAACACGCTGCGATCTTTATTTCTAGGGTTCCTGGTCAGGTTTGCCCAGCTGATCAACAGCCTCTGGACAACACGGAGGTAAATACAAGTAAACACAACCATTGGTCCTTTCTCCTCCTCTGTCCTGTGCTGTCCATCCTGCATTAGCTTGTGGAGGGGTGGGGCATTGGGGGAAGGTTGGTAAAGTTTTAACATCACTCCAAGGGGCTGGGCTCTGGGGATGTGAGTTCAAACCCCACCCTGGGTAACTCAGAATCCCTACACAGCGTGGAAGCAGGCCATTTGGCCCATCGAGTGCCACACCGACCCTCCAAAGAGCATCCCACCCAGGATCATTCCCCCCACCACCTTCATCCCTGTAGCCCTACATTTCCAGTGGGCAATCCACCCTAACCTGCACATCCCTGGACACTATGGGGCAATTTAGCACGGCCAATCCACCCTAACCTGTACATCTAACAGGTGGGTTCGGTGGCTCAGTGGTTAGCACTGCTGCCTCACAGCACCTGGGTCCCATGTTCAATTCCACCCTCGGACAACTGTCTGCGTGGAGTTTGCACATTCTCCCCGTGTCTGCGTGGGTTTCCTCTGGGGGGCTCCGGTTTCCTCTCACAGTCCAAAGATGTGCGGGTCAGGTGAATTGGCCATGCTAAATTACCCATAGTGTTAGATGCATTAGTCAGAGGGGGGTGGGTTGAAGGGCCTGTTTCCACACTGTACAGAATATGATCTAATCCCTGGACACTATGGGACAATTTAGCATGGCCAATCCACCCTAACCTGCACATCCCTGGACTGTGGGAGGAATTGGAGGACCTGGAGGAAACCCATGCAGACACGGGGAGAATGTGCAAACTCCACACAGACAGTTGCCCGAGGGTGGGATCGAACCCAGGTTCCTGGCGCTGTGAGGCAGCAGTGCTAACCACTGAGCCACCGTGCTGGCAGCTGGTGGAATTTAAATTTAATTAAGACAACTGAAAGCTCGCGTCAGCAAAGCTATCACTGATTGGCGAAGGAAATCTTACCCAGTCTGGTCTCCATGTGACTCCAGACCGACAGCGATGAGTTTGACTCTTTAACTGCTCTTTGAAGTGGCCCTAACAAGCCGCTCAATTCAAGGGACAATTAGGAACAGTTTAACTAAATGCCTGCAAAAGAGTTTTAAAAGGTTCCTCATTCAACAATGTCTCAGGTTCGGGCCTCTGAACCTTGCTTGGGAGCACTGTGTTGCTTTCTCAGTCCCTCACTGTCTAACAAGCTCCAACATGACAACTCTCTGAGATCCTTGTCATGTGCCAGCGTTTTGGCTCCTTACACGTTGTAATCGCTCCACCTTGTACCTTCAGTTGTCCTGCCCTCTGGAATTCCCCTGCACTCAGCCTTTCCGTGAAGACACTCCTTAAGCCACAGAGTCACACGGAATGGAAACAGACCCTTCGGCCCACCCAGTCCATGCCGACCAAACTAAACTAGTCCCACCTGCCTGCTCCTGGCCCATATCCCTCCAAACCCTTCCCTATTCATGGAGTTACCTAAACGCCTTTTAAATGTAACTGGATCCACATCCACCACTTCCTCTGGAAGTTCATTCCACACACGGACCACTCTCTGTGAAAAAACGTTGCCCCTCGTGTCTTTTTTAAACCTTTCTCCGTTCACCTTTAAAATACTCTCCATGGTCTAGAAGTCCCCCACCCTGGGGAAAAGACACCTGCCATTCACTTTATCTATGCCCTTCATAAGAACAGAGGAACTAGGAGCAGGAGTAGGTCGTCCAGCCCCTCAGCCCATTCCCCCATTCAGTAAGATCACGGCTGATCGTTTCATTGACTCAGCCCCACTTACCCGCCCTCTCATTATAACCCTGAATTCCTTTACAGTTCAAAACATTATCTACCATAGATTAGATTCTCTACAGTGTGGAAACAGGCCCTTTTACCCAGCCAGTCCACACCGACCCTCCAAACAGTAACCCACCTACACTCATTTCCCTCTGACTAACACTATGGACAACTTAGCATGGCCAATCCACCCTGACCTGCACATCTTTAGACTGTGGGAGGAAACCGAACCAAACCCACACAGACACAGGGAGAATGTGCAAACTCCACACAGACAGTCGCCCGAGGCTGGAATTGAACCCAGGTCCCTGGTGCTGTGAGACAGCGGTGCTAACCACTGAGCCACCGTACCACATCAGTTTCCTTTTCTTGTACCAGGGGCCTGACTAGTATTTGTTGATGAGCCTGGACGCCTAAACTCTGACACAGTTGGAACGTGTCTCACAAAGCAGTAACCCTACCCCCCCTTTAAATAGCTCGATACATTGCATTGTTCCAAATCACAAGAGGGATGTGGCACACAAGGACACCATTCGTGCCATCAGGACTGTGATATCACTTTGAAGAAAAACTTTTCAATTGGTCCCACTTGCCTTCCCTTTCCCCACAGGCCTGCAATGTTTTTGTTTTCAGCCCCACACCCACTCCACTGTCAAAACATAAACTGCAGGACACTGGGTGGCACGGTGGCTCAGTGGTTAGCACTGCTACCTCGTTGCACCAGGGACGCGGGTTCAATTCCACCCTTGGGTGACTGCCTGTGTGGAGTTTGTATGTTCTCCCTGAGTCTGCGTGGGTTTCCAATGGGTTCTCTGGTTTCCTCCCACAATCCAAAGATGTGTGGATTGGCCATGGGAAATTGCCTGCAGTGTCCTGGGATATATCGTGGGAAGTATGGGATGGATCTGGGTGGGATGCTCTTTGAAGGGTTGGTGTGGACTTGATGGGCTGAATGGCCTGGCCCCGTGCTGTGGGGAGTCTATGACAAATGCAGAAGGAGACCATTTGGTGTGCCTTTACTCCATAGACACCTCTGATTGGTTCTATTTAAATGCTTGAATGTAATCTCTTGAATGTCTGAAATGTGTTCCAAACTACGTTTAATAAATAAAAAGAGCTTTGCCCCACTCTCCCTTGTGGTTCCAGTCAGCCGGTCTCTTGCCTTTGAGTTCTGAGGGCACAGGCTTCGATTTCCTCTGTAGGCCGCAAGTGCCAAACTCTTACCATGCGGCGCTGAGAGAGTGCTGAACTGCCAGAGGTGGATGGGCCGTTACATGACATCCGTGTCCCCTCAGGTCAATGTAAAAGATCCACCTGGTGCTATTTTGAAGGTAAACCAGCAGTTCCTCCCAGCCAACATTCATCCTTCAATCAACACCAGAAGAGAAAGCCGCTTGTTGTCAAACAATAGAATCCCTACAGTGTAGATAGAGGTCAGGACACTCAGACACTCATAACCCCGCATTTCCCATGGCTAACCCACCTAACTCCTGCATCCCTGAACAATTTCCCATGGCCAATCCACCCTAACCTGCACATCTTTGGACTGTGGGAGGAAACCAAAGCACCCGCAGGTAACCCACACAGACACGGGGGGACTGTGCAAACTCCACACAGACAGTCGCCTGAGGCTGGGATCGAACCCGGGTCCCTAGCTCTGTGAAGCAGCAATGCTAACCACTGAGCCATCGTTACAGCAGTGACTACAAGAGGTATTTTCTTTTTAATTAAACGGGATGTAGGTGTCACTGGGCAAGGCCAGCATAAGTTGCCTGACCCCAAATACCCCGTAAACTTTAACCCCATTGAACTGGGTCGCTTTCGGAGGGCAGTTACACTCTGGAGAGGTGCTACAGGAATGCAGAACCCGCTGAGAGAGGAAGCAGCTGGTTCGAGAGCAGACTGTCATTGTCCCGAGATCTGCCACCATTGAGCTCAACCAAGGAGGCAAGGTGGGAGGGGGGGGGTGAGGTGTTGCACCGCCTTGTTAATTGCCCCTGGACGGGGCTGGGTGGAGGGAGATCATCATCAAATGCGGAGCCTTTTACAAACTCCCGCGCTGTCCCTCCCCAGGTGTTCAACGATAATTGCTGCCGGAAAGAAATCTTAAAGTTGCTGATTCACTGCAGGAACAGGAAGGCAGGTTGCCAACAGCAAACGGCCCTGGGATCTTTGGAGGTAAGGCTGAACAATTGGCTAATTGTGTGTTCAAAGGGTTAAAGCAATCCAAAGGGCTTCAAACACCCACGTTGCTGTGGTCGCTTGGGAAGTGGAGGTAGAGTTGCAGGGAGACAGGATCATGAAGAAGGCGTTTGGTACGCCTGTCTTTATTGGTCAGGGTGTTGGGTATAGGAGTTGGGAGCTCCTGTTGCATCTTGTCATGACATTGGTGAGGCCTCTTCTGGAATACTGTGCCCAGGTCTTATTGGAACGAGCTTGGTTAGGCCACTTTTGGAACCCAGCCATTCAATTCTGGTCTCCCTGCTATAGGAAGGGATGTTGAAAGGGTGCAGAAAAAAATATATCAGTACGTTGCCAGGGCTGGAGGGTTTGAGCTATAGGGAGAGGCTGAATAAGCTGGGAGTAATTTCCCTGGAGCGTTGGCAACTGAGGGGTGACCTTATAGAGGTCTATAAAATCATGAGGGGCATGGGTAGTCAAGGTCTTTGTCCCAGGGTAAGGGAGTCTAGAATTAGAGGACATTGGTTTAGGGTGAGAGGTGAAAGATGTTAAAGGGACTTAAGGGGCAACTTTTTCACACAGAGGTGGTACGTGTATGGAATGAGCTGCCAGAGGAAGTGGTGGAGGCTGGTACAATTGCAACATTTAAAAGGCACCTGGATGGGGACATGGATAGGAAGGGTTTGGAGGGATATGGGCCAAGTGCTGGTAAATGGGACTAGGTTAATTTAGGATATCTGGTCGGCATGGACTGATTGGATTGAATGGACTCTATGACCAGCTGTTATCATGTTACCTGCCTGGTATGGAGCAGGTAGTGTTTGAACTTACCTCTACCACACCTCTCTGCTCTGCGTTCTAACCCCTGACCACTGGAATGCTCATCTCACATTCGCTTCTTTTGCAAAATCCGTGACCACCCCCCCCCGCCCGCTTCCCCGACCCCAGCTCAGTTCCTGTTCCTATTCCCGGCAGCGACCACTCCTCCCTGAGCCACACTGTCTGATTACCTCATGATTTCGAAAATGTCTGTGGACCCTTCCCCTCAGCTCGAGCCTATCCTCATGACTGACTGACGTGCTGCATTCCTGGAAACCTCAGCTCCCTCTCCAATACGCTGCGTCCTTCCTGAAGTCCAGTGCATCAAACTGTACACAATGCTCCAGCTCACACCTCACAATTGTCTTACACAAGTTCAGCACGGCCTCCTATTAAAGAAACCGAGAGTAGTTTGTTCTTAAATAACAGTGCTCTCTACAGCTCCCCTTCATCTCCCCTCATCAGCATAGCCTTTCTCTGCCTTTGGTGTGTTCTGTTTTTAAATTCATTGGACGGTTAGGCCGGCATTTATAGCCCAGAGGGCAGTTTAAGAGTCAACTGCACTGCTGTGGGTCTGGAGTCACGTGTAGACCAGGTAAAGATGGCAGGCTACTTGTTTAAGATGTCATGGGTGAACTCGTGGGGTTTCTACAGCAATTAGCAACAGCTCATCATTAGGCTCTTAATTCCAAATTTCCGTTGAAGATAAATGCCACCATCTGCCCTGGGAGGTATCGACCCTGGGTCCTCAGGATACTATCTGGGGTCTCTGCATTAACAGTTCAGTGATAAGACCTGGAGGCCAACACACCCCAAACCACCGCCCCCCTCACCTTGGGTTTTCGGTTTCCCTTAATTGTGTGGATAATATGTCAGTATTTACAGGGGGGGGGGTTCCTGAGGGAGAGTGTCAGTATTTACAGGGGGGTCCCCGGG